>NW_027205603.1:67130132-67730132 GCF_024711535.1 Dipodomys merriami | reverse complement strand
ACAATATGTACTTATTATCCAGCCCTTAATTAAATGCTTAAGCATTATAGTCACTCAACACACATTCACAACACATACTGATACACTGATAACCTTATAAAAGCACAATAATTAGAGAAAGAAAAAAGATGTCACTAGTATGAACTTCTCTCTACATCCTCATGGCTGTCTGCATAGTATGAGTTTTTTTCTGCTGTATCAATCTCTTTGCATTACTTATGAAAAGTAGGTCTTTATTTGAAAGAGAGATATCAAACATCCATATCAGGTACTGGGTTAAGAGAACATTTTTAATGATATAAGCTAAAGAGAACAAATTATATGTACTGGGTATTCTCATTATTTCAATGCATTCAAAGAATTGGGAAAAAAAGAAAAGAAAAAGTTATGTTAGAATCACTTATGATTATACACTTTGCTCCGTATTCTTTCCAAGCCTTCTTTTTGGGGCATGAGTGTTGTCATTCTACCTTCCATTATGCTCTCCACATCTTCACCTGTCGTTGGAGATCTCGCTGTGGCCCCAATGTGCTTTCTAGCCTTGGAAGCTCTTGGGGACCAGGACTCATTTCTGCCTCAAACATCCAAATCTAGATGTCCCAGAATACTTCATACTCAGTACACCGGGCACAAGTGTAGTCTTCCTCCTGAGTGCCCTCCTGTCCCTCACAGACTGATGTCTCCACTACAACTTCTCCATGGTAGGTGTTTCAGTTGTGTCTAGTTTTGTTGCCAGTATATAGCAAGGCTGGAACAGAAACCAGGTGTGCAAGTCATTGTTCAGATTCTTATTATGTTCAAAATCACTCAGCGTGCAATGCCTAGGCCAATGATTGTTGGAAAGTCAGCATAGACATTTCAGACACTCAGATTTCTCTGCAGTTTCTCTACTGTGTATTTCCCATATCACTGCATCCTGGCTATTTTTGGTAGCTGCTGGCTTTATAACAAAGTCTATGCCAATTTAGTAGGGAAATGAAGAATTTGTTTATGCTTTTTTAAAAAGATCATTTCATTAATCACAAGCAAGTTGGGACTGTCCTCTTGTGTATTAAGAGAATGCACATTCCAAGCTTGGTGATTTGTAATTGTATGTTTTCCTTGAATAACTATTTAACAATTACAGACTTAACCTTTGGGCCATGCAGAGGAAGGTGTTCATATTCAAGTACTCCATACTTTTTACTTTACAGCTCCTACCCAACTCCCCGGACCCCACTTGCCATTTGTCCAGCAAAGGTAGTTTAGATATGATTTTTTTTTTATTTTATTGTGAAAATACTGTACAGAAGGGCAAGACAATGAGTACATTTCTTATCAAGCATTGTGGCCTCCTCTTTGTTTCCCCTTCCCATTCCTTCCCAACCGCCCCCCGCCCCTCCCCCCAACACCAAAGTTTGACATAACAACTTGTACATCTCATTGTTGCAATGGGTCCACCTGTATCCCTATTTAAACGATTTGTTTTTCCCCTTCCCCTCCACAAATTATACCAACATCAAACACAGTGAAAGCAGGGGTTATACTGTGGGAGAGGGACATACAAAGCAACAAAGAAATAATCTTATAAATGTGTTAGAAACAATCGCATGAAAGAAAAAAAAAACATTTGAATACATATCTTAGGGTTCATTTCCCTAACATCACCTTATCTGACCTTATCATCTTTTCTGCTTGACTCAGACATATACTAGATATTGCAAATAAGGGAAACCATGGGATCTATGTTTCTTTGGGCCTGGCTTACTTCACTTAATATAATTTTTTCCAAGCCTTCCCATTTCCTAACAAATGGGGCAATGTCATTCTTTCTGATGGAGGCATAGAATTCCCATGTGTATATATACCACATTTTCTCGATCCATTCATCTACTGAGGGGCATCTGGGTTGGTTCCATATCTTACCTATAGTAAATAATGCTGCAATAAACATGGTTGTGCTGGTAGCTTTAGTGTGCTCTTGTTTGTAAACATTTGGGTAAATGCCCAAAAGTGGGATTGCTGGGTCATAGGGGAGCTCTATGTGGAGTCTTTTGAGGAACCTCCATACTACTTTCCAAAGTGGTTGAACAAGTTTACACTCCCACCAATAATGCAGTAAGGTTCCCTTCTGTCCCTCCAGCATCTGTTGTTATTAGAGTTCTTGATTGAGGTGGTATCTCAATGTTGTTTTGATTTGCATTTCTTTTATGGCTAGGGATGTTGAGCATTTCTTCATGTGTCTATTGGCCATCCTTCTTTCCTCTTCAGAGAAGTTTCTCTTCTAGTCTTTAGCCCACTTATTTATTGGGCAGTTGTTTCTTTGAGGATTTGTTGTTGGGGATTTAATTTTTTGAGATCCAAGTATATTTTCGATATGAGATAGATATGATTTTTTTCATTGTGAGAAAAATTACTCTACATATCCAAGTCAAAATAATTCTGAAGCTATTGCAGTGTATTTTTGACCTATTAACTGACAAGTAATACCAAACAACTCCAAGCTAAGGATTCTTCAAGATGGTAGATATCCATCACTAATTTGCCCAACAACAAATCCACTATATGCCAGGCATTGCAGTCAATTCTGGAGTTATAGAGATGCAATCTATGCATGGTCTCTGTCCTCAGGACAACTAGGCTAGAGGTAAAACCATCTATAATTTGAGTCTATAGTAATAAATTACGTACATTCTACTGGACTTTTCTGACTTCACTTTGGATTATGCCTGCTCTTGAGTGGCACTAAAGACCAGGTGACATGTTGCATGGGACACCAGTTTTGTAATGGTTTGCATCACCAAGCTGTTTCTGAGCAGGTGATTTGGCTGATAAATGAGTCTTGGCAACTTCTCAGCATCTGGACCTCAGTACCTCTTTGAGAACTCTTCACACTTGTCAGGTAACAGATTGAGGCAGGAATAAATTTTCAGTTGTGTTTTATTTTCCCTAGTAGAGAAATTTCATGTTGCAGTCATGAGTATCTGAGCCTGCAGGATTGTTCCCACATAAAAGCAAAACCTTAAAAAGTGAGCTTCTCATTTAATAAAATTCAACCTTTCTTTTCTTTTCTTTTTGTTTTGTGTGTGTGTATGTATGTGTGTGTGTGTGTGTGTGTGTGTGTGTGTGTGTGTGTGTGTGTGTGTGTGTGTGTGTGCATGTGTACACATGTTCTCCAGTCCCGGGGCTTGAATTCAGAGCTTGGGTACTATCCCTGAACATTTTTTGCTAAAGACTAGCACTTCCTTCTTGAACCACAGCTCTACTTGTGGCTTTTTAGTAGTTTATTGGAAATAAGAGTCTCACAGACTTTCCTGCTCAGGCTGGCTTTTAACTATATTCCTCAGATCTCAGCCTCCTAAGTATAGTTGGGACTACAGGCATGAGTTACTGGCACCAGTTTTCACCATTTGTTTTTGAATGAAGATGTTCTTTGAGACATAGAACCAGAAGTAGACTAATGTGGTTTGTTTGGAGTTTGGGTGAGCATTGGTCATGTGGTAGTCTTTGCACAGCACTGGACAGTCAGATGGGCTCAGGGTCTTCATTTCATATTACCATGGGAGCATCCAGGATGCCACATGGGCAGAGCTAGCAATCATCTTGTTTCTTAGGAAACACTATTTCCCAAGAATCTACAACTTACACAGTTTTTCCAGTTGCTACTGGAAAAGTGAACTATCATTATTGTAGTTCATGCCTTTGGGACAAATTAGTGCCTCCCTACTTGTTTACCCTGAATGCTCATAAATATGAGAATATTTATATACTGAGCACTGTAATGGGCATGTGGAGATGAAAACATCAATTAAGCCTGGGAGATGAGGTAAATTTCCCCACATTAAAAAAAAAATGTACAGGAGGGAAAAACTGGGAGGGAGGGAGAGAGAGAGGAGTGGCATGTCCAACCAGAAATGGATTCTTTACCTGACTTATGCAAGTGTAACCCCTCTGTAAATCACCTTTATAATAATTTTTAAATGTTGAAAGTGGTACTGTGGCTCAAGTGGTAGAACGCTAGCCTTGAGCACACTTTAAGAGGCTCAAGGACAGAGCCCAGGCCCTGAGTTCAAGCCCGATAACTGACAAAAAAGTAAAAACAATTGTGCTTGCTTATGTGGAGGGCCCTGGATCCAAACCCCAGTGGGAGGTGGGAGGAGGAAAAATCACTAGCCTAGGAAGAGCAAAGAATAGCAAGAGCCCTCGCTGTGATGGAAAAGACTCAGGGGTATTGGAGAGGACAGGGTAGCATTGCTGGTGTGGAGAGAACGAGTTGTCAGAGAATGACTGGATAGAAAGCTAAGAAGATAGCTAAACGTGAGACCACACAGAACTTTCTGGGCAGTGTGACTATTATTCTTCATTTCAAGAGCAAAGGAAGACAAGGAAGTGGCAGGTGAGGTTGGACAGGTGTATGTAAGAGTATTCTGACCTTGAAGTAGAGTTTCCACCTACTCAGGAGCATATTCTATGAGAGATTCTCTTCTTTCTTCTTTCCTTGCCCTTCTCTCTTCTTCACTCCACTGTGCTCATCCATTCAAAGAAGATGAAGGAAGTACAGGGAATGTAGCCACGGTACTAGGCCCGAGGCCCAACTCCCAGGATTCACATGTTGAGCCTAGCCATTCCCCAGTGGTGGAAGGCAGAGAAAGGAGATTTATTATGTGGCACAGACACACCATGGAAAGAAACAAAGTAAGTGTTTCAGCCCATCCCCAGGGTACAGATATGAGCTCTAGTCTTTTTTTTTAGTGATTATTTCTTTTTAAAATTTTTATTTTATTGTAAAGATGCTGTACAGAGGGATTACAGTTACGTGAATGAGTGAGTACATTTCTTTTCGAGCATTGTCACCCCCTCCTTTGTTGTTCTCCCACTATCCCTTCCCTCCCCACCTCCCTCACTTCTCTCCCCCCCACCGAAGTTGTCAAGTTCATTTCCAACATGGTGTCTTGTGAGTATCATTGTTGTAATGGGTCATCCTGTGTCCTATTTCAGTGTTTTGTTATTCCCCTTCCCCTCCCCAGATTAGACAAATTTATATACAAGACTCAGTGTACCAAAAGCAAGTACAGTGACAACAGGGGATAAATTATAGGAAGAACATACAAAGGAAACAAAAGCATCACATAGTAAAAACAACAACAACAAAGAAAAACCTTGTATCCCTATCTTGGGGTTCATTTCACTTAGCATCATCTTATATCGTCATTAGTACATAGCTTTTGAGATTTACTGCTCATCTGATAAAATTAGCCTAGACTATACTAATTATTGCAAATGAGGGAAACCATAGGATGAGCTCTAGTCTTAAATAGAGGAAGAATTAGGTCAGGAGATGAGAGCTATCTGTAGTTTAGCAGTCCTAGGCAAACTGAGGCCTGGTTGATCATTATTGATCTCAGTCTGATTCTGGAGAGAAGTCATTGCTGCCATTATTAAAGGGAGGAATCTGATTTGTATGAAGTAGTTCTTCCTGCACCGGGATGTAGCCTCGACATTGTAGGTAATTATTGTTCTCTACTTTGGGAGGGGCATCTATTCTGCAAGGCTCTGCTCCTCATCTCCATGGGGATGCTATAGAGAAGAGCAGTGCTTCCTGGAACTACAAGACTTGAAGAAACTAAGAGAAGAGAATCCAAGTTCTTCTGCTTTTAGTTAATCCATGGGTACAATAAGGCACAGAGTAAGTTCATGGGACATGGAGAAGGTTGGCAGTAGCCATAAGGAGGATTGTTGATGGACTGGATTTCAGTGAAACAAAATCCCTTGCTTGAGAATGAACTTAAAAATAAAATGTAATGACACCATAAGAAAGAGGAAAGGGGGGAGGGGGGAGGCTGGGAAGGGATGTGAAGGGTAAACAAAGGAGGAGGCTGCAATGCTTGGTAAGAAATGTACGCATTATCCTGCCCATGTAATTGTAACTCCTCTGTACAGTATGTTCACAAATAAAATTAAATTAAATTAAAAAAAAAGAAAGAGGAAAGTTCTTAGGATATTTTCAATACTGGTTTACAACCTCACTCATTCTTCAATAAAAGAATAATGTGATGTATAATGTGTAATTGTATAATGTGATGACTCACTGTTGGATAGAGTTTATCATGATTGAAGTTCCAGTGATTTGGGGACAGCATAGTCTCTCCTGCTACCCAACAGAGGATAAACTGGAAAGTTTCTCAATGGAGAACAATCAAAAAAAAGTAGGAACTGAACACTGATTTATGAGCCAAATAGATAAAATCATTTTCTTAAGCTAAATAACAAATAGAAAGGGAAAGAAATCAATCACTGGCAAAGAAACAAAGAGAATCCTTTAAGAGTCCAGGTAGCAATTCAGAAGCCCAGCCCTGGCTCTTCGTTGCTCTTCACTAGAGTTTCTCAATTCATTCCCAGATTCCCAGGCTGGGAGAGCAAAGCAGAACAGTAGAGAGGAGAAAAACTTAAGAAAGAAGGGGGGAAACCCCTAAATAAAAGTCTGTTTCTCTCCTTTCTCTTTCATATTTCTCACTAATTATGAAGGTAAAGTATAAATACTTGATCTTATTCAAGAGCTTAAAGATGGCCTGTCACCATCATCTTTATAGATATTGGCATTATTGAACGCATAGCCCTTGTGAGGCAGTGACTCTGTTGCTTGAGCTATATATGCCAGCCTGTCTTGTGGTGGTGGTGTTTTTCTGAGTCAGGGTCTCACTATATAGCTCAAACTAGCCTCTAGCTCACCACCCTCCTGCTTTAGCTTCCCAAGTGTAGGATTACAGATAAATACAACCACACCCACATTTGACTATCACATCTTCTGTCTACTAAGATTATCTTTGGTCTACTTAATACATAATACACACAAATACAATTACATCTTGTATGTCTTTAGGCCACATGTGTGTAAAAGGCTTATTTTTTTCTTATGAAGATCATGCTTTTTTGTACTGATAGTAGGATCTGAACTCAGAGCTTCTGGTTCTCACCTGGCTCTTTTTACTCAAGGCTGGTAATCTATCACTTGAGTCACACCCCCATTTCTAGCTTTCTGCTGGTTAATTGGAGAAGCGAGTCTCGCGTGGACTTTTCTGCCCCAGCTGGCTTCAAATCATGATCCTCAGATTTCAGCCCTCTGAGTAGCTAGGATATAGGCAAGAGCAACTGAAGTCACACTTCTTAATAGAAAATTTAGCAGATATCGAAAATAAAGCTTAACTAAAGGAAAATAAAAGCACCTAAAATAATACCATGCAGAAACTGCCACTGGAATGTTCGCTTGGCACTGTTTCGCTGTTGTGCTGTCCATATGTTCTGGAATATGTGATTGTGACCTATGTTACCATGTCCTGCTTCTTTCTCCCTGGCTCTCCGACAAGCTCGGGATCCTCTAAGCTCTCTCCTACTTCTTTCTCTCATCCTTGATGGCTCCTGAGCTTCCTCCTTGTGAATATCACTGTACTCCAGATCTTTCTAAACATCCATTGGTGGGGATCCTCCACTGTGCACTCAGTTGCCATTTTCTCAGACATCAAGGCTCATCTGGCTATCTTCAGCCCTACAAATAACCATCACCCTGCCCTGACTTCCTGCACTGGGTACCACCCCTTTATATGATACCCTGTGGCCTCAAAGCTGAGCCTGTGTGTGTGTGTGTGTGTGTGTGTGTGTGTGTGTGTGTGTGTGTGTGTGTGCGCACGCACTAGTACTGGGCCTTGAACTTAGTGCCTCGGCACTATACTTTAGATGTTGCCCTCTAGGCTGGCACTCTACCACTTGAGCTACACTTCCACTTGCAGCTTTGTGCTGGTTAATTAGAGATAAGAGTCTCATGGACTTTCTTGTGTGGGCTGGCTTTGAACCATTGAGTCCTCAAATCTCAGCCTCCTCAAGGTAGGATTACAAGCCACCAGCTCCTGGCTAATGATGAACTTTTGACCCCTTTTCAGGGGCCAATTCTTAGAGTCTCTCTTGAATCATTTTTTTTCCTTCTGGAAACACAGGCTCTGCAATCTGATGATTCTGACTTTGTTTTGCCCCATTAGCTGTGAGACTGTGGCCAAGTACTTGTAATCACCTCTCTGCTTAGTTTCCCCCACTCTAAAGCGGGGATAAAAATACCGCAGAGCTGATGATGAGTAAATCATGCCAAAACCCAGAGTAGTTCTTGGCACATGATAAGCGCTCGCTATGCCATAGATAGGCCATAATAATCAGCAAATTCCACGGGTTTGCCTACTTGTCATTTAAATCCAAGTATCCTTGGATCTCAGACTTGATCTTTCTGTCCTCCGAATTCCCAGTGGGTTTTTCTTTTTCTGTACTTCTCCTAGGAAGCTCAGAAAATTTATCTTCCTGATCAATTTCTTTACTCTTTATTACAGAACTAGATTTGCTGCTGTTACAAACCAACAGTTTCATTAAAAATTATTTATGCATATGAGTACACCCCCACCTGCTTCTTTCACTCCATGTATAATGACCGAATGTGAGAGACCTTTTAAAAAATTAGTAAATAAAAAATATTTATTATGATGTAGTCCACATTCGAGGTACTCAAGAGGCTTTCAGTTCAAGGCTCTGAAGGCAAAATTGTGAGACACTGCCCAGTATACGAAGTAAAAGCAAAGGAGGCGAGAGGCCCTGTGTTCAATCCTACTACCATCAAAAAACCTCCAATATATTCCTTTAGAAATAGAATCCCTCCAGGGCTGTCTGTGTCGCCCTGTGAATACACTTGAAGAAGAAAGAAGATGAGATGATTAATCTGTCCTCAAATAAAAGTACAAAACCTCAGGTCTTTTTTTCTAATGTTATCATTATACCAGAATGAAATCTTAGGAAATGCAAAGAAATGTTGCTCTGCATAGAAGGCAAGGCTGTTTAACAGTGGAGACAAAAGTGTAGACTCTTGAACAAAGAAAGTAAGATTACTTATAAAGAACAAAAAGAATCCGAGTGGGGCCAAGTTTCTTAGGGGGAAATATGTATGCAGGAACGAGGAGGGAGATTGAAGCTGGTGTGCTACTCGGTGTGGCTCACTGGCTAGACCTGCAGGGCTGTGTGGGGTGGTGAGGGATATGGCTGGAGACTGTGGAGCAATGCCTGGTGATACTCCTTCTATGTAGTCACATAGCCGCATTTCAGGCAATGAGATGAGATGGTACCTGAAAAGTGGAAGTTTCTCAGTTCTCTGAGGATGACACAAAGGCCTTGGTGCACCATGAAGTGAAGCTTAGTATATATCTGCCATGAGTCACAGTCAGGGCCAGGTATGTGTTGTACTTCATCCCCAACTCATCCTCCCAACTAGCCTTGGGCCTAGATGCAATGATCATCCTCCTTGTGCAGATGAGAAGTGAAAGGCACACACAGGTTGAGAAGTTGCACAGGGCAGGATAGCTAATGAGTGTGGAATCACAGCTTTGTGCTCAGGCACCAGTGAGGCCCCGGGGTCCCTGCCCCAAACTGCAGAATTGGTGGTTTCCTTCAACGACAACAATTAAAATCACATTAACCACCTGGTGGTTTTAGTTTAAACAAAATCAATTTAAATAATTAGTTGACGACACTTGTTTTAATAATGGTTTTTAAATTAGCTATAATGTAATATATCAGCAGGTCTTTCTTTCTTTCTTTCTTTCTTTCTTTCGTTCTTTCTTTCTTTCATATTGGTACTGCTAATATCTTGAACTCAGAGCCTCATACCTCATACTCTTACTCGAGTCACTCATTTGTTTTGACCTACAGTCATCCTACCAAATATCATGATTCCAGAATCTATTCCTCCCATCTATTTGTAACTTTGTCCCATTGACAAAGTTACACTCCTCCACTCTTCTTCCCTTAAACCTTTTTAATCCAGTAGTCTATTTCTGGCTCTTTCAAGAAGATGTGCCTGGGGGCTGGTGAAAGCAGAACTAGAAAGATAAGACAAGAATCCATTTAAAAAATCAAGGTGAAAGATAAGAAGGATCTGAGCCAGGCCTGGAGCAAGGAGATCAGAGGGAGGGCACAGGTGTAAATCAAAGATGGAGTTTCCCGTGGCTTTAGAGGATGGAGCCCAGGCTATAACCCTGGGGGGTTCCTGGGGTTCTGGGTGAATCACAGGGCAGTGGTGAGATACAGTCTACCAAGATGGATCCCAATACAAAGTCATCTTATAATAGCAAAATAAAGTGTTTGTCTTTTCCACTTTCCCATTTTAATTTTCTTTGTAGTCCTCACTATTTTCTTGGAATCAAAGCCCTTTTCACCAGGTGTGTGTGTGTGTGTGTGTGTGTGTGTGTGTGTGTGTGTGTGTGTGTGCTGGTCTTGGGGTTTGAGCTCAGTACCTAAGCCCTGGCCTTCTTGTTGCTCAAGGCAAGTGACTCTACCATTTGACCATAGCTCCACCTCCACTATTTTAATCTGATCAGCAATTTTGTTCTTTTTGCAAAGGCGATTCTAGTAGTTTTAGTACTTCACACTAACTTATAAACAGTGTATTTGTGGCCCTCAGGTCTTTTAAGCAGGCAGCATTTTTGTGTTATCTCCAAGACTCGTCAGTTCTACCAAAACACTCACAAATGCATGGTACTCTCCGTGATAAATGGCATACACAGAGATTGATGGTCGCTGTCTGAACCTCTGTGCTTGCAGGCTGCTCTGGCAGGAGGCACCACCATGATTATTGATTTTGCCATTCCTCAGAAAGGCTGCTCCCTCCTCGAGGCCTTTGAGACCTGGCGAAGCTGGGCTGACCCCAAAGTCTGCTGTGACTATAGCCTGCATGTGGCCGTGACGTGGTGGAGTGACCAGGTAAGGCATCTGGGTTCTAAGGCCTTTTCTTCCCATTTGATTCCCTTGTCCTTGTTCTGAGAGTAAGAAGTGAACAGAAGCCTTGCTCCCAGGGCAGCTGGACAATCGCAGGGATTTTCTTTGCATATTCTTTTGTACTCTTCAAATTTTGAATCCTGGATAGGATTACCCATTTAATATGCTAAATTTTAAAAAGTAATGAAAGTCAACAAATAGTCTTTTATATTCATTCACAAGTAAGTCTTTCACAAGTAAGCCACAAATTACAAATGTTCTGCGTAAATTTACAAGTACTGTTTTCTCTTATTTTCACCATTGATATCTCCAGAATCTTGTTTGTTTGTTTGGTGCTAATACTGGAGCTTGTTCTCAGAGTCTAGTGCTCCCTCTTAGATTTTTTTGAGGCGGGGGGGGGGGGTGGTGGTGCAGGGGGTAATAGTTCTACTTGGCTTTTTGCTGGCTAATTGGGAGTATCTCAGATTTGTCTGTCTGGGCTGACTTGGAACCATGATCCTCAGATCTCAGTGTCCAGAGTAGCTAGGATTACAGATGTAGTCCACTAGCCCCCAGCTAGAAATTTTAAACTAGTATTACCCCACTTATTAAAACATCAATAAGAAATGTTTAATTTAGAGGAGAAAACAAGGAAATTCAAAAGTTAGGATTCTTGCAACAACCTTCAACCCCACCCCCATCCCCATCTACTCTGGATACTTTTGCAAGGACAGTGATAGACTAAGACCATTTCCAGCTGTGTCCTAACCTCTTCCAATATTGCTCTGCTGGTTACAGTTCATCATAGCACTCAAACCAACCTCCCCTGACGGAGGCTATGGCAGACATGGAAACTAGATTCTGAGAGAAAAGCCAGATTTGAGAGCTGTAAAAATATGTGAATTTCTCCTTGTATAAATTTGTATGTGTACCTTGGAAGAAACTGAAATCACAACTTGTGTCTTCATATTGGACCTCATTCAGAAAGAGATCACCATGGTGACATTCTTTGGGTTAACTGTTGCTCCCAACTCCCCTCCAAAACTGGAATTAAGCCATCAAGTTAATATAAAACAAGTAAGCAATCTTTAGGCAAACAGTTTGGCAAACATACAACAGCAGAGTTTATAGTCCACAGCGAAAGTTGATTTTTCTCCAAAAATGTTTTAAGTGATGTGTCTGATCTGTTTAATGCCTTTCTAGTCCTTTCCCTCCTTTCCTCCCCTTCCCTGCTTTCCCTTTTCACTCTCTTTCTTCTTTCCTCTTTTATTTTTATAAAATAGATCAATGGTGGTGGGATTAGCCCTTACCATTACTTTAACATGCAAAGAGATCCCTTAGTGAATATTGTTAAAATACACATTCTGTTCAGTTGCTGTTACCAAGTGGCTTAAACAACCGATTATAGTCTCACAGTTCAGCAGGGCAGCAGAATGGGCTCCTTCTGTGGACAGATACGTACCACTCTTTCAAAGCTTCTGATAGTTTGCAAAGACCTTTGGCATTCCTTGTCTACAGAAGGACCACCTCCATTTCTGCCCCCATCTTCACATAGTGTCCTGTATGTGTGTCTATGCCCCAGTGTCCCCTTGCTTAAGCCACCAATCATATGAAACTAGTGCCTACACTAATGACTTCATCTTGACTAATTATACCAGCAGTGACCCTAATTGCCAAATAAGGGATTGGGACTTCAATGGATAGATCTGGGGCACAACCCACAGCAGCAGGGCAGAGGTAGATGAATGTTTTAAGTAATAGGAAAATTCATCTTTTTTATGTGTGTCCAGGAGTTGTTTGCCTTTACTTCACAAATAACATTACCTGGGCTGTTCAAGTTTTTCTTATTAAATTGGAAAGGCTTTTATCAACGAAAAGCAATGGTTCTATCCTTACTACAACCTTTCTTTGTTTAGGTGTGTGTTCATGTTATCCTACAAAATTCAACCAGTTTTATTGGGCCTTATCTACTTATTTTTTCCCTTTGAAATGTTAATCCATTTTGAGACTTGAATTGTGTCTGCAAAGGCAATTAGTGGACTAGTTTTGATATATTTTTATTATGTTCTTTAAGTAGTTGTACAAAGGGGTTTCAATTGAATCAGTCAATTATTAATACCATGCATCTTGATCAATGAGTTTTGATCTTAATTGGCCCCCTACCCTGGGTGACCCTGAAGGCTCCTAACCTTCTAGTTGGGTCAGTCTTGTGAGCAATGCATCCTCACCTCCTTGGAGCTGCATTTCTGCAGAGGTCCAGCTGGTGCTTCCTCGGGCAAGCCTAGGTCCACATCTACTCAGTCTGAACACATCCCACAGCTGACAGATCTGGCCCTGATCCTTCCCTCCCATAAGCTCTCATTCTTTCTAGATCCATCATGGCATGCTTCGGTGGCTACCACCTTAATTTTCCAGAACAATTCCCTCAAACTGAGAGACAGATGCTGAGAATTTCAGATCCAAGTGTAGACATGAAGTACTTTGGGAAAAGCAATGAACTTTCACATGATTGAAATATCATAGCAGCAGCAATTCAGCAGAGGAAATAGGGGATGGCATGGAAGAAAGATCCAGGACTTCATTGCATTTTTCTAGAACTCAACAGCTCTCATTAGTTGTTTCTGTTCTGAATGCAAGTTGTTGGAGAATGTTGAAACTGTCATCTAAAGTAGAGATATTGTTGCCTTTGCTCCTTTTAGGTTAAAGAAGAAATGAATATCCTTGCCCGAGATAAAGGTGTTAACTCTTTCAAGATGTTCATGGCTTATAAAGATGTGTACATGGTGAGAGACTCGGAGCTCTATGCAGCCTTCTCCCAGTGCAAGGAAATCGGAGCAATTGCTCAGGTCCATGCAGAAAATGGAGACTTAATCGCAGAGGTGAGAACTGCATTCCACCTTTCTATTGACAATGAAAACAGTCCTCACCTACTGTAATACAATTGGCCCTAAGAAAATAAACTCATTAAATGCTTTAGAGTGAGGATTTCCCTTTTCTAGCTACTTGCATTAGATTTCAAACATGTGCTATTATAAAGACCCAAATTGTTTTCTTTGTGTCCCTAAGCACTGTGTTTGTTTATTTATTTATTATTTGGTGGTGCTATTTTTATAATAGCTCAAAACTGCTGGTTCAGAAAGCTAAAATGTAGACATAAGTGTAATCTGATGACTTAAGCGGTGCATTTGACAGGTTTGTAAAGCCCTAATCATTTTAGAAACTGGGTATTGAACTGTGCTTAGAAGGAATCTAGATGATATTTATTTCTCATGTTAGTTCCATTACTAATGCCTATAGGGTATACCGTCTGCAGGATTTAAAGAGCTGTCTCTTACCCTTTATATTAGCTGATTTTTTTCCCCTCTCCCCGGGCTCAGCTTCCATTAAAGAGGGTGAGATTGAGGCTCAGTGGCCAGGAGGCAGAGGGAACAATCAAGAAGAGAGAAATGAGCTGTAAAATCAAACAGACCAGGTTTAACTTTACACTTTCACTTCCTGCCTGCATGGCATGAGCCAGTCATTTTACCCTGAGTCTTGGCTTCCTACCCTTTTACATAAGGAAGAAATAAAAATTGGAGAGGGAGAATAATTGTTCCAATACCAGTTGGGCTTAATGAGTTGGCTTGGGGAGCCAGTGAAGACCAAGCTTCAGTTTAAAACACACACACACACACACACACACACACACACACACACACACACACACACAAATATACGCACACACACATATGAATACATAAATGTATATATGTATATACACATGTACATACATACACATATATACATAATGAAACACATAGTATACTGCAATGGGCCACTTTTAGCAAGGACCTGTAGTGGTTTGTTTTATTTGGCTCACCTACACCAGTCATTAAGTTGTAAATATGGATATTGCTTTTCAAATAACGTGACTGAAACAAATCATTTCTTTTTTTTTTTATTATTGTTGGTGGTGGTAGTCGTGGAACTTGAACTCAGGGCCTGGGCACTGTCCCTGAGTTCTTTTTGCTCAAGGCTAGCACTCTACCACTTGGAGTCACAGCTCCACTTCCAGTTTTCTGGTGGTGAATTGAAAATAAGTCTCACAATTTTCCTTCCAAGGCTGGCTTTGAACCATGACAGATCTTAGCCTCCTGAGTAGCTAGGATTATAGACATGAGCCACCAGCTCCCAACTAACCTCACTTATTTTTAACTTTTGAATCAAAAGAATGTGAAATCTGCACAGGGAAAATAAACAGATAATGAGAATATTGAAATGACTTTTAGCAAACACTCCTATATGCAAATGCACATCCAATACCTATACCTAACAGATCTAAGTGTCTATGAGCGCCTTTAATTGACAACAAACGGATATTGCTTTTCATTACTGTTTTTTAATAATGTTGCTGCCTTTCTTCAAGGGAGCAAAGAAAATGTTGGCCTTGGGGATCACAGGGCCAGAGGGCCACGAGCTGTGCCGCCCAGAAGCAGTGGAGGCAGAGGCCACGTTGAGGGCCATCACCATCGCTGGCGCTGTGAATTGCCCTCTCTACATTGTGCACGTGATGAGCAAATCCGCAGCCAAGGTGATAGCAGATGCTAGGAGAGACGGTAAGCCCCAGGAGACTCACTGAGCACACAGAATTAGCTAAAAACCTCACAGAGCACTGAAATGCTCTATTCTTGCTTGTGAGATTTGTGCTTTTACCTCTTTTTGCCTTAGTCGTCCTTCATCTTTACACCTGTCTATTTCCCCTCCTTTTCACTCATCTTCATGGCTTATGTGTTTCCTTTAGGTTACTTTTTTTTTTTTTTTTTTTGGTCAGTCCTGGCCTTGAACTCTAGGTCTGGGCACTTGTCCCTGAACTTCTTTTGCTCAAGGCTAGCACTCTACCACTTGAGCCACAGCACCACTTTTAGCTTTTTCTGTCTATGTGGTATTGAGGTATCGAACCCAGGGCTTCACGCATGAGAGGCAAGCACTCTACCACTAAGTCCCATTCCCAGCCCCTTTAGTTACTTCTTTATCCCTAAGGCTTTAAACTGTTTCTTTCAACCTCACAGCCCCATCCTTAACACCACAGGCAGTCACTTTTTAATCTGATGGCTAATTTTAATTTAAAGTTTTAACTTTAAAGTTAATTTTAAATGAAGCATCCCCTCTTACCCTTCTAGCATGCATTTTAGGGAACAAGGTATCTGCTCCTAAACTTTTTTTTTTGAGTTAAATTGATTTGTCTGAAAGTAGTCTGAGAATCTGAGCAATAACCAAGTAGTATTTTCTCTTTTGTGTCTGTACTAGGGCTTGAACTCATAGGCCTCAAGATCTTGCCTCACTTTGTCATTCAAGGCTGAAACTCTAACCCTTGAAGCACGGATCCACGTCTGGCTTTTCAGTAGCTAATTGCAGTTAAGAGTCTCAAGAGCCGGGTGCTGGTGGCGCACGCCTGTAATCCTAGCTACTCAGGAGGCTGAGATCTGAGGATCGTGATTCAAAGCCAGCCTGGGCAGGAAAGTCTGTGAGACTGTTATCTCCAATAAACCACTAGAAAACTGGAAGTGGTGCTGTGCCTCAAGAGGTAGAGCACTTGCCTTGAGCTGAAGAGCGTAGAAACAGAACCCAAGCCCAGAGTTCAAGCCCCATGACCAACTAGAAAACAAAACAAAAAAACAAAACAAAATAAGAGAAACTCTTATAAACCATCCTACCTGAAAACTGGCTGTGTTTCTGGAATGTGAATTATAGAGACTAGGAGAATAGATTTTACTATATCTATAATTGATACCAAAATAAATTTTGTTAGACCTGCCTCGTTGCAAGAAGTTTTAATAAGGAGTTTGGGATAGCTGCACTTTTAAGATTTTATCCGCAAACATATCGTGATAAGAGTAAGATTAACTTTACACAAGAGCTAATGAGGTCTTACCACCAAATATGTGATTGTTTTCCACCTACACTCCACATGAATGAGAACTGCAATATAAAACATAGCAGCCTTTAAAAAAGAACATAGTGAAATACGGTTACAGACTCTGTTTTCCCACCAGATGGCGCTGTTGCCAGCTCTGTGGAATTGCTGTGATTTCTTTTGTAAGTAATTAATGCACCAGGTCCTTAATGTTAGAATGGAATTTAAGCAACACTAAAACCAGCAGAAATGGCCAAACTGAACCTATCAGCATGCCACCATTTTGACAGTGCTGTCAGAAAGCAGCTCATGGGTCTTGGTTATTTATTTAACACTGAGATCAAATGCCAATAATAGAATAAAATTCTAGACATTCACAGAAACCTAAGTTTGAGAAATGTCATTTTATCTTGAATCAGTCTTACTATTCAGTTTTACTACTTTAACATGTAAATCACTTACATGATGACAAAACCAAAGCTACATATACAAAAGATGCTCCTGGGTTCCCACTTTCTTCTCTTCCTTTGTCCCTTCTATCTTCCAGGACCTTGACACAGTGGGTCCCTAGGATGTAGCACTGGCATTGCCTGGGAGCTTGTTATGCATGCAGAGCCTTGGCCCCCATCCCAGACCCGCTAAATCCAAGTGCACACTGGAACCCCAGATGACTCATATGAATATATAGAATTTCTGCTCAGAAGACACAAAGGATATCCAGTTATTGATTGCTTCTATTGTAGTTGCCTAGAAATACAATGCTAGTCAATTCAACTTCATTGTTTAGTTGCCAAGTCTACCCCCAGAAGAGAGGGAATATGATTAGCCATTAACATTGTTTGTTGAGTGCTTAATATGTGGCTGGCACATAGTAGTATTTTAATATCTTTTATCTCATTTCAGGTTTTACTCAAGTTTATCTCATCAATGTAGTTTAATCTGTATTATCTTTTTGTAAAAACAAAATTGTCATAATAGCTGGGTACCAGTGGCTCATGCCTGTAATCCTAGCCACTCAGGAAGCTGAGCTCTGGGGAGCGTGGTTCAAAGCCAGGTGGGGCAAGAAAGTCTGTGAGACTCATATCTGCAATGAGCTACCCCCAAAGCAGAAGGGCAGCTGTGGCTCAAGTGAGAATACTAGCCTTAGAGCAAAAGAAGCTCAGGGACAGCTTAGGGACAGACCCCAAATTCAAGTCGCAAAACAGGCACCACCAACCAATAAAAAAATGTCATAATGCCGGAAGATCAATTCTATTTCTGTATTGTGATGAATGAAATAAAACTTTGCAGATGTTAAATTAAGCTTATGATCACTTTATCAGTCAGTGTCTAATCTATAATCAAGCTCAATTCCATTGGACTCCATAACTAATTTTTGATGTTATACAATCTGAAGCCATATTTCCCATGGAGCGGGAATACTGCCAACCCTTCTTGTCTTCTCCCCAACTACCTTTCCCCTCTCACAACTCCTCCTGCTCTTCTGAGCCCTGGCTGTTGTTCCCCTGATTAATTTTTGCCACCCCCTCTGTTTCTACCCAACTGAAATCCATCACAGCCCCTAGTTGGCCTAGTTGCTCTTCTTGTTCAGTGTGGCTGTGGAATCCTTCCCTGTGTCCTGCTTCACTGGATGCTGATGTGGATTGGGAAGGAAGATGGGGAATATATGTTCAGTCCCTCAATTATGTGCGTGTATGTGCATGCGTGCATGCATGAAAGCATTTGCTGCTGGTCCTGAGGTGTTTTTTTTTTTTTTTTGGTCCTGAGGTTTGAACTCAGTACCTGGATGCCTTCAGTTAGCATTTTCACACAAGGCTGGAGTTCTACCACTTGAGCCACAGTTCCACCTCTGGCTTTTTGCTGGTTTATTGGAGTTAAGGGTCTCTAGGATTTTCCTGCCTAGGCTGGCTTCAAACTGCCATCCCCTGAGCATCTAGGATTATAGGCATGAGCCAATGGTGCCCAGCTCAATTTTATTTTATATTCAAGCTCCTATCTTAAAGACAGAAGTACGATACTCATTTGGGTTTATTGTTACAGCGTTTTTATACTGTTCATAAAATAACAAATCACTGGACACCAAATGTATGCTAAGTGCTGTGCTCAAGGCAGTGGATCTGCGAATTGCATCAGGATTACGCCGGTTCTCAAGGAGCTATCAGTGCACTGAGCTACCTTGTGGCTGGTTTGATGTTTGTTTATTTGATTGTTCTTTGCCTGATTTGGTTTGAGTTTTCATACAGTAGAAAGCTCTCCTTTCCAGGCTTATTGTTATAAAACATAGTCGCACAGAGATTCTGTTTCAGCTCTCTCCCTCCTGTAAGCTCCAGGTGCTAAAACATTACACAATGCCCACCCTCTCCCCCAATGCTCATGTTGACCTCTGTTTGTTTTCAATGGATAAGAACCAAATTCATTTACAAACAATAAAACATGCCGGGCCTTCTTTCTTTTTACTTCCTTGGTCTTTAACATCTGAACACTCTGCTGTCTTTTAAATTTAGTCTTAAAATTCATTTCCAGTCATGGAAGGAAGTAGCCATGACAAACAGTCCATTTTTAAGTATTTCAAAAAACAGAATTATGAGGCTAAAACTTTTTTTTGTGTGGGGTATATTCGTTTGTGAGGACTGCTGTCATAAAGGACTACAGCCAGCAAAGTGTCAACAACACAAATGTATTTTTACACAGTTGTGGAGTTTGAAGGTCAAGATGAAGATGTCAGCAGGGTTGATTCCTCCTGAGGACTAAGGAAGAAGGATGGGATATTCCAGGCCACTCTCCTTGATTTGCAGATATCCTTCTCTTCATTATCATCCTTCTGAATGTATCTGCACCCAAATTTCCTTTTTCTAGAAGGATCCAGTCTCACTGGATTAGGGCCCATGCTAATGACTTCAGTTTAGCTTCATTCCCTTTAGAAAAATCCTATCTCTATACATTCTTAGGATTTAGTGTTTGAGTTTGGGTGATGCACACAATTCAGCTTATAAACATGAAGAGGTTCCAGAAACCTACTCAAGGTACTTTCCTATGCATTAATTTATTTGACCTTCACATCTTTATTTGACCTTGCCATATTAGAAGTACAGTGAGATGCCATTTCATAAAGGAGAAAAAGGAGATTAGAGCATTGAGTCATTGTGCACAAAGCTAAAGGGTAGCTAAGTCAGGGTTTTAGCCTGAATTTGCATGATCCACTCAACCAGACTGCTTCTACATAATTTTCTTCCCAATTATTTTCTTCTTTTGTAAAGGTAATATTTTGAATCAAAACAGAGCCCTGTAAAGTTTCGCCCAGTTTTTCAGCTAGGAACATCTATTTTTGTACATGTGTTGGCGTCCAATTTGGTTAGCCGATTTTTTCACTCCTGGGTACCTGTGCAACTTCTCTTGAGTCTTTCAACTCTCTCTAACAGATCCCACAACTCAAAAAAGTGTTGCTCACAGACCGTTGCTAACATCTGCTTTCATGTAATCACTGAATTGTCTCATGAAGGAGGATTTGGACTGCTTTAATATGCTTCCTTAGTAGGGAATCTTTAAAGTCTCCCAAAGAGAAAATTTGCCTTCAAGAAGGAGAATTGCATCAGAAGTACATATTTTTGTTCTTTTTCTGAACCAGAGGATGGATAAATAAAGCAAGAATATCTGTGGGTTGACAGAGTACCACCTAATGTGGAACTCGCTAAGGCAGTGGGAGGAGAGCGATGATGAAGATGTCTCTATTTCCTAAGAGTTGTTGGGACCATCTGGTTGCAAGTGTAATCAGAAGAGTATTAGATTAAAGACAGAGATGGTGCTTTATCATTGCCAACCTGCTAGGAGTAGTGAATGAAAACCAGAAATTGGAAAAGTGCTGAGCCCCATCCACAAATAGCATGTGGCTGACTTCACATTTAAAAAGTACATGTTCTTTTCCAAGACAGTAATAGTGACACGTTTCTTAGTAACATCATGCATATGATTTCATGTCAGAGGATGAGGGAAGCTTTCCTTCCGGCTCTATTCTTGACTCACTGACCGGCAGAGTGGCTCCAGCAAATGAATTAGCCTCATTGGGCATCCATTTCTTTATCTGTCAGATCAGCATGAGAAGTGTTGTGAGACCAGGAGAGATGTTCACATGTTCTCATGTCACACCTGTGTTTGCTTTTTTTATTGACACTTCATTTTTTTAGCCCCAAACTATCAGAGCCTGCCATTGCACTGAACATCCAGTTTGATTCTCTTTGTAATTCTTCACCATCTTTTTTTTGGTCAGTCATGGGGCTTGAGCTCTGAGGCTAGGTGCTCTTTGTAATTCTTGGACTCTTTGGGCTCCTTTGAGATATGTCTTGGAGCCATTGTGAAATGGAACAAAAGGTAGTTAAGAATTTTTACATTTTAATTTTTTTATGTTTATAAATACTCAGTGGAGAAAAAAGTTGAATATGACAGAGTCAAGGAAGAGCTTGTACGTACCAAGAGTGGCATGTCACATCTTAGAGGAGCTCAGCCCTTCCGGGGAAATTACCTGTCATCTGGTTTCAAAACAGTGCCGGCACGTACCTAGTAGATGCTGACACTTTTAATTTTTCCTGAGCGCCATTAAAATGGTAGGAGTTTGGGAGCTATACTCCTGGATCACTGTGATGTGCAAATGACTAAAAAGAACATGCGATCGGGATCTTTCCTCCACAATGAAGCAACCCAGAAAATCCTCAGTTGGCAGCTCGTCAAGTGATTGCAAATCAAATCTCTGAGTTCTCATTGTCCATGCAACTATAAAACACTCTCTCAAAATAAAAGTTCCTTTGACCCCGCAGATAAAGATGGTGCCTGCCTTTGTCTCTCTCTAGTAGGTAGTATGTTACCTCTTGGCTCACTGGAGATGAGTACTGCTTACTCTGTATACCTGAGAGAGATCCTACGGGCATTTCTCCTTTTGAGGGAAGAAGGAAGCATGAATCAGGAACAAGATAGATGCATGCAGGCATGCATACACATCATGGAAGTAAAGTATCTCAGCAGTGGTTAAATGCCCATCACTTTCATAGATCATGAGACTTGGTCCTTTAAAAAGTGATGTTCTGGGGGTGAAGGGAGAATGGGAGAAAATGAGGGAGGGGGGAACACTGTTCAAAAAGAAATGTACTCATTACATTACTTATGTAACTGTATCCCCTCTGTATATCATCTTTACAATAATAACTTCAAAAAGGAAGTGACGTCCTTGGGCTTTGGCCAGCCTAGCTTTGACATTTTCTTCAATGTCTTAGGCTAGCTAGAAGAAGGTGGCTAGTTAGAGGATGGAGAAAAATGATCTATGAGATAATAGGGTGCTGCCCTCCAGTTTCATGCGACTAGGCAGCTGGTGGCCATACACTGTCAGTACTCTCCAAGGAAATCAGCTAATCTCCTTCATATATCAGGATTGTCACTAAAATCTGGCATCTGATTAACCAGAGTGAACTAATTTGGTATGCCCGCATCGCCTTTCTGTGCACTCTTCCTTTTGATTGCTTGCATACGATGAGGTTGATGCCAGTGAATCTATTATTCTGACAAATGCTAATCAGAAATAGGATTCTGATTTTAAATTCAAATTCACTGTTCACTATTAAGTTTTCTAACATTGTGTGCTTTTGATGGCCTCATTTGCATGATTTTTAAAAATATGCATTTGAGGCTTTAATTTTATTATCTGAGTGTTCTTTTATTTAATAGGTTTTTTGAGGAAAGACTTTTTTTTTAAGGGTATGAAAAGGTTATCAATCTGTTTGCAGTAGAGATATGCTGTGGGTGAATTCCATATGACCTGTATTCATTATTACCTGTCATCTGGCTAGGACAGCAGAAAAGACCACTGGAATAAAAATTCTGGGTTCAAATCCAACCACCTCTGCTCCATCTATAAAGAGCATATTTAATGTAATTGGAGAGAAGTTATATAATCTCACAGCTTCTGCCTCATCTTTTAATGGAGAGAATAACAGTATTTACCTCGTTGAGAAGATTCCATTAGGACAGCATATGCATTCAGCACCTTCCTACTACATTAGGCTGCAGTAACAATTGAAGTTTGTTTTGTTTTGTTGTCAGTCGTGGGCCTGAGCACTGTCCCTCAGCTCTTCAGCTCAAGGCTAGTGCTCTACCACTTGAGCCACAGCACCACTTCTGGCTTTTTCTGCGTATGTGGTGCTGAGGAATCAAACCCAGGGCCTCATGCATGCAAGGCAAGCACTCTCCCACTGAGCCACCTTCCCATCCCCAAGTTGAAGTAAAATAGGAGTGGCTTACAACCAGTGAGTTATTACTCCTTCATAATCATGGCCATCATGAAGTAGCTATGTCTCTGCTCTACAATCTATTCTTTCTGGAACAACGAGGAACAACACCCATACCCATGTCATAACACTGGAAAAGGGGGATGACAGTACTTGGAGACAGCCATTATAGCTTCTGTTTGGAAACTGTATGTGGCACTTGCATTCATATCAGATTGGCCAAAGTAAAACCAGCTTGGAAATTCTGATAATAGGTCAGTGGGTAGCGTAGCCTCCCATACTAGGCAATGCCCACTGATTGAACACAGATTGAAAACTCAGTTCTTATTTGTAAATCCTGTTTGCAAAAGTAAGTGATAAGTTGGGATTCTGCTAAGCTAATGCTAGTATCCTCTGCTAAGACAAATATGACCCGTGTTTCTATTAAGAGCAAATTAAGGTGCTGAATGTTTCCTTTGAACTTTCCAGGGATGGTGGTCTATGGAGAACCCATAGCAGCGGGTCTCGGCACTGATGGGACCCATTACTGGAATAAAGACTGGCACCATGCAGCCCATTATGTCATGGGCCCACCCCTGCGACCGGATCCGTCAACACCTGGCTTTCTCATGAACCTACTAGCTAAGTAATCACTTTGAAGTATTTCATCAAAGAAGCTGCTTTAAAAGGCTCAGGTTTGATTGGAGGAGAGACAGGGGTATACAGTGCCTTTGAAACTGCCAGCCCCACCTCAGTCCGCTCTGCATGCTCTGATGGTTCTCCCACCATCTTACCTGGGGAGGGAAAAAAAATGCTGCCTTAATATATGTTCATGATATGTTGTCAAAACCTCTCCTGACTTTGAGAAATCTGATCATTTCATCAAGTCTATCTCCTGATATTTTTCCATTGCTGTTGCTCAGGTTCTTTTATTTATTTATTTATTTTGCCAGTCATGGGGCTTGAACTCAGGGCCTGGGCACTGCCCCTGAGCTTCTTTTGTTCAAGGCTAGAACTCTACCACTTGAGCCACAGCACCACTTCCAGCTTCATGTATGCTAAGCAAGCACTCTACTACTGAGCCACATTCCCAGCCTTCCAGATTCTTTATTATCCCCTTCTCCTTTTATTCCATGACAGCTTGCACCCTAATGCCAGCTGCTCATGAGACAGAGATAGGGAAGATTTCAGCTCAAAACAATCCAGGACAAAATAGTTTTGAAGAACCTGTCTCAGCTTACTAGCTTACTAGGTGGCATGTGCCTGTCATCCCAGTGACAATGGGAAGTATAAAAAAGGGGACTGCAACCCAGACCCTATCTCAGAAATAACCAGAGAAGAAAAGGGCTAGAGGCATGGTTCAAATTTCAGAGCACCTGCCTAGCAAGCATTAAAGCTCTGCATTCAAAATTCACAGAAAGAGAGAGAGAGCGAGAGAGCAAGAGACAGAGCAGAGAGATGAGAAAAAAGGAGGGCAGAAGGGAGGGTGAGCAGGAGGAAGGAAAGAGAGGGCAGGAGGAAGGAAAGGGAGAGCAAGAAGAAGGAAAGGAAGGAAGGAAGGTGCTTGCATTCCTCTGACTTTCTTTGAAGGAGGAAGAGTAGGTTAGGAGATGATAAATATTAGCGTAGTTTCCTTCTACATCTTCCCACCACTCCCATGTTTTCTTCTCTTTTCATGTACAGTGGTGATCTATCCACAACAGGAACTGACAACTGCACTTTCAACACCTGCCAGAAAGCTCTTGGGAAGGATGACTTTACGAAGATTCCCAATGGGGTGAATGGTGTTGAGGACCGGATGTCAGTGATATGGGAAAAAGGCGTGGTGAGTTTCCCAGGATCTATCCTGGCTTTGCCTCCTTCTTCAGCTAGGATCCTGCCAGGTTGAGTGGCACACTTACCTAGAGAAGCTTTCTGATTGTTTTTTACTCTCGTGGAATCTGGGAATCTAACTCCATCCCACCAAGACAGCATCTGCAATCAATTCTTTTCTTTGCTCAGTTCAGCTCAGAAGATACACTATTTTTAAATGTCTAGAGTGGGTCCAGAGTGTTATTCTGGAAGTTTCTGACATATGTGGCTCTTCCGCTTTGTTTCTCACATTCCTTTATCCCATGTCTCAAATGTCTCTGTATGGTGGATACTTGGAATGATGGAAAGCACATGAAGAATGTTTATTACCTTTGTACCTTTATTACCTCCTTTTCATGAGACCTTTGTAACTGGCCTATTTAAAAATTTTAGATCTATTTTTTAAAAATGCTATATGAAGGGACATGAATAATAACTCTCAAAGTCTAGGGAGAAAATATTCCATGAATAAAAAATGTTCTCCCTAGGATGGAGAAGGATCAAATGATGAAGTGTCCATGTGCTGACTTGTCAAGCTAATGGATATGTGCAGTTGTACAGATGGGTGGAGGAGACTGGCTAGATCTCAGGTCCCCTTCTTAACCCATCTCCCAGAAGCCCTGTCTTAGATGACATGAGTCTTATTTTCACAATGCAGAATATTGTTTGATTATTTTTCTCCTATGTATACTACCCACTTCTAATTCTCATTACTTACCAACGTCCTGTCAATCACAATTCGAAAATATCTTCTTCCCTCCACATGAATGCAGGCAACCTGATTGTAGGTTTCTGTTTTTTTGCTTGGATCAATACCAGTCATCTCACATCAGTATGTCCTTGTTTTCTGGGCCCCATTTGCTACCATCCAGCCTATATTCCAGTCAACATGAAGTTGTGTTCACACTACTTTCAGTCATCCTTTTGATTTTCTCCATTACTGAAAGGACAGTATTTGAACCATTCATTTACTACAAGGATCTTCAGGACATCTCTAACTCTAGCTTCTATTGATCATCCTCTTTAGCTTCTCCCCCTCCCCCTTCTTTAACCTTCCCAGATGACTCCCCTTCTTTTTCCCTCTACTGAGATTTTCTTGATTATAGTCCTTGAACTGGTATTATTATAAGTATCGTCATTTCCACAACCTAGAATAGTTCCTGAGAATAAAAAGGCTTTAAAGTGATTGGCAAGTTCCTAATAACATGCGTGGAAGTGCTGTTATTTTCTGAAACATTTAGATGATTTACTTTTGGGACCACTACTTCCAGTACATGGATTTTAATCATTTCTGAGGCAGGAATAATTAAATAAACCTTAGGATCATGCTTATCATATAAATATACATAGAGATAAACCCTTTATCATCTTTTTCATATTAAATCTCTTGCAATAGAATGTCCTTGATTGTTGATCATGTAAATTTCAGTTACATAAAATGGAAGCCCTTAAGTAGATTTTTTTCATCTTTCTGAAGGCATTGTCATCTGATTTGAAAAGCCTCACCACCAGTCTTATTTTAACTGTAACATTTTACCTAATATTTACATGATCATATCATAAGTCTTAGGTTGGCAATAAGTAAGCCAGATCATAAAAATAGTAGTTAGCAGAGCAAACTTTCTATGAAGACTGAAACCTTTAGGGCTCATCTGTAGGAACCTTAACACGACGGTTCAGGAAAGATGGAGGAAAAATTACTGGCGTTGTTTTTAAGCTGATAGGCTTTGAGAAGTCAGGCTTCCATATGTGAGCCATTATCTCCATCATTGCCATTATGATTAAGGCTGGCTAGCATCCACAGATGTGGTAGCTTCACAGTAGAAAACGTTAGGTAGAGTTTTATTTGCCGGAAGAGATGCAGAACTCGTGCTTTGTTTTGTTTTTGTTTTTGATTATCAAAATCCACATATGTTCTTTGGATTGTTTTACAGCATAGTGGTAAAATGGATGAAAACCGCTTTGTGGCAGTTACCAGTACAAATGCAGCCAAAATCTTTAATCTTTACCCAAGAAAAGGAAGGATCGCTGTAGGGTCAGATGCTGACATTGTGATTTGGGACCCAAAAGCCACACGGTAAGTCTGAGTTCTTACAGTCCATGGTTTTACCCTGGAGGAAAAGCACTAACTTGCAAAGCAGTTTTGCTTTGCTTTTAATCTTGCTTTGGTTTTTTTCTTTTCCTTTTCAATGTTTTAATTATCTTCAAATAGTTGGACCAAGGAGTTTCAATTTAATGTGTCCATTTATGTGTACCACGCATCTCAATTACTGTCATATTCCTCCATCATTCTCCTCCTCTGAGTCAACCTTTCCTTGTGAGGTAATTTACCATCCTCAGGAATTTTGAGCCTGTGCACAAGATAAATTTTCCTTCTGAGTGTTGTCTTTTCCCTGGTGTGTGGGAGTGGGGGAAGCATAAAAAATGTAAAACCTGTGTTGCCTTCTCTGGAAATGGATCTGCATAGAAAACCCAATATGAATTTACCACTTCAGTGCCTGGTCAAGTTCACTTGAAGGGAATGGACAACCATGAAGAAAAGAAAAGGTTTAATTTGAAAAGGGATGAATTGCAAACTCAAAATTAATTACAATCTTTTCAAAGCTTTCAGATAGAAAAATTCCAGCACAGAAGATGTCACTTTGAGTTAGCCAAATTTTCCAGTTGAGTTCATCTCGAGCCTATCGTTCCCAGTAGACTCAGCTTTTGTTTTCAATTTCCATAATTCTATGTTAATATTGCAGGCCTGGCAAGTTCCACCAATTCAAGAAAGTATTGTGTCAAGGTGGAAGTTCTGCTGATTTCTCCTCCCAGGATGCTAGCACAGATAGAACCTGCGTGCTGACTTGTATTTCTCATAAATGCTGTACTTGTGATGGAGGAAATCCTATACTTTGCATGCACACATGCATATGTAAATAGGAATACAACAGGCCCTGCCTTCATGGTAGAGTCATTTATTCTAAGTCTAGTAAGTTTTTTTATTGTAGTAAGAAAAAATGTATAGTTTCTTTGAGATGATATTGTCACAAAGACCCAGTTTCACCTGGGTACTGGTGGCCCATGCTGATGATCATAGTTACTTAAGAGACTGAGATCTAAGGATTTCAGTCTGAAGCCAGCCCAAGTAGACAAGTAATCAAGAATCTATCTCCAACTGATTAGCAAAATGCTAGACTGGAGGCATGGCTCAAGTGGTAGCACTCAGTCATGACCAAGAAGACTTAGTGAGACTGCTAGGCTTTGATTTCAAGCCACAGTATTGGAACCAAAAGAAAAATTAAATTAAATTAAAAAGACTCAACTTCAATTAAAGTGTTCCTGATACACCACACTCTGGAAAAAGATGATTATTTTGTTCAGAACACTAAGCTCTAAAGTGCTGTGAATCTAAAAACAAACCTCGGATGGTTTCATAAAATGCTACCTGCTGAGCATTAGTTGTCTCAATCTAGGGCTAAGTTCACATGGCTGGTAAGTCATGGTCAGGACAAGTCCCTCTTAGCTAACCACCACCATCTCATGAGACTGGCTTAAAATCTGTGCAGTGTAGTGATTGGTGGTATGGTTGCCTAATTTACATAAATATCCTAAGACCCCAATGAGGTACAGCTCAAGGTCTTTGCTATTGGGTTCACAAGGACCAACTGCCTGACAAGGATTCACTGCCTTGTAGATTCAAATGTAGATGCTTTTCTAGTAGGCTAGAAAAATTGTGCTTGGGAAAGCATGTGGAAAACACACTGCTCAGGTTGGTCTGTGGATGAATGGAGCTGGCTGCATTTAGAGACCTGCTCTGCAGAGGCTGTTGATGCCCACACAGGTCATCTTTGCTGTTACTCAAATCGTTTAGGCTACCTCAACAACTGGACCCTGATCGGTCCTTTGAAACATTTTGCAGCTTAGGGAGATCATGAGGTTTTGATTTTTGTTTCATTTTGGGGGCACGGGATTTGAACTAAGAGCTTCTTCATATTTGGTGGGCAGGCAACCTGTCATTGGAACCATACCCTCAGCCCTTTTTTATTCTAGTTATTTTTATTTATTTATTTTTATTCTTTTTTTTTTATTCTAGTTATTTTTCATGTTTTGTTTTTGTTTTTTTTTTTTACCCTGGCTGGCCTTTTACCTTTATCTCATTTAAAGCTGGGACCAAAGGTATATATCTATATCTATATCTATATCTATCTATCTATCTGTCTCTCTATCTATCTATCTATCTATCTATCTATCTATCTATCTATCTATCTATCTATACATACATACATACCAATATGCCTGGCTTATTAGTTGAGACGGGGAGGAGGGTTCCCTCACTAACTTTTGGCCCAGGCTGGCCTCAAACCACAATCCTCCCAGTTTCTCCCTCCTGAGTAGCTTGGATTATAGGCATGTTCTGCCATACCTGGTCAAGTATGATGTTTCATTAAAAAAAAAAAAACCTAGAAAAATTTAAAATGGAGACATTTTCAACATTTTTTAAACAATCATACAGATGAAGTATTTGTGGAAAATGGTTATTTTTAAGTTCAAAACACAAAAGTCATTATGATAATTAGTATTAATTTGTATTTGCACAGATCTCTAGTAGGGGTGGGTAAAAGATACTTTTGGTGCCTAAAATATAATTTACTAAGCAAGGCAAATATGATTAGTTTACCATGATGAGGAAAGTGTAACTGTACAATGGAGTGACGGTTTGGATATGGGGACTTGTCTACTGGCTGTGACTTTATTACCTTGCACGCTTTTTTTTGTGAGATTTGGTACCTTGCACTCTCCTTATTTCAAAGAAGAACACTTGGTGTTCTATTTCACTGTTCATGTTCCATGCATTCCATCCACTTTGGGCCTGGAACCTCTTGCGGGGTTTGATTTTGCTCTCTCTTATCAAGGTTGAAAGAAAAATGAGAAGAGCCTCTTGAGCAATATGACTGTCCAGGTTAACTTGAAACTTGAAAGGCCTTCATGTGGTTCTTCTTCTTAACTCTCCCTAATTATGGCAACATGCCCCATCCTCGAGATCCTCTTTGGCTGTTTTAGTTTCTGAGGATGATGTGTAGTTTCAGAGGCTTAGGTATAAAGCATTGTCTTCCTATGACAACTGGACAAAAATAAATGACCGGAAAGTAAAATTGTGAATAATTCCCTTGCTTTATTTATCACATATGGCTGCCTGGGGGTTATTTATAGACTGATTATGTCTCCATGAGTCATGTTTTAGACTATACAAATTTAGATACTTTCTCACAAGTTACTGATTTCTATAACATTGTTTTGTCCTTCTTCTCCTATTCAGCTGCTTTACAATAGTACATAATGATCCAGATGTGCAGTTATTCTACATTCTTCTATAATTATTCTACATATTACCTGCTTAATTTCCTTTGTTTCTACTTTAAGAATAACTAACTTAAGGTCAGACTAAAAAGCTTCTAAGCATTTAAGTTGTTTTCTATCTCCTTCATCAGTTTGTTGGGTATTTCTTATATAAAACTTGTGCTGCTTTTATGTAATAATGATAAAAGAAAAAATCTTAAAGTCCTTATATGTACTTCTTTTGCAATAAAGGTATGCATTTGGCACTTACTTATTAGTACAAAGTCTTTAGTACTCTGTCTACTGTAGTACTAGAAAGGAGTCTAGTACTCCAGAGACCTCAGCTTAGCACTAGAAACCATGAAAACCAGCTGAGGGCTAAGAGCCTGATGTGTTGGTCTAGAAAACTGAGCTCTGTCCAAGGTCATTTAAGGTCTTTGTAGTTCTGGCTCAGTCCAGCATACAGAGGTTTGATGTCCAGTAACACACACACACACACACACACACACACACACACACACACACACACACACACACACACAAATAAGATAAAATGACTGCATGTCTACCCCTTCGTGTGTAAAACGAGATTAGCAAACTTTGCTGTGCCTACCTACCTAATAAGGTTTTCATTGGGTTGCCATGAGATAATCACTGTGATTGTGCTTTATGAACAAGGACAATGTGACACAAACACAACATATGTGTTATTGTAACTTTTATATTTTTCTGTAAGGCCAATGCCAGCCTTTGAAAAGCATTTTCATTTTTGGTTATTTTCAGCTAATTTGCCTGTCTACCAGGAAGGTAGATGAGCCAGATGGTTCTGTTTCTCTGACCTTTAAATTCTTTAAAAAATAAACTAGAAAGCCAAAACTGGTGGCTTATGCCTATGATCCCAAGTACTCAGGAAGCTGAGCTCTGAAGATCATAGTTTGAAACCAGCCAGGGCAGGAAAGGCCACGAAAAATTCAGAAGTAGAGCTGTGGCTCAAGTGATAGAGCACTGAACTTGAAGGAAGAATCTAAGGGACAGCACCCAGGCCTTGAAATGGAGCTCCAGTATTAGCAATAAACAAACAAATAATAAATAAGCTGGAGATCACTTTCTGTATTTTACTATCCTATTGAAAAAAATGGAGGAATGTTATTATAATTATTATATTCAGCTAACATAACCCCCTCTTGGTTTCTTTGAATTCTTTTGTTTTATTTTTATTTTTTATTTCCTGACAATCTTGGGGTTTGAACTCAGGGCCTCAATACTACTGTCTCTGAGTTTTTGTGCTCAAAATTGTGCTCTACCACTGCCAGGCTGGCTTTGAACCGTGATCCTTGGATCTCAGCCTCCTGTGAAACTAGGATTACAGGCGTGAGCCACTGGTGCCCACCTCTTTCTTTAAAAAAAAATTCTCTAAGCCACCATCAGAATAGTCTACACTATCACTACTTATTTTTTCCATGTGAAATTTGCTCAGATTGTAGAAAGGGTTCTCATTCAAAGGGAGAGTGCTAACCCGGAGGATTGCCACACCTGCATTCTCTATTCCTGGCCTGTTTGCTAGGAGGTAGTTACTCATATGGCTGGATGTCCCCCATTAAAATTTATGCTGATGACCTCAACTGGGAGCTTCCCAATGGGTCACACTATTTTTTAGCCTTCTTTAACTTTCTACATCAGCTATAGCCTTCCACGGCCTTTAGACACTAGATGAGCCCTGGCCTCCATGTGGGTCCCCCACCCTCCTCCTTGAACTCTAATGCATTCCACACATCGTCCACAACAGTGCATCTCAGTCTCTTTACTTTGACCTTCATTCATATTTTCCAGGGCTAGTTTCATGTTGAAAAGAGATGTTTCATTTCAGAATAGTTTTAGACTTATAGAAAAATTGCAGGGATATTACCAAGAGTTCCCATCAACTCACAGTTATTTTTTAATATCTTAACATTGACTGTCTGAACATTAGTCTGGTATGTTTTTTACTACTAATGAACCTATAGTACTATAATATTATTGTTATTGTTATTATTATTGTTATTATCATTATTGGTTGTTCCCTGGGGCTTGAACTCAGGGTCTGTACACAGTCCCTGAGCTCCACTTCTGGCTTTTTGGTAGTTAATCAGAGATAAGAGTCTGACAGGCTTTTCTGCCTAGCTGGCTTGGAACTGTGATTACAGGATTACAGGCATGAACCACTGGTGCCTGGCACTATGTTATTATTAACTACAGCCCCTTTATTTTTTTACCTAATATTCCTTTTGCTTCACAGAATTTCATCCCAGACCCCACATCATGTATACTTAGGCAGCTCTGCTTTGTAGTCGTTTCTCTGGCCTTTTTAATGAGTATGTCAGCCTTGAGGAACATTGGTCAAGCATTTTGCAAGGTTTCTTTCTATTGTGATTTTTGAATTTCTTTTTCTTTACTGGCCACAGGTATTCGGGTAGGAAATTATAGAAGTAGAAAGCTGTGGCTCATGCCTGTAATCCTAGCTACTCATGAGGCTGAGATCTGAGGATTGTGGTTCAAAGCCAGCCCGGACAGGAAAGTCTGTGAAATTCTTATTCCAATAAACCATCAGAAAACTGGAAGTGGCGCTGTGGCTCAAGTGGTAGAGCGTTCGCCTTGAGCTGAAGAGCTGAGGGACAGTGCCCAGGCAGAGTTCAAGCCCCATGACCAAAAAAAAAAAAAAAAAAATTGTAGAAGTAGGCACCACATCCATCACATACATGAGGGAGCATGCTCTAGATATGGCATTCCTGTTGAAGTTGGCCCAGCTCACCTGGCTGATGCATAATTGATTTCTCCACAGTATGGTTATTTAGTCTTCCACATTGTACTTTCTGGAAGTCACTATGGTCAGCCCCTATTCAAGGAGTGGGAAATTATGCTGGGAAATTATGAGGACATAGTCCTGGCCTAGCTCAGTGTAGAGTAGAAGCACAGCTGTCAGATAGGTGAATGAGAAGGATACAGTCTTCCATGGTGCGTGGAAGATTGGTGGATGAAGCAGTAGCATCAGGGAATACTAGAAAGATATTCAGCAACAGCTGTGCGGAGGGAGCAAATCAAAATAGCATCTCTTCAGTTTCATTTTTTTGTGCCAGTACTGGGACTTGAACTCAAGGCCCAGGCACTGTCAAGCTTTTTTGCTGAAGGCTGGTGCTCTGCAACTTGAACCACAGCTCCACTTCTGGCCTTTTGGTGGTTAATTGGACATAAGAATCTCACAGATATCCCTGCCCAAGCTGGCTTCAAACTGCAATTCTCAGATCTCAACCTCCTGAATAGCTAGAATTTGAGATTTGATCCATCAGCACCCAACACTCACTTTATACTTTTAAGTTATTGCATGTGATCAATAATTGGCTGTTTAAAGAGTGGAAGAATACAGATGAATATAGTTTTTTTTAAAAGCTGGGGGGGGGCATGTCTAAAGACTGGAGAAAAAGCTGTTTTACTGGTTTTGTTTTCTTTAAGTATCCCTTGATTGGTTGGGAGCGATTTGCCAAGCAGAGCTCTGAGGGAGAAGAGCCACAGGCACACAGGACCCCTTGGGGGACCCAGGCACCACTGGTCAAGATGCACTGAGTCAGGCCCTGCCTTTCAGAAACTTTCAGTCTTAAGAGAGATGATGTTCAAAGCCAAATATTCTCAATCTAAGAAAGAAATCTGTGTCAAGGATATCACATGAGAGTCAGAAACAAGGTGTCACAGAAATTCAAGAGGAAAACCCTTTCTTGTGTTAAAGCAAGTAGAGTCATTAAAAAAAATCACATAAGAAAGGAGAATAACTGAAAAGTTATTCTCTCTGAGAAGCTCTCTCTGAGAGTCAAAGTTAAAGTGGAGGTGAGGTAAACTGAGGCACTGATGGAGGAGCCATGGATTACATGAGAAGAAAAACAGATTCAGCTGCAGAATGGAGCACAAAGGCAAAGATGCCATGAACTATCTCCAGCTTTAATCTCATTATTAGACACAGAGGCGATTTTGAATAGAGCTTACCTTGAGGAGTAGTATTTAATCGAATCAATCAATGGATATATTGATGGAAGAATTTTTCTTGCAAGAAATTCCTCCTTTTGGGGCTGGGAAGGTGGCTCAGTGGTAGTGTGCTTGCCTTGCATGCCTGAGGCCCTGGGTTCAATTCCTCAGCACCACATAAGCAAAAAGAAAAAAGCCGGAAGTGGCACTGTGGCTCAAGTGGTAGAGCACTAGACTTGAGCTGAAGAGCTGAGGGACAGTGCCCAGGCTCAGAGTTCAGGCCCCATGACCGGACCCCTCCCCCCCCCAAAAAAAAAAGAAAGAAAGAAAGAAAGAAAAAAAGAAATTCCTCCTTTTTATTTTACCTACCAGATTTTAATGTTAACCTCAAGCTGGTGATATTCAGGCTTTATGTTTAGCCATAACATTTGATACTGGCCAAAATTTTCCTGTTAAATTTCCTTAAATGGCTTTAGCAAAAAACAACTATCTGTGCTGACAGGAACATGCCTTGCATGCCAGATCCTGAAGGGGGCACCCACAGCCCACACTGCACTTGACAACTCCCAATCAGGCCATCTGAACTGCTGGTTATGCAAGAACAAGGCAGCCCCTGGAGTGGACTCGTTTGCTAATGATTTTTGGCCTCGTGATCCATAGATGTTTTCATTTGTTTCTTTTATTCTTGTTTGGTATTAATGATGTGTAGAAGTAAGTGTGCTTCTCACACAAGCTATAACCTTAAAAATGAACCATTACGGAGGGATTTCACTAGAAGGAAAAACCAGGGCAGCCATGCTTAATTTGTTTTTAACTTTTTTTAAATTGTTATTTATAAAGGTGATGTACAAAGAGGTTACAGTTACATAAGTCAGGTTAAGAGTACACTTCTTTTCGGACAGTGCCACCCTTTCATGCCTTATTTTCATGGGTGTGGGGGGGGGATGAAACTCTTTAAAAAAACAACTGGATGTGACATGTGGTGATGGATGGTGAGAGAAAATTGTGAGTGAGCATCTGACAGGGAAGGTTTGAACACCCTGATGAAGGATTACCTAAGACATTATTAGCCTGTAAAAGTTCTGCAAAAATCAGCTGCAATAACTCTTCTGTGTCACTGCACAATAAAATAGCAAAAAAAAAAAAAATACTGCATTTAGTGCAAAGGGAGCATTCACCTTTTTTTGGAAGTAAATGAGTCTTCTGTATTGAGCCTGACAGCTCACTGAACCAGTATCTATTGCTTGTGGCAGAAGTGTGTGTCCCAACGCCTCAGTACACAGGTCAAAGCCTTAAATCTAGGGACAATTTCTCTTATCTAAATGTTTGACCCATTTCTGTAGAATACTTTGATATTTGCAACCAAAGGGAAGAAACCAGGAGTATGGTTTTCTTTCGGTTTCGAGACAAGAGTCTTGTGGTGGGATTTGGTCAAGACAGAGATCAACCGAATTAGCCAACTTGTGAGAAATCTGATTAGACAGAAAGGCACGTAAGCTACTTGAAGGCCTGCAGCAGCGGCAGCAGCAGTGGCGGCAGTAACTCATGTTCTGGCAATTTAAGGCTATCCTTTGAGCTTCAGTTCTTTGGTATTCATTAAATAGCACTTAGTTACCATGGTAACTGTCCCTTTTCAGTATTTATGAGCTACAGGGTATCTCACAGCATCTCAAGAACACAAACACACAGCTAACACATTGTGTGCACTGGAACATTTAATGAAGACTTCTAGCTGAACTGCATTCTGCAGAGCAGGCATATTTTTGCTCACAGCTATTTTGGTTTATTATTATTTTTTAACTCAATTACATCAGGCTTTGACCTTGAACACACCTTTTATTTTGGTGGAGGGGACTAGGCATTGTGCTTCCTTTCCTGCTGAATTTCCTTTCTTTTCTCCTTGAAGATAGAGATAAATGAATTTAACTTTCTCTTCAGTGGACAGCAATGGCTTGAAGCTTATGAATGTGCCCCTTTGGGTTCCAGAGGGGGTGTGTGAAATTAAGCAGAGGAAGAATGGCTTCCACCTTGAGGAAGTGAAACTACTGGGTATGGAGAAAAGGAAATAACAAAGGATAGTCATGAGGAGGAAAGAGTGACATTGGTGACAATGATGGCTTATAAATAGAGCTGTGTTATCAGGGATGGCTTCAAAGAAGGTAGGAGGCATTTTCCCTTGGTCTTGCATCTTAGCATCAGCTGACTAAATTTCCTATCAGACTCTTCCTCCTCCAAAGAACACACATACACACACACACACACACACACACACACACACACACACACACACATACACACACACACACACACACACACACACACAGCAATCTAACAGCAATTTACCATAGATTTATAGGGTCATTATGATGATTTCTTTGCGAATGATAGTGAAGAATCGTAAGGAGTGAGTACTGCTGAACTAAGTTATTTTCAGCATTGTAGTTTGGACAAATTCAGCCTGCCGTGGAGCAACTGGGGAGACAGTATCACAGTGGAAGGACAATGGCTTTGGGATGAAGTTATTATTTCTACTTACAAGCTGTGTGCAACCTCAGGCACATGGAATCTATTGTATAACATTGTTTCAAGTATTTAAGATCAGGTACATAAAATACTTGGCACATAGTAGGTGGCTCATTCATTAGATGGCTCGATATATAACAGGTGGTCACTTTGTAAAATTAGCAGAGCAATCAATGACTAGCCTTCAGTTGTCACTCAGAACCCAAAGATACTGGAATTATATTTCATACAAAATCTTCACCTTCCATTTTACTTGTGCACTTCCTATTTTCACCAAGCGTGACTAAAATTAAGGAACTTGGATAGATTCTTCTGGCTAACACACCCTGCTGATAACAGAATTCTTCAATGTCCCTAGAGCTGACACCTTTTAAAAATTATTTGCAGTGAAACTGTTCAAACAAACCACCAAAGATTCATTTTGTGGCCTTCAAAAGACAGCTTAAAAAAAAACAACCAAGTTTGGTCTCTGCATGAAAAAGAGCTAGCTTTGCATTACATCTGGGTTAAAATTCTAGCCACTATTTATTCCAAGTTGTTTATTTAAACATGTTCTTATGCAACTGAACCTTTCAAGTGAACTAGAAATGATTTCTGGGGACTGTACTACTAATAGCTGTGTTTTATTTTCCAAATGATAAAAGAAAAGCCGCTTAGAAATGAATCACAGAGGTCCAGTCTATCATTGATCATTTGCTTTGCCAGAGTAAGCATAATTTATTCTCGGCATTAAAATTGGGCAGAAATAAGCACTAAGGAGAGGTTCTATAAAAGACACAGGCTTTCCTAACTAAGCATCTGCTTTATTTTCATTCCCACCTGATACATTGTCTATGTTTTTGTCTTTGGCACTTGCCTTTCTTCCTGTATGATTTCGGGTATTGTAGGAACTCATAGTTATTTGTTGAACAAATAAACCCTATTAGTTGTATACCAGTGAACAAATGTGTAAATTTTTTTCTGGACCTTGTTTGCCTGCTCTTGGAACTGACTTATGTTCCACATTTTACCATTTTTTAAAAAGAAAGAAAAAAATTTTTCTTTGGGCAGTCCTGGGGCTTGAACTCTGGGCCTGGGTGCTGTCTCTGAGCGCCTTTTGCTCACAGATAATGCTCTACAGAGCTAGCTCACAGCTCTACTTCCAGCTTTTTCTGAAATTAATTGAAGATAAGAGTTCCATGGACTTTCCTGCTTAGTCTGGCTTCGAACCACGATCCTCAGGTCTCAGTCTCCTGAGTAACTAGGGTTATTAGCCACCAGAACTCTTGACCGCATTCTCCCCCATTTCTCCTCTAGTGTCTCTCAAAACATGTTCTGCGGGTTATCAATTTTATTATTATCTGGGAATTAATTGAAAATGCAAATTCTCAGGCTCTCCCTGTCACCTGCTGCCTCAGGGATTTAGAGGTGGCACAATCCACTCACGTTTGTTTCAGCAAAGCTCTACAGGAAGTTCCGCTGCTCACTCAGGGCAAGTTCCCCTGGTTTAGACTCATAGAGTAAGGTAAGACTTGGAAGCTTGCAAAGTTGCTTGTAACTCAACTCCCAGGTCAGAGTCCTCCTTACCCTGCTGGTAGTGTTAGGAGATTTACTACCTAAGTAGTACAACTCCCTAAGATGTACAACTCTCTTTTGGTCTCTACTCCATTTTATTTTAGTCTACATCTATGAATTCCATCTTTAAAACCCATATATTGGGCCTGGGTCATGGCTGGGGACCCATATCATGGATGGAAGCAAGTGATACATCTCAATCCCATTCTGTGCCCAGGCAGTAAAAGCAGGGCCAACGGAGCTGGTAACTTCTGCTTTTTGCTTTAGTCACTATTTTGTTCTGTTTTCTATTTAAGTGTTAGGTATTTCCCTTTATTTGTCCCTGGATGTATTTGATGTAATTAACAATCATCACAGTAGTTGAAGAAGTAACCAGGACCTCTAAACAATATAAAAATACATTTTTTTCACACTGGCTATTTTTTTGCAATATGGTCTTGAAGTTTTCCCAGGCCTGGGCCTACACCATAATGTTCCTATTTTATGCCTCCCACTGTTGCTGAGATGATAAGGAAGAGAATACCACAACTTATTCTGTTGAGATGGAGCCTCATGAATTTTATTTTATTTTAATTTTTTGCCTGAATTGGCCTGACTCCAGCATCCTGGTATCAACCTCTTGGGTAGCAGCTAAGATTACAGGAGTCAGCCACAGGCATTGGCTTCCTATGAGAATTTGTGTGTGGAGCGGGGGGGGGGGGGGGGGCACCTGGGTGCTAGCCCATTGCTTTTTCGCTCAAGGCCAAGAGCTCTACTTTTTCAGCTACAGGTCTACTTCTGGAGTATGACTAGTTACAGATAAGAGTCTCATGAAGTTTCCTGCTTCAGTGGGCTTATAACTATGATCCTTAGTTCCCACTCTCTTGAGTAGCTAGGATTACAGGCTGAGCCACCAGCATGCAGCCCTATGCAGATTTTTAAAGACTCTCCATGATGAATTGAAATTAGAAAACATACTGAAATTAGAAAAGTCACTAAAACACACTGAAATTAGAAATGCACTATGAACTCACAGTCACATTTCAGTTAATGAAGAGGAAGATGAGAGAGTCTAACACCGAAAGATGCAAGCGAAAGGTTAATGATAGAAAGAAGAAAAGCAGATAAATCAGACTTGAGGAATTGCCCTTGCCACAATCAAGGTTTGGGATTCTGGTATAGCTACTCCATGGGCTGTATTTCATATTCTCTGAGAATCTAATTCATTATTTTGATAGTTCAAGTCCAAGAGTTTTGAGGCCAGGCTGGGCAACATACTGAGTGAAACCCCAAATATTTAAGCAAAAATACTTACGATGCTTTTTATGAGATAGGTTTTGCATGTTCACAGAATACAGAGGTGAATAAAGTGCAATACAGCCACCAGGGACCCAGAGACTCGGACACTAAGTCATGTAGTACACAAAGAGGATACAATGGAAGCATTTGTTGGTCACTGGGTTTCAACCTGTGCTTCTGACCTTCCAGATTTTACTTCTCCCTGTAGAGTAAGCCCACAGTTCTGCAGGTTCCCTGGCCAGATGGTCTACTCCAGAATCATAGCTAAGCCTGTGGGCCTAGAGCTGGGACTGTGTGTGGCAATGAGAGAATTGGAGATGACTCAGGCTTGGAGGCTATACTACCAAATTCTCATTCTTAGACTTGAGTCTGTACCTAGTTTGGTGTTGTAACTATCCACTTAGGCCATGAAATGTAGAATATTGGCATCTGCCACATGCGCACAGGCATTGAACCCTTTCTGTTCATCAGGGATTCTGATTATAGCTGCCCAGATTTTGCACAAAATGAGTTCTTGGGTTCCTTACTCTCTTGACTATAAGCTGAAAGCCACAAATCCAAGGTCAGGGCTTCCTCACTGAGCTCCAGGACAACAGATTGCATGTCTGTCCTTGATTACAGGCGTGTACTTGGCCGGTGTGCTGCACGCATCTCTGCAAAGCTGCCAGTGCTCCTGGACCTCAGTCTCAATGGCATCCTGCTGGCCAAGGGGCCCCTCGGGACACCAGAAAGCAGTTGACTTCTCAGTTTAAAGGAATTCGCATTGCTTGCAGAGCACCTACTAAATGCCCTCCCAGAAGAATTTGAGGAGGAGAGGCAGGGTACACTAGGTTGATTTTGCAGCTGTGGACTAGAGTCTCATTAAACCTATTGCCTAATTTCCTTTGTCTAACTGGATTTTCTCTTTGGCTGGGAAGCAAATGGATCAATATTGTTTTTTATGCTGTGATGATGTTGCCTGAAGGAAATTTTCCATCGGTTCACTGTGCCTGCCTTCGGTCCTGTAATTGGGGCTGCAAGCTGTCTGGGTAATGCAGGCCCACCCTGGCCATGTGCACAAGGCCTGCCATCTGTGCACGTGGGGGCCCATGGAGAGCACCTTCTGCAGGGGTCAGCATGGGCCACCCCTCTCAGGGCAGAGCTTGGCTTTCATTCTGGGCTCTTTGCACATGTTTCTTTGGCTGTCTTCTAATCGAGCTTTGTTTTATGTTTTTCTTCTCTACGAAATCCTCTCTCTCTGCCTGTTCTCTAAATCCTTTTCTATATTTGTCATGCTCTCTGCCTCTCCAAATTTCTTAAAGGTGGTTTCTTTACATTTTCTGATATCTTTTCTTCCTGTCAGCCTCCTCACCCCACCCTACCTCATGATTCTGCCCTTTCTTTCTCACCAGGAAATGTTCCTGCTTTGCTCTCAGTTCTATTTTCCTGCCAGGCATTTAAGCAAAGATATGATTCCGGAAGAAGAATAATGAGAAGCAATTTACACACACACACACACACACACACACACACACACACACACACACACACACACACAAGATTGGAGAATTTATCTGAGCAGAAGGACTGCTGAATTCCTCACATGGTAGGAGGGAAAGACAGTGCTAATCAATTACCTGTAAACATATATTTGCTGCATGCTTTCTACAAATAAGACATTGTTCTGTACTCTAGGGGACATACATACAAGGGATCATTTCTGCTATTAAAGAGGCTGTGTTTGATTGGATAGGTAAGATGTGAACATGGAGAAAGAAATAATTTTTGGAAAAGAAAAATTAAACAGCTCATTATATCAGTATAAAGGATAGACAATGGATTATGTGCTTAAATCCTTGATTAATGAGTGGTCCCAATAATCCCTTGAGTTCACAGAAAGCCAGGTTGGGTTTAGGAAAGGGCTCTGAGTAGGCAGATGGGGTAGGTGAGGCATCCCAATGTCAGAGACACATGGAAAGAAATGAGAATGATATACTTAAGGGATAACATAGACACTAGAGAATGAAGAGAGCTGAATGGTAAAGAATTGCAGAGAGGATTAAATTTTGACCTATCTGCCAAGGGCTTTGGATGCTAGGTAAAGTACAGAAGCATTTCAGCTTGAGCTGAATGTTTTGGAGTGAAAGTTTGAGTCTAATTCTGGACTTTCTAGCCTCTGCTTGACTCAAGGCAGAAAATGGCATTCTTGAATAAGAACATGGTGGTAAGGCAAAAGGGCTCTGGAGACCAGAAGGATAGAAAAATGTAACCAATGTGTCCTGGTTTGCCAAGGCCTTGGCCAGCTTACACACTGTCAATACCTTGTCCATGGAAATCCCCTCAGGCTAAGCCTTCCCTGTGACTGTTTGCCTGCCTGGAGAGAGGTGTTTGGTCAAAGGTAGTCTGTCTATATCTGACCATCACTAGCTCTGGGAGGTCCAATCTTATGTGTAAGACCATCAGTTGGGAAATCTAATTAAATATTAACGTAGGGTAATGGATTCGAGTGGTGGAGAATGGTCAGAGGCTGTTGTTGGAATCTGGCTTGAGAGGATAAAGATTCAGGCAAGAAGGAGGCAAAGAAAATGGGAAGGAAGAAAAGGACTAAAAATCACATCCAACAATCTAGAGAAAGATTGAAAGTGAGCTGGAGAGAAGAGACAGATGCCACTACAAAAGCTTCATTCGTTCATTAGTCATCTACCTATTTACTGAATACCAGATGAGGTCATTACATTGTACTTAGAGGTGAGTGAAAATTTCTCACCCTAGCTGGGTGTTGGTGATTCATGCCTGAATCCTAGCTATTCAGGAGGCTGAGATCTGAGGATCAGGGTTCAAAGCCAGCTCGGGGAATGAAAGTCTCTTATCTCGACTAAACCATCAGAAAACCAGAAGTGGCACTGTGGCTCAGGTGGTAGAGCTCTCTCCTTGAGCTGAGGGACAGCACCCAGGTCCAGAGTTCAAGCCCCATAACCCACACAAAAAAAATCTCACCCTAAAAGAATTGAGGATCTAATTGGTGAGGATGTGTGGCCCAGTGTTTAAGAGGTATTTAGATAGAGCTGAAGGAAGTAACCAGAGTCAAGAGCAAGTTAGTTCCCTGCCTTCTGTGAAATGTGCACATGGTAATAATGGTACCAATATTTGGAGATATTGGAGGGAGATCATTCTTATTGGTAGTACGTGGTAAAACTGTAAGAAACATCTTTCTAATCATGCATGCATTAAATGATGCACACTAGATATTTATAATTAGCAAAAAGTCAAAAGAAATGACACTTAGGATATGGAATCCTAGAGAATAAATGTTTGGCTTGTGGTATAGCTTGGTGCATGTGCAAGGCTCTGAAGCACCTCTCTCTCTCTCTCTCTCTCTCTCTCTCTCTCTCTCTCTCTCATAAAAGAAATGAACATTTTTAGGATAACTACAATAGTCCTGGATCCCAGTTTGTTTCTGTCATAATTTCATCTCTTCTTCCCTCATGTAGTCTTTCAAGGTACATTGTGAATCACATTTTCACAGGAAGGCCCCTTTGATACTACCATGTGTAGGACCATTATCTATTTTTGAGATGATCCAAATGTGTTTTGGAATTCTTTGGTTCTCAGATATTCCGCCTGATAGCATGGAGCAGTGGCTTCAGGGGGAAATTTTTCTCTGTGCCAGCTTTTATAGCCATGGGTAACTTTTACACTTTTTTTGCTATTTTAAAACCAATGTTCTGATTATTTCCATTAGATAGATGACTAGAAGCAGAATTACTCTTACAGAGAGTATGATCATTTGATACAGCACAATCTTTTACTTTGCCTTTGATTTTTTTCTCCTTTTTTTTTATAAGGGTAAAAATTGTTACCTTTCAGCTGCAATTGCATATATTTGAACAATAAGGAAGTTGAACACTTTTTCATTTGTTAGTCATTAGAATTTTTTCTTGTAAAGAAGTATCTATTCAAACCCACTGCTCATTGTTCTTTGGGTAAGGTATTATTTGTATCTTTTTTGAAATAGTTTGTCACATTTCTTGCAAACTCCCCAAGGACCTTTTGAGAAATAAATTGCTATGGTTATGTGAACGTGATTCATGCTGGATGCAAGTGGTTTAAGCTTATAATATAATCCTACACAAGAGGCTGAGATCTGAGGAAGATTGATGCTCAAAGCCAGCTTATGCAGACAAATCCAGGAGACTCTTTTCTCCAAATAACTAGGAAAAGCCAGAAGTGGAGGTGTGTCTTAAGTGGTAGAGCACCAGCCTTAAGTGAAAAAGCCTGGAGGATATGAGTTCAAAGCCCAGTACTTACACACACACACACACACACACACACACACAGTGACTTGAGTAAACTATAAAGCACTGTATGCATGCTACTATTATTGAAATGTTGATGATTCAATATATGTTAGAATCATGTTTATAGCAGTTCAGAAACATCATGACTAGAGTGTCAGCTTCATGGGGGGCAGGGATTTCCATCTGTCTCTCTACTGCTCATCTCAGCCCCTAGCCCAGAACCTGGCCCTGAGCAGGTAAACAACAAGTACATGCTAAATGAATGAGTGATCAACTCAGGGACGGATAGCTTCCTATGTTCTTCCACCTAGATTATGTCTCCATTTTCTTTCTTTTCTGACTAAAACCAGAAGTAAAGAAGGTTTGCATAGAGTGAGTAGGCCAAAGCTGTGAAATAATGCTCTTGAGATTCTAGATTTAAGAAACCCAACCCTTCTTTATGTAACACTATAAACCTAATTAGTAATTCTACCTCATTTAAGTGAGAAATCAGAGACAAAAAGAGTTTAATGATGCAAAAATGACTGTCAGCAATATGATCAAAGATCTGAGTGGTTGTTTGTTTTTAATATGCCAGTATTTCCAATACTGCTTGAATATATGGCAAACCTACTACTACTCTTCATATATATGCCTCAAGCGATAATACTTTTCTGGTACCTCTGAGAATAATTTGTATGCAGGTTCTAAAAGAAAACATGACAATAGGCCTTAAAAGTTGACGCATTCTTTAGTTATCTGTTTAGGGGAAAGGTTTTCATAGAAATTTATGCTGATGAAGATAGTCTATTCAGCTGTTCACAGGTGCCTGGTACCACTTCTTTTCTAAAGACATTCCCATTAAAGTAAAAAAGTGAAGCTCGTGCTAATCTCTAATTTTAATCTCTAGTTATCCTATATTAAATTATGTTTTCCTTCTAGGGAACTCTGGTATTTCTAGAAGATGGGCAGAATTTATATGTGCATTTAGCTGCAGACTTGCATTCTGCATGGAGGTCATAACAGCAGCGTTGTATTCTAGCCACATAGGCTTTTATTTATGATTAGAGGTGAGTTGTGTATAAAAGAAGTATAAAGTAACTCTACTTCCATAGAATAGCATTGAGGATTAAATAAAATGGTGAGGAAAAGCTTCTAGCACAGTTTAACATTTAAGTATGCAGTAAATGGAAGCCACACCTAGATGTCTTTATTATCATCATATTAATCAGAGATGACTTTGGCCAGGGCTTCCAGCCACTGAAGAGTTATTAGTAAATGCAAGAAAGCAAATGAAGATGTCAAGGGTAAATGCTTTTGGATTCCAAAAGATAAAGGAAGAGATCCCAAGACACAGGCTGATGGCTTATGTCTATAATCCTGGCTACTTAGAAGACTGAGATCTGAGGATCATGGTGTGAAGCCAGCTCTGACAAGAAAATACATGAGACTCATCTCCAATTAACCACCAAAAAGCTGGAAATGAAGCAGTAGCTCAACTGATAGATCAGCCATGAACAAAAAAAGCTAAAGGGTAATGCCTAGGCCCTGAGTTCAAGCTCATTACTGGTACACACATACTGCACATGTGCATACACACACATACACAGATCCTTCTGATCCAGGAAGTAACTCAACCGGGCTATGTTAGTCAGTGCTCAATTTAAAGTAGTAGAAGCTTCTGTGTATGTGTGTGTATACATACATGTATGTGTGCATATGCATGCATAACATACATGCGTATGACCTGGCCTTCTACAGTGGTAGGAGAGTTGTCTTTGTCTCTGATACTGGAGCAGAGGTCAGGTAGCTGGGAAGGGGAGATAAGGCTGATTCAGGAAGAGTGGGGGGCAGGGGCCAACAAGCCTGGGCTGGAGTCACAGCTCCTGTTCAAGGTTCCTGTACTTTTCATGTCTGCCCTTGGCCAAAACGTGAAGCACACACACCTGACCCAGGACACTGAGCCTCTGAAGGAAGCTGTGGTGCTCACCCTGCATCATGATCTGATCAGCAGATGCACGTACACAGGTAGTGGCTGCTGTTCACTCCACTCTCAACCCTCTGAAAGTGTGAGCGCCATTATCCTCAAGGGTGTCTGTTTCTAGATGAAGACATTGGTTCAGAGGTGAAGTCATTTGCTGGGCTCACCCAGTTTGGCAAGAGAATGGGGGGGTGGGGCTTCCGAGGAAGCCTGGCCAACTGCAGTGTCTGCTCTTGGGCACACCTCTGCCGCAGCTTCCACTAAGGGCCGTCAAGGAACAGCTGATAGCACAGGACTTGAGGCTTGGTCTCCGGAACCAGATTGAGACTCTAGTACTCTCCTTGGTAATCATGTAGCCTTGGGTGAGCTCTATAGCCTTGGTTTGCTTTAGTGTGCTCATCTGATAAATGGGAAGAATGATAGAACCTTTATCAAAGAGGCTACGTGGAGTCAGCAAGTTAATATGTGTGAATTCTTTGCAACAGTGCCCAGCATTTTAAGCATCGCTTAAGCTGGGCTATTATTACCCCCAGTTTGCTCAAGTCAGCGGTTCTCTGGGTGTCTGGTTGTGGCTCGTCATGCCTTCCTGGGTGCCGGGTGCTGCTCCCCTCCCAGTTTCTAGGTGGGTGATTTTTGCCCTGAGGCTGCTCCATGAGTCAGGCTGGCAGTCTGCACTTCTGCAGCTTTTCAGCCTCCCTATCTTCAACTACAAGCCTGGTGCCTGCTTAGCAATATGTTAGGACCACATTGGCACCGATACCCTGCAATGGCTCCTGATGTTTTTGAGAAACAGGTGCTTTTGGGGTTGGGTCACATGATTGCTGATTGGGAGTCTGAGTCTGTGCATCTGTCTCTGACAGAGCCTCTGAGATGCTAGAGCATGCCAGCAGAAGGAGATGATTAGCTGTCCAATCACCCAGATGGAAAGTCATTCATGACCATGAAAATTCCAAGCATTCTGGGGAGTTGTTTCAGTAAGTGAAGAGCATCACACCTCATTCATTCTTTGAGCCAGGGTCACAGTGGCAGGAGAGGGAGAGAACAGGGCCAGGCACCCTCTTCTGTATCTGATTTCTGGTTGTGGACTTAGGTTCCAGGTAAATCAACCTCTATGAGTCTCCATTTCCTCACTGGTTAAATGGTAAATAGTAATGTGGGCTGTTGAGAGACTGGAGGAGGCAATGTAGATCCAAGTACTGATAGTATTGCAGATGCTCAGCCCTTGCCTGGAACTTGTTGTAGTTTTTTGTATCCTTCTGTTTTCACAATTTTAGTCCCTTTTAAATGGATTTTCTTGCTATTCTTTTTTATTATGTTATTGTTTTTCTGTACTTCTCCCCCTTTCTCCCTTTCTGTTCTTGTTTGCCATTTCTCTTTTATATGGGTCTTGGACCTCCTGTTTTAGGTCTTCTAATTACTCCCTCTAGAACTTTGTATTTTTGTTTTGCTTTGTTTCTACTACTGGAGACATTTAGAGCAGACAAAAACCAATCTTTGTGTGAAGGGCCAAATAGTACATTATTTAGGCTCTGTGAGCCACAGAGTTTCTGTTGCTACTGCTCGGGTCTGCCATTGCAGTATGAAAATGGTCATAGACAACTAAGTAAATGAGTGTGACCTTTCTAATAAAACTTTATTGATACAAATAAGCTGTGGGCCAGATTTGGTCTGTGGGCTAGGTGATATAGTTTGTCAACCCCTGGTTTACAGATTAGGAGACTGAAGATCCCTTTCATTAACTATCCAAGGTCAGCTCCTGGATAGACAGACCAATTCCAATTCATACCAAGACAGTTAAGAAGGCTTTGGCACTTCTATAACTCATGGTCTGTTTTTTCCACAGCCAGTTCCTCAGACGGTGAATCAACACAAGATTGGAGGGCTGGGTACGATGACATATGCTTGTAATTGTAGCTACACATGAGACATGTATAAGAGGATCTTAGTCCTCTGGCTGAGGTGGTTAAAGTACAAGACCCTTTCTGAAAAACAAAGTAAACAGCAAAAGGACTGGGGCAAGGCTCAAGTGGTAGAGCAACTTCCCTATCAAGTGCAAGATGCTGATTTCAATTCCCAAGACAGCCAAAAATTAAAGAGTGATTGGAGAAGCTAGCCTGAGCTAATGAGACCCTATATCCCTCACAAAACAAATAGTGACTGATAAAGATTACTTGGTTCTGCCCAGCTGAATCCCATTCAAGTTTAAGGGATTCTGAATGAATTCCTTTCAGGATTTTAAGTGGTTCTATCAATTCAAATCCTACTGATGGCTTTTGAGCAGTCAGCAGTAGGTGGAACTTCCTAGCTGTGGCAGGAGTATTGTAAGCATAGTGCCTGTGTGTGTACTTTGCTTGGTTAGTGACTGGCTCAGGTGACCTCCAAATGAACTTGCAGATTGAGGTTAACAGGAGCCACTTTTCATCACTAAAGGGAAGGCTTTTCACATACTCGAGTTCGTGGTGTGGCTTTACTGTTTGCTTCCTGGGTCCCGTACAGTCTCACCTCTTTCAGCCTCAGTTTTCTCATGTAGTAATAATATCACATGTGTTAGGGAAGGATTAAATAGGATAATGCTTCAAATGCCTAGCATAAGAGCAGAGTCCATAAATATTTGTTTTGACTAGGAAAAGAAAATTCTTTGGTGAGGGTCATTCAGTTTGCCTTGTAGCCTTCTCAGGAGTGCTGGGGTTCAGGGCTTGAGTTTCAGGATCGCTCAGCTGAAAATTCTCTCTTGCTCTTAAAGGAGATGGAGCCTATCTTGTCGATTTCACCAGGCCTTCAGCTTTCTAAGTCTTTCTGAATTTCATGGTTATCTGGCCTAGCTAAGCAAGTTCCTTTTCTCTTTCACTAGCACACCTCACTCCCAGACTGTGGAGAAAGTAGTATCTGGTGTCAGATTGGTCTCACCTACCCTGATGATGCTCCCTAACACCTTTTGTTCCCTTCAATAGGCTATCTATTAAGGAGCCTGAGCTCTGATGATTGCCAACCCAGGGAAAGGAAGTCTCTGAGACCCTTATTTCCAATTAACTACCAAAAAGCCAGAAGGGGAGTTGTGGTTCAAGTGGTAGAGTATCAGCCTTGAGCAGAAAAGCTAAAGGACAATATCTAAGCCTTGAGTTCAAGCACTAATACCAATACACACACACTCACACACACACACACTCACACACTCACACATACACACACAAAATAGGTCATCTTCCCTTCAATAAGAGAAGGGAATAAAGTTTAGAAGATCCCTAGATAATTCTACCCATGCAGATTCTTTTTCTATGCCCTCAGTTGGAGCCTAATTTCCTTTTCTATACTAGTTGTTTCCTTTCTTTTCCAAAACCTGGCATCAGAGCTGAACATAATATAGTCACCGACCTTATTGTTACTTTCAGAAGGACATTACATGGGTTAGCCAATATTTCTTTATAAAGAAGATCCTTTGCTGCTCACGTTATGCTGATGGAGTCTGTTAAGCAATGTCATCTTGTCAAAGGCAAAGTAGCTTGCCAGGCAGGTGACAATAAAATGAGAAGACTTAGTGCATATACCACCTCAGGAAGTTATTTCCAACTCTTATCAATATGTCAGGCCAATTGGCTAGATTTCCAAAAGCTAATAATCATCCCTTACCTATAAGCACTTAGCTGTTTAATATTCATAGGACATTTCTCCTAGTATTCATGCTAGCATGGCTGATTCACATTCAATTCCTTTTCCTTCAAGACACTGAATTATTTTTAGTTTCCTACTTTCTGAAATCTAGTGGATAGAACACGAACTACTTTATGTTGAATAGTTATCCAGAAATTTACTACGACCTTATTTTCAGATAAACAATATGTATGTAAAATGCCTCTACTTGCTCAGCTCTATGAGAGGCGCAGGAGCAAAGGACATGGTACCTACTCTAAGGGCAGATTTGCAGCATCTCTACCCAATTCCTCCTCCTAGAATATATACCACCATCCACAGCCTGGATCACCTGGCTCCAAGGACAAAATGATGGGTGATACCAACTGTTTATTCCTTTAAGATAACTCTTTAGCTACCAACTGTTTATTCCTTTAAGATAACTCTTTAGCAGTGTTTTAAGAAACCTACATGAAATGTTTTGTCATCCACAGAGCACCAATAGAGTTCCATGTTATCATCCAATTTAGATTTAATAATGTAACTGGAGCAATTTCCATTTTCTCCTCTGTAGGAGGTAGGTGTGGAAGTCTGAGTGGAGAGAGGATGATTGATGGGTGCAGTGAGTGGCAACTCTGCTTGGTAATGACAGGGAACTTGGAGTAGCACCAGTTAGCATTTCCAGAGCTGTAGTCTCTCTGCATCTCATTTATATAACTTGTCATGTCCAGGAAATTGACAGAAGACGTAGCTGGAAATAGGCTGTTGGAACACGCCTCAGAAAAGGGGAAAAAATCTGCTATCTTGATCACATTGAGAATCACCAGTCAATTTCAGCCTAGGGAAACTTTAGCAGCTTCTTAAATCCTTGGTGCTAAACAGAAAACAGACCAAGGGAACATGGAATGAAAGAGCTGAGTCCCCTTTGTTTTCTGGGGATGAAGAGCATTGTTGTTCACTGAGTGACCTCCAGGAGGCACCCTACAAAGCTTTGAAAGGGCAGTAAGAGCCTGAGCCCTGAAGCCAAAGGCCTAACTCACATTCCTGCCTCTGTTACATGAAAGCAGGCTATGTACCTTAGGGTATATGATAGATTTTCTTTTTGAACCTCAGCCTCTTTTATCACATGGGGACAATAATCATGCCTCTCTCGTAAGGCTGTTGGGAAGATATAACAGGATGAACTACCATTATTCAGTGCCAAATGTGCAGGTATCATATAACATGGAGAAATGCAGTCTCATTTTAAAAACACCACTAATAGCCTTGACATGAGTCTATTAACTTTTTTTTTTTGGTTCTCATGGCAACCAGATAAGAATCCATCCTTGCCATGAAAACAATGACTGATTTGGAAGAGAACATAACCAATACCCAAGCGAGTCATTTCTCTGGGGTCAGCAAGACCTAGGGTACACTCAGCAGTGCTCTTCCCCGCCCAGGGATCCTCTCTGCATGCACACGGCCAATGTCGCTGTCTCCCCCAGGCTTTGCTCCAGTGATTTTTCTCATCTGTAAGGGCATGCAGCTCTTTGATAGAGAGCTATTTGCAAAGGGACACAATGTGTTTCTGTAGCTGTGATGTGGGTAGTATCAAAGCTATTGATTAGGAGGAACATAGTTTAATGTTCTCTTTGGGGCCTCTGCTTCCCAGCTGGTGTCAACCTTGCAGATTGTACTGTGAAGTGGGATGCAGGGTGACAAGGGTGACATCTCGACAGTGAGATATGCCTGTGACACCCCTCTCTAATCCAGATTCACAGTGAACTTGACAAAGGGCAGCCTCTCCCTGGGGCAGGGTGACCAGGAAAACACCTTTCCTGGGAATCTGCTAATGAGGAGGCAATGGCCCAGGGACCCAGAGAGAAAGAATTAATCATTTCCTGTTCTTCTCATCTCTACCCGAGCAGAGCAGCAGGTCGGCATGATAGCTATTCTGTAATGAGAAAGAAGGTATTTCTCCCAAAGGCTTCTCTGTGCTTGTTTGCATACTGTTAGATTTGAAAACTATTTGATCATGTATAGTACAGTTCGTTTTTACTCACAAATGGAATGAGAGCATCTCCTCCTGATTACTTCTGTCCTGCAGGCAGGCTTTGTTAAAAAACCTTCTCAGTTCTTTCTGAGTCACAGACATTTTGGGACTTTGCCTTAGAGACATCCATGGGCTCTTAAAAAAAATTGCTACCTATTTTTAGTACTCATAAATGGTACATATTTATATGTGTTACAAATAAATTGATTGTACATACAAATAATGTTCAGTGTGGTATTTTCATACATGGCTGAATAATACTCTGTATACACATATTATATATATATATATATATATATATACACACACACACACATATATATATATGTACATTCTCTTTATCCATTCACCTGTTCGTGAATATCTTAGGTGATTAAGAATATCTTAGGTGGTAAAGGACAGAGAGAACCCCATGGCTAAAAGATTTGCCAACCATCTCCTTAGAGGAAAGCAAGTTTCATAAAGGAAAACAGATAGCAGACAGTGAGAGCATGAGTGCAGAGGGATGAAACTACAGTGTTGCCACCTTGTCTGCTTTAGGACAGAATCTGCATGGACATTTGCTAGCATTAACTGCAGTGCTGCTGACCCTTATAATGATGCTATCATCCCTTTGGCTGAGTCTGGCTTTTAGCTTGAGCCTGAGCATGTGGGTTCTCTCCTGGCATTCAAAGGAATGTCCACTCGTGGCACGATGCGGAGCCTTCCAGCTCTGCTGGAGACGTGATACAAGGTGGAACATGGATTCACACCAGCCCAAGGGAAACCTTGGAGGGAGCATCCTTGGAGAACTTATAAATATGGGGGATGTTGTATTATACCACAATGAAGACACAGGAATTGTTCAGAGGGGCGGGCCTAGTCCTGTGTGCTCTGTGGCACAATCTGAGACACAAGTCAAAGGCCATGGATAGTGCTTACTCCTGTCCAGGGCATCTCCCAGGGCAGTGCCTGGTGGGCATTCAAGAAAGGACTCAAGATTTATACCTTTTTGCATGTGTGCCAGTCCTGGGGCTTGAACTCTTGGCCTGGGTGCTGTCCCTGAGCTGCTGTTCCTGTGTGCATTCATCCTCCAGGAAATTCTCGCCAAGGCAGAAGCCAGGACCATGCCTTCCCATCTCCTCCATAACTGAGCTCATGGGCTCTTTTGAACTGCTACCCTAGAGCTATACTTTTTGTCTGGCAAATTGATGACTTGAGAAGAAGATGCCACAGGAGCTCATGCTGGTGAGGGTGAGGAAGATATCTCTGTGTTCGGAGCTGAGTGACAAAGGTTCCAGTAGCGCGGCCATGGCTTAGATCTGTGTCTAGAGCAGCAGTGGGGCTGTCAGCTCAATGGTGAGCCTGGGGCGTAGGTCCTGGCTACACAGACTCTCAGCTTAGTCTTCTAGACCTTCTGGAGATTACATAAGCCATCCAGCATCTTATATCTGACAAATACCTCTTCTATTTAACCACCCAAGATAGACTGCTTTTCTGCCTGCCTGCCTGCCTCCTCCTCCTCCTTCTTTCTTTCTTTCTTTCTTTCTTTCTTTCTTTCTTTCTTTTTCTCTTTCTTCTTTCTTTCTCTCTTTCAATCTTCCTCTCTCTTTCCTTCTTCCTTCCTTCCTTCCTTCCTTCCTTCCTTCTTTCTTTCTTCCTTTTCTTTTCTTTTTTTGGTCAGCCATTGGGCTTGAACTCTGGGCCTGGGCGCTGTCCCTTAGCTCTTCAGCTCAAGGCAAGCACTCTACCACTTGAGCCACAGCACCACTTCTGGTTTTCTAGTGGTTTATTGGAGATAAGAGTCTCACGGACTTTCCTGCCTGGGCTGGCTTTGAACTGCGATCCTCAGGTCTCAGCCTCCTGAGTAGCTAGGATTATAGGCATGAGCCACCAGCGCCCAGCTTTTTCTTTCTTTCTTTCTTTCTTTCTTTCTTTCTTTCTTTCTTTCTTTCTTCCTTTCTTTCTTTCTTTCTTTCTTTCTTCCTTTCTTTTCTTCCTTTCTTGGGCTGGTCCTATGCTTGAACTCAAGGCCTGGGAGCTGCCCCTAGTATTTAAGCAATTCTTTATAATGTTTATACATCATGATATTACATTGTTTTTAATGTTGAAAGTTACTAATTAAATATGGGAAATATGACAATGTTTTTTAACTCTCTTATGAAAGAGTTACACATATCATGATGTTTTCCACAGGGGAAAGTGGTTTCTATCTCTCAGAGGCTCATAAGGTATTGAACTTGAAACCTTTCTTTTTTTTCTTTTGGTCATGGGGCAGCATGGGTACTGTCCCTGAGCTCTTCAGCTCAAGGCTAGCACTCTACCACTTGAGCCACAGCACCACTTCTGGTTTTCTGGTGGTTAATTGGAAATAAAAGTCTCACAGATTTTCCTGCCTGGGCTGGCTTTGAACCACGATCCTCAGATCTCAGCCTCCTGAGTAGCTAGGATTACAGTTATGAGCCACCAGGGCTTTGTACATATTCTTAAAAAGTTCTAGGGGAGAATTACCCAGGAGCAAATAAGGAAACAATACATGGCTGTAGATTTCTTATTATTGATAATATTGTTATTACCAAATATTACTAGGTATTGATGAACAAATGCTTCATATGATTTGGTAAGATGCAGCTAATTACATGTTACTAATTAAGTTGTGCAGCTCACCAGAAATATCAAGTTCAGAACAGAACTTCTAGATTGGACGTTGACTTACTATTTAATTCTAACAGCAGAGCAGGGAGGAAATCAAGCTGATCTGACTATATAGAAGGACAAAGCATGAAATCCCTTTTGTTGGGTCACTTTGTATTTGTAAAACACAGAGGATCAAAGTGTACAACACTTAGGGTAATGAGCCTATTCAAAAGATAATTATATTATTCTTAGATGGGGGCTGGAAGTGTAACTCCATACTAGAGTACTTGCTTGGCCTGGCATGTGTGAGACCCTGGATTCTATTCTCAGCAACAAAAAGAAAAAAAATACAACCTAAAACACAAAACTTGGATGATACTAACATTCAGGTGGAGAGATGCTCACTGTCATACTGGGTCACCAAGGTTAACTTTTAGAGAGCAGCATTTTCTCAAATCCACTTTGATTCAATCATAAAACATACATACAGTGGGGTCAATACAGGCGCAGGGTTTTTGGTGATCAGCTTAGGGCAATTGATTGGCCATCACCTATGACATTGATCGCAGTGAGAACAGGTCTGGATTCTCAGCAGCTTGCAGGCAGGGAGGGGGCAGGAGGGAGGAGGGCATTCAGGGTGAAGAAAGCTGCAAAGCTTCAGAAGTGTTGAAGCGCCTAAGAATTGGAGAATTACAGCTCTGGCTGGAAGGAAAGAGTTGGGTAACGAATGACACCCTTGTCAGACACCTTCCAATGTGACAGTGGAAGTATATTCTTTCTGTGGCTGGTGATAATGCCTAGGATTTGCATTTTTGTTAACTTGACTTCATTTCCATAATGCCCTATTATCAAGAAATTGCATAGGTGTTGTCTCAATTGTCCACCTTCTCTTGCTAACCCCAAGGATGAGAAAGTCAAGGTAATGACCTGTATTTGGCAGGAGGCAGAGAAATCTGATTGGACATTTTTTCTGTGTCAACCTACAATTTAAGTCACAGATATAATCAGAACTCTTGAGGAAATTCTGAATCCTCCATGTGCATTTTTGCATGCTTCCTGTTTCATCTTTTCCTATGTACATGTCCACATGTGTATGAATTTCCCTGGTAGAGGTGGTGCTCAGCTAGTAACACAAACATGTCAGAAGATAACTGCACATCAAAAAGCCATTGTTATTGTAGACTTTTTGAAAAATCCAAGTTTTATCTAACTAATCAAATGTTCTCTGATGACTCTTTAAATCTGTCTAGGAAAGCTGTGCTTGGCATTGTAGAGATTAAATATGTGCTCACACTGGAGACTCCTCTTTCTCTTTCCCATCATGAATATTGCTCATTGAGAGCAGTTTTTTTTTTTAATTTTTAGGTATCCATGTTGTGTATAGTTATTGTTTCAAGCAGGAAAGTGACATAATCTGTGTGTGTGTGTGTGTGTGTGTGTGTGAGAGAGAGAGAGAGAGAGAGAGAGAGAGAGAGAGAGAGAGAGAGAGAGAGAGAGAGAGAGAGAGAGAGAGAAACAGAGAGACAGAAAGAAAGAGAGAGAGTGAGAGAGATATCCTGGGACTTGAACTCAGGGTCTGGGTGCTGTGATCAAGGCTAGCACACTTGGGCCACAGGTTTACTTCCAGCTTTTCTGGTGGTTTAATTGGAGGCAAGAGTCTCACGTACTTTTCTGCCCAGGCTGGCTGCTTTGAGCCTTGATCCTCAGAAGCTAGCCTCCTGAGTAAGCTAGGATTACAGGTATGCATCACCAGTGCCTGGCTCTGCCTTTCATTTTTAAAGGATCATTTGAACAATTCTATAGAGAGGGTAAAAGAGGCCAGGAAGAGATTTCTGAAAAGTCTATAGTGAAGAGGTGATGGTGTGATAGCCGCTAAGTAGTTGCAGTGGAGAGGGAGAGGAGAGGGCAGGTTTGTGATTTAGGTGGGAGAACGTAGGACCACCAAGCTTGAGGAGAGATGAGAAAAGAAAACGGTGCTGTCACTGACTGAGATGAGAAACTCAAGGGAGGAGAAAACGCTCATGAGGCATTGCCGACCAAGATTCTGTGTGGGCAGATTGAGATCAGAAACCAAATCAGAAGGTGGATAAAGGAATGGAGAAGCAAGGAGCAGGCAAGGGTTTTCTTGTTCATTTCAAAGTCTGCACACAACACCTAGGGGTTCTCAGCTTAGTTTTCCCACATTAGGGCTTGGGGGCTTTCAGCTGCTCTTCTTCGGACACAGCCTTGAGAACTTCAGTGGAGCATTACCTGAGAGGGATTATAGAAGTTTCTACTAGAACCCAGACTATATGCATACTGTTCACTGCTGCCAGATTTTTCTTTTCACTTTTCCATTCAATGAGACTTAAGGAAAGGAAGCACTCAGCATTTCCAAATACCCAATCTGGAAGTCACCAATTATATTTATAAGACTGAAAAGTGTCAATAAGCTACTGAGATAAAACAATCCTGCTGTGCATGTATATCCAAAGTATGTCCAAGAGACACCTGTGCTTCTGTGTTCATAAGAGTCAAGATTTGGAATCTACCCAAGTATCAACCAATGGATGAATGTACAAAGAAAATATGGGGGGCTGGGAAGGTGGCTCAATGGTAGAGTGCTTGCCTTGCATGCATGAGGCCCTGGGTTCCATTCCTCAGCACCACATAAGCAAAAAGAAAAAAGCCAGAAGTGATGCTGTGGCTCAAGTGGTAGAGTGCTAGCCTTGAGCTGAAGAGCTGAGGGACAGCACCCAGGCCCAGAGTTCAGGCCCCACTACCAGACCCCCCCAAAAAATATGGCCATATATTCATCATGGAATACTATTCAGCAATGAAAAAAGATGAAGTCCTCTCATTGCAAAAGTATGGATGTCAAGCAAAATAAAACAGGCACAAAAAGAGAAAGACTATCATTTAATTTATATGTAATCCAAAAAGTTGATATCTTATAAATAAAGAGTAAAAGGAGAGGGTGAAAGAGAGGATGATTGTGATAAATAAATTCACATGCATGTATGAACATAGAATCTTGGAATCCTATTGGTTTACAAAGGGGAAGAAGGTAATAGAGGAGGTGAATTTGATTAAAATATAATATATGCACCTGTGGAAAACATGATGAAACCCAATTAATATATGCTAATAAAGAAAGAGAAAGAAGCTAGGTGCTGGTGGCTCATGCCTGTAGTACTAGCTATTCAGAAGGCTGAGATCTGAGGATCGTGGTTCAAAGCCAGCCCTGGTAGGTAAATCTGTGAGACGCTTATCTCCAATTAACTACCGGAAAACTCAAAAGTGGTGCTGTGGCTCAAGTGGTAGAACGCTTGCCTTGAGCTGAAAAGCTCAGGAACAGTGCCCGGGTCCAGAGTTCAAGCCCCACAACCCACAAAGAGAGACAGAGACAAAGAGAGAGGAGTGGAATAGAACTAGCATTGCTAGTAGTTGAGGGGTAAAGAAATGTTGGCCAAAGAATCCAAAATTTCATTGAGACAGGTAGGATTGTAAAGAGTCTTTTGTACAATGGAGCCAATATAATAATTTGTTATGTTCTTGCATGCTGAGAATGGATAGAAGGCACCCTCACTATAAAAATGTGAGTTAGTGTAGTGGTCATTTAATCATTCGATGATGTTGACATACTTTAAAATATTATGTGACAAAAGTAAATGCAGGCTGGGAAGGTGGCTCAGTGGTAGAGCGCTTGCCTTGCATGCATGAGGCCCTGGGTTCAATTCCTCAGCACCACATAAGCAAAATAAGCTGGAAGTGGCGCTGTGGCTCAAATGGTAGAGCACTAGCCTTGAGCTGAAGAGCTGAGGGATAGCGCCCAGGCCCAGAGTTCAGGCCCCATGACTGGCAAAAAAAAAAAAAAAAAAAAAAAAAAAAAGTAAATGCATATAACTATTGATAGAAAGTATAAAATAAAAAAAAAACGTGCTACCTAGAGTGATGATAAATATACAGACATATGACATAGAATATGCTAGTAGAATAAATACATTTGGTTATTCCCATTGTCTTCAAGTTTCTAATTTTGCCACAAAGGGGAAATTTTCAGAATATTTTTCCTTCATCAGCACTAAATTTAATGTGTGTGTGTGTGTGTGTGTGTGTGTGTGTGTGTGTGTGTGTGTGTGTGTGTGTGTGTGTGTGTGTGTGTGTGTGTGTGTGTGTGTGTGTGTGTGTGTGTGTGTGTGTGTGTGTACCAGTACTGAGGCTTGGATTCTTCCTAAGCTTTTTGCTCAAGGCTGATGTGCTACTACTTGAACCACAGCTCCACTTCCAGCTTTTTGTTGGTTAACTGGAGATAAGTGTCTCACAGACGTTCCTGCCTGAGCTGACTTGGAATCGCCATCCTCAGATCTCAGTCACCTAAGTAGCTAGGATTACAGGCCTGAGCTACCAATACCCAGCCTTCAACTCAATTTGATAACTATGGAGCAGCCATGGCCTCTGGGAAGGCAGGAGGCGTGGGACCTGGGCAGGTGCTGAGCAGCCCTGCACTGGATCTGCAGAGAAGTTCCCATTCGCTAGAGCTGGGGGTCAGGTCAGTGTGTTCATGTCAGGTCAGAGACTCTTGTGTGTTTGAATGTGTGTGATTAAAAGATGGGAGAATGCATCGCTTGTTAACATGTCTAGAAACTTAACCGTGAGGGATGGTGCCCTTTTCCCACCCACTCCATCCTCATTCATCACCTTAAAGAATGATCTCTGGGGCTGTTCTCTTAGAAAATGTAATTACTCTGTAATGAAATGGTAATGCCATGTTCTATTCTTAAAGTCACTCGTTACAGTGATGAAGCGATGGCTTAATGGAGTTGCTAAATTTTCTCCTAAGTCATTCTTCTTTCAATATGTTCTATTTCCTCAAATGAGCTTGTGATGGGCTGTGTCTTTTTGTTTGCTTATTGTTGTTGCTGTACGTTTTTACAAACACAGGACTATCTCAGCCAAAACTCATCACCAAGCCGTCAACTTCAACATCTTTGAGGGCATGGTCTGCCATGGAGTGCCGCTGCTGACTATCTCCAGAGGCAAAGTGGTATATGAAGCTGGAGTTTTCAATGTCGCTGCAGGAGATGGGAAGTTTATTCCCCGCAAGCCATTTGCTGAATATATTTACAAACGAATCAAGCAGCGGGACCAGGTGAGTAGCACCCAGGTAGACTAGTATTGTGGGCTGGACTGACATCTGCTCCTGGGTATCTGGGTGATGGTGATGGTGTTGGTGATGGTGTTGTTCCCACTCAGTGGCTTCAAATACTCTTGTGTCAGGATTGATGGGAGATGTGATAGGCAGATACTCATATAGGCACACATCTCTAGCCCTAACTATTGCACAAGTGGAGATCAGGGGTTTTGCTGTTCAACGCTAGCCCAAGAAAAAAAGTTCCTGAGACATTCCTCCCTCTCCCCCCAAAAATAAAAATGTTGGGAGCTGGTGCAAGTATCTATCTTCACAGCTACACAGGAAGCATACACAGAAGATGGTTACACAAGGCTGTTAAGAGCAAAAAAGCAAGACTATATATGAAAAATAATGAAAAGAAAAGGGGCTGGGGGCAAAAGTGAAGAGTACTTGGCTGTCAAGCACAAGACCCTGCATTCAAACCCCTGTTCTGTGCCTGCCCCACCCCCACCCCAAATGTTCTAAAGAGAAAATCAGTGGAAGAATGCATTTTCCTTTGTCAATAGGTATCTATTATGGCCTTCCTCATGTTTTATCCAGCAGGTCAGGGTCTTTGGGGGCCTCTGGCAACTGTGTTAAATAGAGTTCTCTCACATATCCACATGGCTACTGGTGAGAAGAAATGGGAGGGAGCTGAAATATCTACTGGCGGTGCGGCCTTCCTGTAAACCCCGAGTTCAGTGCTCAGCCTATTCCTTTGCTCCCTGTAGTTGAAAGCTGAAAGGTGCCATCTCATGACCACCAGCTCATGATTGTGTTTGGGTCAATATAGATCTAAATATGAATTCTGCTTTCCCTCCCACTTTCTAGCTATGTGGCAAGTTCCCTATCCTTCATTGTTGGGATGTTTTCTCATCTGAAAAATTAAAGCATTTCCTTCCTAACAAATTATGAGACTCAATTAAGATTTTTTTTTAAATATACGTCACATGGTAGGAAATCAGGAAATGTCAGTTCTGACCCTTTGCTTTCCCATTTTGGGGAGCAAATCATTAACAAAGGCCTCCATGTTTGTGTAACACTTCTGTGTTATAACAGAGACATTTTTTTAAAAGAGGTATTTGTTTTATCTAGGGCTTTCACATTCTTTTAGTTGATATAGAGTTTTAAGTAGTCTCTAAATTTTACTGTACTTTATAACTAAATATTGGAATTTTCCAGAGTAAAAACAAAATTCAGTTTCTGGATTTTTGGAGAAGAGAGGTAGCCCCATGTTCTTTCTCAATCCCATATCACAAAAATAGACTATGGCTGCACGAGTGGCCTAAAGAAGACAGACATTCTGCTTCCCAACCAGCAGTCTCACTCTTGTTTCTTGTCTGGCCAAACAGACTTTGTTACCGTTGATTCTCTCTGAAGTATCCCTCTCTTCTTTCAGCTTTTCAAATATTCACGGATTTTGCTAAATTCTCCAGCTGTTTTTTTTTTATTCATTTCACTTAGTTCTTGTAGTCTCTTTGATTTCTCCTCTAATGTCTTGTGAAAAATTTTTACTTTGTTTTCTCAGAATCCAGCACATAAGATTCTCATTAAACACACACACACACACAGGTCACACACATACACACACACACACACACATTTCCTAAGATGTTGAATTGGTGTTCTAGAATGCTTAAGTTAAATTTCTTAAATTAAGTAACATGCTACAATTCTTGGGGTCTCCCCACTTTCTTTTTTAATATTTTTTCTTTTTTTAAATATTTTTGGCATTGGAGATCAAACTCAGAGCTATATGTATATATGTTGTATATGTGTGTATATATTAATTAATATATATTAATTAATGTCTATATTATTAATGTAGAAGAATTAATGCCTACATCATTTTTATGTGCTGCCTATCACACTTTGGTTCTTAATATTTTCTTCTGATATTAAACTTTCAATGCATTCTGTTACATTATTATTTTTTAAATAGCAATAAGTAATAATTTTATTATCATACATTGTTTCTAGAACACTAATGGCCTATAATCATTATATTTAAGCTGTACGTTCACATGAAAGAGACTATCATGCTCATTCTCAGCTTCTTAATAAAATAGAAAACTGAATCTCATTTAAAAAATTAAGTAATTTTGATAGGGTAAGAAGTAAACATAAGAGCCAAAATTTGTGATAAGGTCTTTTTTATTCCAGTGTACCATAAGCTATCTACAGAAAAAAGAATAGAGGGAAAATAATTGTGAAATTCAAATTCCATTATTTTAAAAAGGTACTGGGAAATGAGATTTGAAAGTTTCTGGAGATGTTTCAGACCCCTCTCCTAATTAGGCAAATAAAAATAAAAATATGACACTAAGGTTAAGAAAATAAATTGTCTGGAATGCTAGATTTTAATTTCTCATGAGGTTATCAGAACTGTTCCCTTGGTTTTCATTTAAAATACTTGACATTTCTTGGACTGGGAAGGTAGTTCAGTGGTAGAGTACTTAACATGTATAAGACTCAGCATTTAAACCTTAGCATCCCAAACAAAATTAAAATACTTCAACTGCTTTATGAGTGAGGTTAAGAATTTGAAGGCAAAAAGGAATATCCTTCTTATCTGTTTCTCTCCTCCCAAACATTAATTACTTCCAATTCAGGACTCTCAGAACATAAACTACAGCCGGAACCAATGGCTCACACCTGTAATCTTAGCTACTCAGGAGGCTGAGATCTGAGGATCACAGTTCAAAGCCAGCCTGGGAAGGAAAGTCCATGAGACTCTTATCTCCAATTAACTACAGGAAAACCAGACCGTAGCCCTGTGGCTCAAGGTAGAGTGTTCACCTTTAGCTGAAGAGCTGAGGGGCTGTGCCCAGGCTCAGAGTTCAAGCTCCCCACCCCCAACCACCAAAAAACAAAACAAAACAAAAAAACAAAAACCATACACCTCAAAGCAATATCACTATTTACCCACTCCAGGGCGCAGCAGATTATCTGTCTCCTTTAGACAGATAATTCCATGTTGATACTTGACATATAGTGGGCATTTGGTAAGTTAATAAACTAAGAATGAAAGGGCCAAGGCCATGTTTGCAGAGGAAAATAGAAGGAAATTTAAATAAGTATGCTCAGAAGATTAATCCTGCTCCATCTTAGATAGTAGTGTAATCTGTAAGCTTGATTCTTGTTTGTGATTTTATTATTTAATAAAATATATACGCATCAAGAAACTAAAACTATTATTGGATGGTATAATGCACTTCAAAAGAAGTAACAGACATTTTATCCTATTTGACAGTTTGAGAGAATTGTTATTTATTTTAAAATTTAGACAGCTGATACTTAGGGGGAAATTTTTCCATCAAATGATGAGATCAAACTGATACATATAGTATAATAAAGCATTCAATTGTAAATAAAACATCATTTAAGGAAATTTTGAAGGGAAGGAAAGAATAACAAAAAGAATAAGAAATAAAAGTAACAGCAACTTAGATATTCGAACAGATTCCTCAAAGGACAAAGTTACATACTGTTATTTCTAACTATTATATAGCACTTCAAATTGAAATGGATTTTATTTCTGGAATTCTGATGTGTTTACAGTGATATAATTTCCTCTAAAAATTGAAAGTATGGACCTTCCTTAGGTTATTCTCTAAGTCATCTCTTTTTCTCTTTTTCCCACCAGTCATAACAACTTAAAACCTCCGTGGGAAATACAGATCCCGTTTGATTTTATAGAGAAACAGGCACAGTCTGGTGGGGTAGTATATGGTTTCAGAATACTGATGTTAAAGCTTTCGAACTGGATTGTATCTTTCCAATGATAAGCGTAATTTGCCTTCTAGATAAGATAAAATGGAGTGGATGACTGATTTGGTCCTTGAAATGAGTATTTTCGATTTTTTGAGATAACAGTTTGTCAATGCCTTGCTCAAAGTGGTAGTTCAGAGAAAGTAATTTAAGACTTGCCACAGACTGCCATATAGATGTAATTTCCTCCAATCGATTGCTAATAAGAATAAAAGGCAATGCCTGTGCTGGAGCCAGCTCCTCCTGCCCACAAGAGATACTCGTGTGTATCTCTGTGCTGATGTGACTATCACTTCCACGGCTTGAAAGTAGATTGGTGGGAGTATTTACACCACAGAAACAGGCAAACACTATCAACTAGTATTTTAAGGATGATGGGAAAAGAAAGGCTAGGGCTGGGTATTACCAGAACACTACTGTATTTAGGAAAGTTTCTAAATGCAATTTGAGCCTGAAATCCAAAATGCTCCAGAAACTCTTATGTTTTTAAGACCGACATTACATGAGAGCACTTCAGTTTTCAGTTTTCAGATTTTTGGATTCAGAGTGTTCAACCGGTGAAGTCTATGTGAATAGTTAAAGTTACAAGGAAAAAATCCTTAACACATCAGGTCCTAAGCAGTTTTGCTAAGGGATTTTTTCCCCACCTGAACTCTCTCTTTATGTGTTATCTAATAATTCAGAGTTCATTGAAGGGTAAACAAAGGAGGAGGCTGCAATGCTTGGTAAGAAATGTATGCATTATCCTGCCCATGTAATTGTAGCACCTCTGTACAGTATGTTCTCAAATAAAATAAAATTAAATTAAAAAAAAAAAAGAAAATACTTATTGGTCATCAAGTAGATTCAGTTATGGTCTGAGTCTTCTAAGAACCATGGAAGGAAAACAGTATAGTATTCCTATTGTATAGATAAGGAAATTGGAGTTTAACATGGCAGCACATTTATCACAAAGTTTAATGCTTGCACCACACAAGGAGAACAGATGCTGTTCTCTGAGACCCTGTGTGGGTCTCAGAGGCAGGCCGGCAGTGAGACGGTGCAGAGCCAGAGCCAAGCTGGCTCATCAGACCAGAGACCTGTAACCGTCATTGTAACCAGGAACCAGACCACACCTAACACTGCCCTGCTCTCTGAACAACCAGAAAGTCATTGCTAGACAATCAGTGACCTGGGATCTGCCCACCAATCATAGCTGGCCAGCAAGAAAATTCAGCCCAGAGAAGAAATACACAATTAAGCAAGACAAAGGAGTAGGAGGGACGTGTACTCAACCCAGGCCAGGACAACCCCACCTGGGAGAGCAGAAGCAGATGTGGTAGGGAAGGCTCTAGCCCCCTGCTGTCCTGATTACCTGGGCCCAGTTACAAACAGAAACTCATCAATACATAGGCCAAAAGGAGCACAGGCATCCCAGCCTGTGCAAAGGCCCTGGATTATCATTTGCCTGGTGCAGGTTGTAGGCTTCCCCCTGAGCCTGCGGCTGAGGTAGACTCAATCAAAATACTCAAAGAAACCTTGATATTTTTGTTTTCTTGATTATTATCGTTATACTCATTCGGTGTCCTTCTCCATTTGTCTACCTCCTCCCACTAGTCCCTCTCCCATTCCAAACATATTTGAGCTTCTTGATACTCATGTGAATTGTTCAAAGTGTTTACGTCATGGAGCTTCACTCCTGTGCTTACTTTAGTCATGTATCGATGCATATGACCCTGTGCCACAGGGACAGGTGTTGGTGACTGGAATGCATTGGTTTGGGTGGCCAAAATATGATTCACAGTAGTTGGTGTATATGCTCATAAGGGTGTGTATGAATGCATGTGTGTATTATTAGTATTATTTCAATTCTTAGGATGTTCTTCTCCCCTAGATGTTATTCTCCACACTTCCCTTATGTTTACTCATCTTAACATTTCATCTTCCTAACCACTCTTGAATGTGGGTGGTTTTTAATTTTATTTTTTGTTTATGTGGTATCAAGGAATCTAACCCAAGGCCTCATTCAGGCTAGGCAAGCACTCTACCACTAAGCCACATTCCCAGCCCCTAAGTACAGTTTTTTAACCCCAATGTCAGCTAAAGAAGCTGGAGCACAGTTGTCAGGCTCTCTGTTTACAGAGCCTAGGCCCTAAATCACTGGGGTTTACAAACGGCCATTTGGTTTGCCAGGAAAGTGCACATGTTCACAAACAGCATGGTTTAGTCACTTAGCTTACATTCCTTTGCTTAGGAAGTCCAGGTTTGAGAACTCTCAAGCTCTGAATTAATTCAGATTTGGGTATGTAATTGGTCACTGAAAAGGTGAGACTCTGCAGGTCTGTTAATACACCAAGGCAGTCAGGAAAATGAGACACACTCATGTGAATTGCTGTTTGAGGCAGAAAATGCTCCGAAAGTAGAGGAGGTAGACAGGAAAGGAATGCAGACAACTGGGCATAAAGTGAGCAGAAATGGTAGAATGGTGGACAGGGCTGTAAGAGGTGGGATGGGACTCTGAAGAGGGTGAAAATGTGGCAGAAACCTCAGTAGAACATTCTCTGAGATTTGATGCAGATTAACACCAACAAAAAGAAGATAGTCAAGAGACTCAGTTTGCTGGAGATACAGTAGTAGGGCAAAAAAGGGAGGATGGCACCCATAAGGCAAAAAAGAGAGAAAGACAAAAGAGAAAATTATCAGGTTCACTTGTACTCTGTTTCATAAAAGATGCTCTAATTAGCTTTGAATTTGAGATGTCAGTAAACCACAGGAAAAGAAACAAAATATGTTCTGTTTCAGACTTGCATGCCAATGCCAGTGGATCGAGCACTGTATGATGGAGAAGTTATCACACTGAAATCCAGAGGGACAAAAGAGGACTCCACAGCCAGGGCCCAGATGCAGGCTCATTCCTGATCTGGGTGCTGTGGGTAAGGAACGTGGGCAAAGGGAAGTATTCCTGTATGAATAATCAGCATGAGAATATCAGTACAGGAAATGAGCATCTCTTTCTTCTTGTGTCTTTGAAGAGACCAAGGTCAGAAACTTCAAAGTTTTGATATCAGACTCAAGGATAGTTGAGCCAAGAGAAGACTGATTAAAAAAACCTGTGGACAAAACATTTTGATGTGCCTTCTGATTGAAGAGGGCCTTGGGTTACCTAGAGATTCCGTCTCTGGGAAGTTAGGGAACATTCAACAGAACACAAGAGACTCTTCACAAGAGACTCTTCTATGAATGCAAAGGTGTAGGCTGGTAATATGCACAAGGTCCTGAAACTATACTACTTAAAACGGCACCATTTCACAGTCAGTATTTATAAACCCACTGGAACTGTATATGGAAAAATGAATCTTTGTATTGTAGATGCAATTAGGTTCCAGAATTTAGAATGCATGAAGAATAAATAGAAAATTCACAAAGTAAAGAACTCAGGAAATAAATTATTCAAGAAATAAATTATATCTCCCCAGAGGGAGATATAATTATATAAGGGAGATAAAATTTTTCAGGAAAAAATGATTTAATAGCAATTTATGTACATTATTTCATATTTAATTTTTGAGAGAATGTTATAGATAGGATAATGTTGGCCGAGATATTTGAGTATTTCATCAGTTTCCTATCAGTCTTTTGATATTCAAAGAACTTTCTGTTTGAAAGTTCTGTGATCACTATTTTTTTTTCATTTTTTTTTCTTCAATTGCTTTCTGGTCCTGTCTGGCAGATCAATGGCTTGTCTATGTTTTGTTTTGTTTTTAACATTTATTTATTTAGTACAGGTACTGTTGAACTCAGAGCCTTGTACTTTTGCCTGGCTTTTTCATTTAAGGCTGGCACTTGAGCCACACCTCCACTTTGGCATTTGGCTGGTTAATTGGAGAAGAGTCTCATGAATGTGTTTCCTGGGCTGGCTTGGAACCACAATCCTAAGATCTCAGCCTCCTGAGTACTAGGATTATAGATGTGAGCTATCAGCACGTGACTTTTGCTATGGTTTTAACATCTCTTTAATATCAGTTCCACTTGAGTTCATAAATTATGTTGGCTAATTTTGCAGTTTCACTAGACTCTGAATTTTTGTTCATATGTGGTACATTTTCAGAGGGTTCAAGCAGTCTGCAAGGGTCTTACACTAGCTGTTTATCTGATGGATAGGGTAGACATTGGTGTGAAGTGGAGCTATTACTTGTCTAAACTCTGCTTTGCTATGTTCTCGGCATTGAACATTTTCACTTTTTGACTACCTGTGCTTGCCTACAGACACCTTCTGATTGCAAGGATTTGGATAATGAATACTTGAACAATAAAGCCTTCTTTCTTTCATTGTTCAACATTGTCAATCTTTACCAGTGTGATATATCTAATCTCGTGTTTGAGCATTTCTATCATTTCCAGATCACTGGAATTATTCCTTTACTTCAGAAAGCTTTGTTTAAAATTTCAGAGGAAGATGAGCAAGAGAAGAAATGCAATTGAATGCTATCACATGCTATTACCAGCGTTTGTAGGGGCAGGCTTTGTGTTTACTTTGATTAGCGCATTCCATGGGGTTAGCTTGAATCCCGTCCCTTTGTGAGGAAGCATGTTATCTGAGTTCTTTTCATTTTCTTCAAAGGTAAAATCAGAGCAAAGGATGCTGAAGTTCCCTTCACAGCCAAATCCTGTCAGCCCATCGAGAAACAGGTCTTATTTCAACTCTGCAAGATCCTTTAGGAAAAATAATCGCTCTGGGTCTCTTTGATTCTCTTTCACAAGCAAGACCTGTCTTCTGCACTGTGCCTTTGTGGCTGCATAAGATTGAAGATATAAATGAATATTATTATAATGGAAAGTCTGTTTGAAGAGTCATTGATGATACTTTAAAATATTATCTTGGCTTGCACTAGATTTCTGCCTTTGAATTTTTAAAAATCATTTTCTCCTTCCTTAAAAATTTTTTAATGGCTATATTTGTTTTAAGATGATACTTTGATTTTCCTTTTTGTTACAATTAATAAACATTGAGCACTTCATTTTATATTCCACTTGTCTGAATTATGTGATTTTCTTTGTAGCTAGTGGTATTAGGACCCAGGTTTGTTTTTTGCCCAGAGAACATGATTTCCTATGTAATGTATATCCGTAGATTCTGAAAAACCAAGTCCCTTGACAGATCCTATGTAATTAAACCAGAGGCCCAACAGTCAAATAAGTTCACGGCCAACTGTCCATACCCAGTCATCACACTGATAAGTTCTGGATTTCAGGGGGTTACATGGAGATCGATTGCATCAAAGATGCCACATGGACACCTTCCTCCCCTGCCCTTCTCAGCAACTGCATGTGAGCTGAGAGGATGAGCTTCTATTTCTCCCCCTGGGTAAGTAGGTCAAGACGGATATTTAAAACATGGATTAAAGTCAGGGCAGTTTGGCTATCCTGCCCCTGGCAGGGGACAGGTTTGCACATTTCACAAAGAGCGGGAGGAACCCCGTGTGCGCCACTGTCCTTTGTTTTAAGTGCAGAAGAAAGGTGGCTGATGAGCTGCACCTGGAGGAATCTCTAATGTCTTCACACTTATGGCTTACCCCCTCTCATTCTAAAAATACTTTATACTGTTATCATGCCACTCATTGGTTAGCAATGAAAACTCCATGATAGAATTACTGACTCCTCTGCCAGGAGATAGTTCAATTGCTTTCTTACTGAAAGACCAGTTTCTACTCACCTTTGAGTATGTAGCAGAAATGTCACCACCTCACAGAGGATTTCTGGGATTCAACTTAAATATAATGTAATGGAGTCTCTCTGTTGCGGCACACCACCACAGGGTCCAGCACGGACCCATCACAGTACTGTATATGATGTATCACGCAGTGCTATGTACATGTTTACATCATGGTAGGTATTCTAAGTAATTGAGAGTTGAGTGGAAAGTGTAAGGGACTATGTGCATAAGTTAAAATGCAAATTATGTCTTACTTGACATCAAAGGACTTGAGCATGATCAGATTTTAGGATCCATGGGATGCTGGAGCCGATGGCCCCTGGGTTTGAGAAACACCTGCAGCCACCTGCTCTTCTTCTCTGTCTCCTTCAGGAGACTGAAAGCTCACAATGGGCGGGGCATCTCTGATTCACCCTTACTTCCCTACTCCCAGCATTGAGGGTGAGGCAAATGATGGGTTTTGTGTGTATATTTATTAAATTTTAAATAAAGGGGTTAGTGAAGGAGGTGCTGCTAAGTTCTTCAGCTGACTAAGAAGGCAGAGAATACCCAACAGGGACAAATCTTGTGGAGTATCTCAGGGTGGAAGCACAGCATCATTATCTAGTCTATAACTCTGGGAGCAGGAAGGAGCTACTGATTTCTACTCCAACAAAGCCATATGAAATGAATTCAGGATGCCCTTTGTATTAGGTTTTGTTACCAACCATTTTTGTAGAGGCATACTTCTAAATAACACAGAGCAGTCAGAGTCAGGGAAACTATTGCCATTTAATACTGTCATTTTCAAGATTTCCACTGAGGTACAAGTAAGACTGTTGTCACGGAATAAATATATCCCTGAGGTCTGTAGACAGAATAATAGAGTGAATAGCATTTCTTCTCTATCGCATTCTTCCCTCCTGCCCTCCACCCCTGGCTTGCTTCTCCACAGCAGCATGGTATATGGGGGGGGGGGGACGGGGACAGCTCTGAATATGGCCCCTCTGTTTACCCAATGTGAGGATTTGGACAACTTTTAAAGTTCGAGTATGAGATTATCAAAATACACAAAAGGCAAGGAAGTAGCTTGTCTGGCCTTTATGTACTAATCAGCCAGCTTAAGAAAGAACTTTACCAATGGAGGTGAGATCTCCTGGGTATCTCTCTCTGACCTGTTCACCTTCTTGTCCTCAGTAACCAGCACCTTCTATCTGCCCCCTCCTCACGCACATATGTTACACCTTCACTATGCACACACACATCTCCATGTACTGTTTTGTAGCATTGTGTAGCATGCCTTGTTTTCATATTAATTGCTTCTGTTTTGTATTCAGTGTGCTCGGGAGTTATTAACTAGCTGTAGATACTTCTCTCTTGCTGGACAGTATTCTATCTATAACTAGACCACAAATTATTTACCCAGGCTATTGTTTGAAGGACATTTAGGTTTCTATTCTCTTGGTATCTCACATGGCTGACATAGGCTCTTTAGCACAGGTGGTCCGCATGTACACATGTGCTGGAGATTCTGTGGGGTGCCGCTGTTCGTGTAAGGAGTGGAATCGATGATCTGAGGTGTGCCCACCCTTGCCTTACTGCGATCGTGACAAATTACTCTTCAAACAAGTTAGTTGTGCCCTTTGTAACAGAGTGGATATGTTTCTATTTCTTCATCATCTCACCAAGATTAACTCCTGTTCCACTTACTAATTTTGCCAATCTGACACTTGTCAAAGGTATCTTACTAAGGCGCAAATTGAATTGTCTTTCTTGGAATGCTAATGAGTCTGAACTCACTTTCCTTGTGCAATCTAATCTTCCTATGCCTTGGTTTCTTCATCTGTGGGGGACAAATGATGCTAATAGTAACTCATCCTCTCCGCACGATGCTGTGAGCCTATGAGGTGCAGCCAGTATGGTCAGCACATGCTAGCCACAGTCATTCTCAACACTGTGCTAATGGCAATGGATGTGCTAATCGTGATGTGCTATCCAGAAAGCCTTGGCTGCTCTTCTCTTCACCACGGGGAAGTCCACCAGATCTTGGCAGTGCCAGATCTGTGGCTACAGAGGCATGGATCCAACACTGAAGCAAGCCTGAGCATATGGTAAGATATCAGTGGGCAGGGTGGCCAGAGCGAGGGATGCTGTCAATGATCTGAGCAGGAATATATACACAAATATGGACATGACAGAAGCCTGGATCTCAAATAGCACTTGCAGGTGCAGCAGACGCCTTGTCAGCAGCCACAGCTGGGGGTTCTTCTTGTTTTCTCTCTGTACAGGAGGCAATACCTTGGGTTTGTTACAAGCTTTAAATGCTACCAAACTACATTTGAACCAGTTGAACACAATAGGTAAACTTCCTAAGCCTCAATTCTTCTACTAATAAATGGACTAATACTATCTCCTTTGCCAGGAGGATTGAAAATATTGACTAATCCATGGAAAGCGCCTGGCTCTCCAGCAATGGTAGGTGAAGCTGATTTTCTCCTGTCCGTTTTCCACATGACTTTCACCTTCTTGCCCATCTACCTGATACTGAGCCTCCCAAAGGTACTAATACATTAATAAGACTTTGTTTTAGTCAAGCCCGTTCTTTCCAAGTACTTCTTTTTGGAGAATATCTGTGGACAAATCTTCCTTGTTTTCTTTTTCCTTCCTTCCTTCCTTCCTTCCTTCCTTCCTTCCTTCCTTCCTTCCTTCCTTCCTTCCTTCCTTCCTTCCTTCCTTCCTTTTCTGTCAGTTGTGGGGCTTGAACTCTTGGCTTGGGCGCTGTCCCCCAGCTCTTCATCTCAAGGCCAGTGCTCTACCACTTGAGCCACAGCACTTCTGGTTTTCTGTGGTTTATTGGAGACAAGAGTCTCACAGACTTTTCCCACTAGGACTGGCTTTGAACCATGATCCTCAGATCTCAGCCTCCTGAGTAGCCAGGATTACAACTCTTTTAATTCTTTTAAGAACAGTATTTGGGTCACCTATGAAGTGCTTTCCATTTACAGACCCCAGAACTAAGCCACTTAGTAGGATTTGGTGAATCCTTCTTTGAAGGAATGAGATAATCTTGGAAGGAAAAGAAGATGGTGAAGGAGGAGAGGGGTAATTTATGAACAAAGTAATATTACACTAATGTATTATTTGTGTTTCTGTCAGGATTGAATTTGTCTTAAGAGCTATTCATGATGAGTCAATGGCATCTGTAAAAATATGAAGTACTCTAGGGACAAGGTCTCTGGACCAAGGGTGTTTGTATAACAAGCTAAAGTAGTAAAGAATCATTATCAGGGTCTTGTCAAATAGTGACCCTTGGGGGGGGGGACTTAAAATAAGATGCAGTATCCATAAGAAACAGGACCTTTGATTTTTTTTCTTTAATAAGACTTTAGATGGGCTCAACCGACTCTTGATAAGAACACTTATCAGGCCCTTATTATGTTCCTGGACCTGTCGATTCTATCAGTTACTTCTCTTACAGCTTTATGAGAGTGATTATTATTCTTATCTAACAGATGAGAAAAAAAAAGGCTAAGAGAGGTCAAGTGATTATTCAAAGTCTTTGAGTTGGTTCGTGGGTGACCCAAGATGTAAATTCTGATCCTTTTGATTTCAAATGTCCGTTCTAGCATATTCCTTAGATAAAGCCTTAGGAAAGAACCCATGGTTGCACAGTTGCCTAAACATCGCTAGCACTCTGAAGGAAATAATTAGTAGCAAGAAGTCATCAAGAACTTACCTACAAATAAATGATTCCTTTTTAAAATACTGGCAGTTATCATGGAACTAGACTTGAGAAATCTCACTGACCAGGTAAGGACATTCTTGGAGTGTTCTGAAGGTTGTACTTGCCTTCTCTTCTGCATTTCATTTGAGACAGTTGGATTGATTTGGTATATTTCCTCTCAGTAGCACAGGTGGGAAGTAGTGGATGAGAGTGACTCATGGTATGAGTGGGCCGCTGGTCAAGGTCCATGAACCCGTGGGAACCTGGATGGCTGGCTCTCACGTGGGGACTCACTTCAAGCAGTGCCGGCCTAACTGCCATTCCTGAGCTCTGTTTTTCAGCACCCTGTGCTGTGGGACACCTCCCATGATGCAATGGGGACTCAATTCCTATAACCCACTGTCAGTCCCAGCTCTGTGATAGTTTGCTTGTGTGGCTCAGCTCTATCATCCAGAGGACAGGATATGGCTAGCTGTATAGGGAAGTGCTCAAAAGAATCTAGAGTCAAATTGACTGGGTTCAGAACTTCCTGTGGTTGCTGACCACCTGTATCATTTAGGCAAATGACTCAAAGTTTCCTGCCTTCAGACATCTCCTCTGTACAATAGAGAATAATAATACCTGTCTTCCAGCATTTGGAGGAGAATTAAATGGGAGAACTCATAAGCTCTTAACACTGAGCTGAGAACAAAGTAAGCCACCAGTGTTTGCATTGTTATTTCTTTGAGCTTAACTGCTTTATTGTTCTACCTCAATGTAGAATGAAGCCATCTAAAGTCATCTCAGAAACTTTTGGTGTTTTGCAAAAACGAGCTAAAACCAAAACATAAAACAAGCCCTTCTGGAAAAGAGGTCCTCTAGCAACCGACTTTAATTTCCTATATATTTCTGTGGGGTCTCTGATTTCGAGAGTGATAGTGTAGATTAACCACAGAAGGGCACAGAAGCTCATCACCCCTTCACAGTAATTCATGAGATAAATTTTCCTTGGGAAGAGAAATATTTGAAATATAAACCTTTCTGTTTTCTTTCCAATTCTCTCATACATCAATAAAATACAGTCCTTGAATGATTAGTGAACACCAGTAACTGAAATTAAAGTTATTACTGGAGTGAATTTTTGCAAAGTCAAAAATGTTTTGGAATGATTTGGTTTGATCTGGATGATTTGGAATGATCTGGTTTTCACAAAGGCACATTTAAACTGAAACTATGTATTCTTCAAAACTTATGAAGAGAAACAAAGGGCGGAAAGAAAAAGTTTGCTGTATGAAATCTTTATTATATTCAAACATGGATCAGATTCATGTTTTATTCTGGCAAAAGAAATCAGAGTGTGGTAGAGATTTTGCACAGAAAAGTCCTTTTTCTTCCTCTAAGAGATGAACAAACAGAAGCTGTGTGGTCCTGGGTCCCATTTTTCCTCCACAGTTCACTATATGTCCAGAGCCCTTAAGCTACTACATACCATGTGTATTATGTGTCAGGTATTGGCATGAGATAATGTGAGAAAAAGTGGACATTATTCCGGTCTTCCTGGAAGGAAAATATGCTTTGATCAAATAATCACAAATCACAATGAGAACTCTTATGCCACACAGAAGGATTATATTATGAAATGAGAACCTCGGGGATGGATTTGCCTGTTGACATCTCTATGGACTTGCCTCACTACCAAGAGCCATACCTTTCACTTCCTTTTAATCCCTTTGGCAACCTGCACCGTGATGGGCAAACTCAAGGCTGTTCCCAGGTATCTAACATGAAGCTCGGTACACAGCAAGAACTTAACAGATGCTTGTTGAATATTTATTTACTCAAACCCACAGTGAATCACTGTGAAAGATAGCATAATTTAACAATATCTGGGAACCTCTTGAATATGGAATTAAGTCTTTCTGAGGTGATGGGTCTTTTTTATATGAAAGTATCACCTCCTTTTTTTTGTTATTGTATATCAGTTCAAAGTTCCGAGACAAATCTTGGTTCTCATAGTCTTTTTTCAGTGACAGCACATGGTAGGTACATCAATCTGATACTCAGGAGCCATGGCTCTTAGAGCTTGGACTTTTCCTGTTGTCCCCATCATAGATCTTGCATTGCCTGAGGTCTGAAAGAGTTGAATTTGGGCAAAGTCAATGGTTAACATGCTCTTACCCATTTTCCCCACCAGGTACCAGTCTCCCCAACTGAGCCATGGGAATTCCCCCAGGTAGAGATCATGTTTTATTCATCTTTGTATTCCTGGTGCCTCGCATAGTGCCAAATAGGCACAGCTATGAAAGATCACTTCCTCAACACATGAAATACAGAGTTGCCACATGACCCAGCAACTCTACTCCTGGGTATATAGCCCCAAAATAACCACTCAAAACTCTATACACAAATGATTATGGCAGCATGATTCCTTATATCCAATATCCAATAGGAAGAAACCATTCAAGGATCCAACAACTCTTGAATGGTTAAACACATGTGGTATAGCCATACAAGGGAATAATATTCAGCTATTTAAAGAGTGAGATATTGATACATGCCATACATGGATGAACCCTGAAAATGTGATGCTAACTATGTGAAAGAAGCCAGAAACAAAAGACCCCATATTACATAAGTCATTTCTGGAAATATCCAGAATAGTCTCTACAGAGACAGAAGACAGTGTAAGAGTTGCTGGGGTCTAAGACAAGGAAGGAAGAAGGTATGGCTCTGTAATGGATATGGGATTCCTTTAGGCAATGTGAGGACTACTGCAGTAATGCTTTCTACTGTGTGACTGGACAACACTGTGACAATGCTAAGCGCCACAAAGGATAGTCTGTAAATTTGTATCATGAGTGCAACAGTAAATTTTACATGCATTTTACCACAATAAAAACTTCTACCAGCCAGGTGCCGGTGGCTTACACCTGTTATCCTAGCTACTCAGAAGGCTGAGATCTGAGGATTGTAGTTTGAAGCCAGCCTGGGCAAGAAAGTCCCTGTGAGACTCTTATCTCCAGTTAACCACTCAAAAACTGAAAGTGGCGCTGTGGCTCCAGGGCTAGCCTTGAACACAAAGAGGCTCAAGAACAGCACCCAGGCCCTGAGCTTCACAACTGACAAAAATAGAAAAACAAACCCACAACCATCACTGTGCAAACATGATTAGAATAAGAACTGGAAACAGTTTTGGGATACTGAAGTTGTTATAAGGGAACCCTTTCTAGATCAAATTAACTCAGCAAGACTCTGTTGAAGCACCTTTCTGTACCAGGCACTGTGCCCCGTATCTCCATCCCTATTGACTCAGAGGTCACCCACACATGTTCCCTGCCCACTCCCCAGCTGAAACCCGTGGGAAGGGCATTGTCATACTCATGGGGCATGGCCACAGAGTTGGCTTTGCCATGAATAAGCGCTGAGGATGAGTGTTAGGAGGACTCTCGTTTGCCCCAGCTCTGACTGGGGCCTTGCACAAGTCACAAAACCTTTCTGAGCCTTTTTTCTTCGTGTGTAGATGTTATTAGTTACCCAATCTTCCTTGCAGGCTGGTATGGGGCTCACATGAGATAAAGCTTGCCCTGAAAGCTAACCAGTGCCAGACACAGATGTGAGCAGTGAAAGCACAGGCTTTGGAGTCCAAAAGGCAGCGCCCGCCAGCTGGAGGACCTAGGACCCAATCACTGTGAAGGTGATTGGGTCAGAGCAGAGCCGTCAGGGTGTGTGCTGAGGGGAAGGCATGACTGCGCATGACTCAGCCAGCACAGCTCCAGAAAGAAAGCAGCACTTGACAATGATTGCAAATGTTCCAGCCTGTGCCATTTCCCTAAATCACTGCAGGGCCCTGGGAAGGGAGTGCGGGGAAGCCGGCGTCCTCTCATTCCCCAGCCAGCTTTCCACTGGGATCTCCCCCCATGTGTCTTCCCAGCCACAGACCCTCAGATTCTGCTAAACAGTGGTCTCAGGAGCCCAGTGCACCTAACTGGCCTTTCCCCTGTCTCCCTTGCCCACAGCTTTGGAGACTTCTCTCTCTCAGACAAGCTGGGAATTGGTTACTCTCTCCTCTCCTACCTCCCCAGGATCTGTTTGCCCTTCTTAAGTGGTTTACAATACTCTGTGGTGCTTTGCACCTTGGGGCCAGTCTCTCTGTAAATAATTCTCTTGTCTTGGGAATTCTTGTTGCAAGGTTTGCTTTTCCTTCCTAAAACAAGGTGCACCCCCTCCAGTCAATATTTACTGCTCTGTCCAGGTCTGCAGGGAAGGAGAGAGGTTTACAGCACATTAGGAAGATGTGGGCACAAGCCTCCGGGAATTCATAATAAGAACTGGCAGGGAGAGGAGTCTGGGAAGGCCAGGGCTCCCTGGCGGGCAGCAAGCTGCCTGCACTGCATAGCTGGAGTCAGGACAAACTGGGACAGGGGTAAACCTTGGAGAATGGTCTGGTTGCTTTGTTTTATTTTGTCTGTAGGCAGCAAAGATCAACCAGAGCTTTCTGCAAATTAGTTGTAAGATCCTCAAATATATAATTACATCCCTGGATCTAATGGGAAGGAAAGGAAAGACATATGTGTTGGTGTTGCTGTTTATTGAAAATGTTGGGTAGGATGCTGGCTTAACCACAGCAGGAAAGGAATTAGAAGAAGAGTGAGGGATAGTATGGGCAAAGACGCACAGCCGCAGACAGCAGATGTGGCATGCCAAGCACCCATCATGGGCAAGGGACCCGTTTAGAGTGAGTAGATTTGGCTTTATCACTTCTCATCTTGTGGCCTGAGGAAAGTCACTAAACTTTTATAATCTATACTTCATAATCCAGCAACTGGAGACTGCAGGGCCTATGCAGCTTACTCGACTGCACTGGTAAACAAACAGGAGGCACCAAGCAATATGTGTTATGAGTGCAACAGATTTGCAACATGAAGGTCACACCCAAAATATCAATGGCTTTGGATAGTTGGTTTGAAGTGAAAAAAAGATGTAGAAGGGGAGGGATTACAACGCAGTGGGAGATTTAAAACTAGGTTGGTGAGATCACAGTACCAGAGACGAGTTCTTTGGGGGGAAGGTGCCAAGGAATGCAGAGACTAATGGGCACTGAAGGTTAAGGTTAGCAACAGGAGAAGGGGAAGGTGTCAATGATCCCACGGGAGGAAATGGGAGGTTTGGTTCATCGATGTGTAGAGGTCCGGAGTTGGGGTAACAGCTTAAGACATAAGCATTTTCCATGAGTCACAGAACCATTCACACAGAGGTTCGCATGCAGAAGGCATGTCCAGGAACACGTACAGCCAAGCCAGGACCAGGACTGAGCGTGAAAACAATGGAAAAGACGCTCTGGGTCAAAAGGGTCAGGAGGACCGGGGTAATCAATGAGCCAGATGGTGAACAGGCAGACCACAAGAGTGGGGAACCTGCCAATAGCTGCGGTTGGCAGCCATCCTACTTGTTTTCAGATCTCTAGAGAGCAATTACGGATGAGTATTTTGTGGCCTCGCTATATCCTTAGTGCCTAGTCTAGTGCCTGCCACTCAGAAGGCACTCAGTCAATGTGTGCTGGAATGAGCCAGGGTTAATAGAATCAACTTAAAAATACTTGGCAAGCTGTCCCTCCCGAAAACTGCTGGCCATCTAGCCTGTCTCTAATCCTCCTTCCTTCTCTATATGATGCACAAGCTCAGGATAGTCACATTTGGCTTAATGGTTTGTTTCCATGGCAACTTATTTCTACATTTTGCCATTCTCAATCTGCCCGTCGTTTCTAGTCAGACATTGCTGTATCTTATTCCATTCTAACCATGGTAGCTCCCAGCAATGTTTACATCTTATCCTGATAGAGTGTCTTAAATTAGAGAAACATTTTCTTTTCAAAAACTAAATTAACTTTAAAAACACATTTAAATACATTAAGCCATGATCTTTAAAAACAAACAAGAAAAAAACCTCCAGAAGTAGAGAATTTGCCAAGAAACAACTTTCTTGATATTCATTATTACTGCCTCTTTACAAAACTGCTTTTCCCAGGAATATTGAAGGCCGGCCCTGAAAGGGGTTCCTGGGAGACTTGGCTCCACAAATAAAATCTGGTTGTCAAAATTTCACCCACATTTGTGGGCCGTTTCTACCATGACCAGATGGCCATCAATCTCTTCACCAACAGTTAAGAAAACCCAAACTTGAGGCTGGGAAGGTAGCTCAGTGGTAGAGTGCTTGTCTTGCATGCATGAGGCCCTCGATTCAATTCCTTAGCATCACATAAGCAGAAAAAAAAAAAAAAACACGCTGGAAGTGGGGCTGAGGCTCAAGTGGTAGAGCCCTAGTCTGCAGCTGAAGAGCTGAGAGAGTTCGGCCCCATGACCGACCAAAAAAAAAAAAGAAAAGAAACCCCAAACTTCATGCCACACACATCCCAGGAAAATCCCAGTGAACATTCAGTTTCATTGTACTGGATCTTTTCATTCATTCATTCATCCTTCCATCCAGTTAAAAATGTTCTGTGTTTTCATACTGTCCAAGGCTCTTCTCAATGATTTTCATCATTTTCGTGCTAATGGATCTATTGACTCCTTAGATTGCATATTGCTCCAGTTCTAGAGTGTGTTTGGACCATGCTTTCTTTGTCAGCAGTGAACTTGTAAGAAACACTTGGATAGAGCCCCCAGGAGCTGAAGATCATCTCATCTTTTCAAAGTGAGTTTCCATGTCTTCTAGCTGAGCTGTATGCCATGTGTTTACTGTTATAATCAGTGAGGATCATCCTCCGTCCCATGGCTGTCCTATTCCTCACTTAAATCTCTAACCACTATGGCTAGGCTTTCCAGAAAACATAGCGTTAAGGCCCACATTGGTATCTCTCCCTGGTAAAGTCTCTAGAGGCCCAGCTGAGAGTATGGCTGAGGTCTTCAGTCTGAGTCCTTGCATATCCAATGCTCCATGTGTCTCCAAGCAACAGACTCCTTACTGTGGCTAAAGAATTTCCCAGCTCCTTAAGACAACCAACTACTGACTGCATCAAAAGCTCAGTGCGGGTATCTCCTAACCTTTAAGTGTCTGCTTTGACAGCTAACAGGCACCAGAAATATGCAAAGCTTACATCCATAGTGCCGCTATGCTATAACCTACTTGGAAAAGGAATTTCTCTAAAGATTGATTCTGCACAATGCACATATGGTAAGGCTTGTAGGAGAGCATCTTTGCTAGTGATTTCTTGTGCTCAGTGAATTCTGTCCCCTCCCCACATGTATGCTCATGTTCCTATACCCTACCCCCTCATTTAGTCAGCCTTTCCTATCCTCCTGGTCTATTTCTGTGGATTCAATCAAACATGGATGAAAAGGATTTAAAAATATAGTCTATCTGTAGTGAATATAATTGTATGAAGTGAGATATAACTATATGGCATTTTCATGGTATTAAATATTCTAAGAAACCTAGAGTTGATTTGAACTATAAGGGATGATATATGCATGGGCTATATGTTATACCCCATTGTTTTATATAACAGAGTGTTCATCCGCAGATTTCAGTATCCTTAGAGTGCTGAAACCAGTCCTCTGTGGACATGGGGCACAATTGAAATAAGATTTCTGTAAGATGCCATCAATTCAAATGAGGTTATGCTGGATTAGGGTTGACTCAAATCCAGTAACTGACACTTTTTTAAAGAAAAATAATAGTCAACACAGTGGGAAGGCTGTTCTGTGAAGGCAGAGACAGACGTTGATGTTATACTACCATCACCAAGGAATGCCAGGGACAGCAGGCAGCCACCAGGAGGTAGAAGAGACAAGGAAATACGCATCCCTGGAGATGGGGAGGAAGCAGGCCGCTGCTGACATCTTGAAATAGGCCTTTAAAATGGTGAGAGCATATATTGCTGTTTTCAGACACTCTATGTGCTCATTTGTGACCGTGGATTTAGGAAACAATCCATGCACTAGCTAGACAGCTAGGTCAAGGTGAGAGGTTTGCATTTCTGGATTCCCCTGCTTTCAAAGTTTAGTCCTTCCAAATGGGAATTTGCTGGGTTCGTCTCTTGGCTAATGACACTTCTTTATATTTTTGGATGGGAGAAAAAATTGCTAAAGATTTCTTCTTACCCTGACATTTGGAAATGTAACTGACCATAATAGGTGATTCAGTTAATGTCAGATACTGTCTAAATATCTGCAGCTCCTCCGTGCATCCTAATGTGAGGTTACTCATGAGCCGCTCTGGCCTGCCTTAAATCTCTGCACTTTCACAACTCGAAAGCCACAGCCCAAGCTAACTTTGAACCTTCAAGAACAGCAGGCAATTTGATCGTTGCAAAGCCTTTAGGGAAAGGTTCTGAAGAGAGCTCTTTAAAATTGTTTTTTTTCCCCTGATTTTGTTTTTATTGTTTTGCTCTGTTTTTGGAGAAGGAGTTCTGGAACTGAGAGATGGTAAGCTAGTAAAGATAGTATGATTTGTTAAACTGATGAGTATTGACGTCAGCCAACAGCGGCAAGAGATGGGAGAGATTTAAGGAATGCAATAGCAACTGCATTGGTTGTGGGCTTAGATACAAGCAAAGTTACAAATAAAGCTAACTTGTGGGGAGGGGGTGCACACTTGCACACGCTCACATGTGCATGCCAGTACTGGGGCTTGAACGTGGGCCTTTTCTCTCTTGCTTAGCTATTTTGCTCAGGGCTTGCACTGTACTACTTGAGCCTCTTCTTTACTGCCAGGTTTTTGCTGGTTAATTGGAAATAATGCCTCATGAATACTTCCTCCCTGGCTGGCTTCGAACTGTGATCCTCAGGTTTACAGACAAGAGCCATCAATGTCTAATAAAAAATGACTTCTAATCTGAGAAAAATCAGAGGAATCTTTGGATCACTAACCACTGTGGAAAATTTATCTTTGAGATCAGAAAGGTTAAGAAAGAAAAATGAAAATAAGGATCTCCTAGACTTGCTGGCTAAGAAAACCGATAGAATTTTCAAGGTCATTGTCTTGAAAAAGTTCCTTAACTAACAAAAGACAAGGGCAAAATCCCAATCCAAGATCCTATTTATGATCCCATACACTTCGAAATTAGAAGATAAGAACTGGGAAAAGTGAGAAATGTTAGATTATAAGAGCTAGGCTTTCTGGAATCTCATTTTATAGTTGGTAATAAAAAAGTTCGCCCAAAGGGAACAAGCCAAAAACTCATGGTCTGAGTTCTACTCAATTAAAAAAATAGTATTTTTATCTAGATCCAAGTTTATCTAGTTTTAAGGATTAGATAAATTCCCATAACAATCTGGGTCTCTGCCTGTTTTGGGAAAAGTCAGTGGACTGGGAAACTAAGTCAGAGTTGCCTTTCCTTTCTGATGGAGTATGTGCAGTCTAGCTTGCCCTGACCCACCTGTTTGGATTCGCTACTTTATATATCACCTGCCTGCCTTATGTAGGCATAGAGATCGCAAACCCTGGGGTGGGGAGCAGGAACAGTCCTACAGCCTCAGGCTGACAGGATTACATATTATAAAGGCCGAGGAAAACCAGCACAGAACAAGAACAGGGAACAAGCAGACCAGAGTGAGGTCACAGATGCAAAAGGTCCTCTCCAAAATCCAGAGACCGAGTTTTCATCTATTTTTAGATAAAGGAACAGGATGTGGGAACAAAAAAAAAAGTGGTCAATTCTCCAACACTGCACAATGATGATGACTTAGGCAAAGCATCCTCTTTCCTATTTTTAACTAGATCACAGAGCTGCGTCAGAGAACTTGGCCGCTGACTAATCCTGTCGAGGTGTCTTTCTCTGAACTGCATAAATGCCATATACACAGGCTACAGAACAGTTGAGAGATAGAAAAAAAAACTGTAAAAACTGCTGCACACAGAGGCATCTTATAAATAGTGTTCCGAGTGGGATCAGAGTGTTCTCGGCCATAGCTCTCTGCACATTGTCTGGGATTTCATGGGGGAGAGATACAGACATTCAAAAAGAATTAATTTGTCTAAGATGAATTGGTACCCAGTGATTTTATTTTGTACTCTAAAGTATAGTGAAGGCTGTTTTTCAGTGTCAGTGATAAGGAGAATGATACTGATTTTTCAGCAAAACTCTTTTCAAGCTGTACTGCTACCTCTGCACCAGGTATAGACATTTTATCAGAGATAAGGAATAAAAATTGATTGTAGACAGCTTTATGAGCAAGAACCAGATGATGACAATGACGAAGATGGGACTGGAGAGTATCAGCTGAGATCTGGATCATCAAGCACTGTATCCCTTCCTACATTTCGATGATGTGGAAACCCTGTTCAGCCCTTCTAGGCCTCACAACTTCTGGACTTTTGACATGCCAACTAATTCCAAATGCCAGGGTCTGCATCTCTATCTGGGGGCTTAGTTCACAGGCAGGCAAAGCTTGGGCAGCAGCCCACAGTGTCAGGGAAGCAACATAGCCCCAAAGCATGGTTGCCCTAAGCGGCCAATGACAGCAGTTGTCAGTGTATAAATAATCTTCACTAAGCTGGTCACACATATGGACTCCATAGCTTTTTAACATATAGAAGGTCGGCTGGCAAGGGAGGACTCAGAGGTGGATATCATGGTAAGGATTTATTGAGAGAGAGAGACAATCAGAGACAGAGAGAGACACACAGAGAGAATGTACCATATAGCCTATTCAGAGATTCATTTCTATATATATATAAATTTTAATTAATGTAATTAAATAAATTAAATAGTTTATATAGACATATATAAACTGTCCATTAAAATAGTATATGTATGTATACATAATGTACATGCAACTGGTCTTCTTTCAGTTCTACATGGTTAGATTCATCCAAATAAAACTCAAAATTTATTAAAGGAAAAAAAATCTGTAGTAAACACATTGAGTCTTTGTTTTTGTCATGATTCCCTAAGCAATATAGTACAAATACTTACATGCGAATACTTACAAATGCCACATCATTTTATATAAAGGACACGAGCACCCTCAGATTTTGGTAGCTATGAAACTACTGGAACCAATCAGGAGGGATGATGGTACTGTGTATATACTGTCTATGTATAGAATATATTGATAGTAAATAATGTATACATGATATGAAATGCATTATTTATGTGTTTGCATTATTTATAATACTTTTTATGGAAATGCTACTCTTGTCCCACTTATGCAGCTGTCATGTTTCCTTTTAGAATGACCTTAGTTCAGTAAAAATTCTGAGTTAATTTAGAGAATGTTTAATTAAATGATAGAGCAGGGCTTCTATGAATACGACAAAAATTCTGGAGTTTATGCATGAATAATTGAATTTACAGAACTGAGCCTAATTTTGGAGTAACTACTATGCTAGAAATAACATGAAATATGTTGGGCTCACTTCAAAAAGATGTTGAATTTTGTTACAAAACAAGTCATTTTGTGGCCTGATTCTCTTGTTGCTCTACATGGAAAAGCCTCAGAAATTTTTCTGGCCTATGTCACTCATCAGTTAATTGAACTTTATGCTGTGAATTTTCAAGAGGTTATGACTGTAATGATTTTGCTGACACAGATAAAAATAAGTAAAATATATAACCACCAGAATCTGCTTGGAAAGACGTGTGGTATGTTATAAAATATTACAAAAACCATACAACATGTGAATTTAGGAAGTAGTTGTTGGTGATCTGAGAACTTTTAATTCATTTACTTTCAGAGATGGATAAAAACCTAGATACGGGACTCTTTTTTCTATTCTTTTCTTGTTTTTGTTTTTGTTTTTTGGTCTGGTGTATTTCTACTTTGTTTTCCAAATCTCTGTAGTGCCTCAGAAACTACTGAGGTAAAAGGATGGAAGAAAGGACAGTTCAATTCCAGGCAAGAACAACTCTTCTTTGGCTGGATTAGAAATTGATATTCCAAAGATTTTATTAGAGATAGGGATCATCTACTTTAAAGGAAAACAGTTGACAGGTTTGGAAGGTCCAAATTGAGTAGAATTAAAAGAAAAACTGAAAAACAGAGGATGGCAGATCATGGATAGACACCACATCCTAATGACTCCATGAACTACAAAGAAAACATGGCTGCAACAAGAGGTGGGTACAATAGTAAAATGATGGAGGATGCTAGTTAAACAATAGATAGTGTGTCGCTAGAGAAAATTGAAAAAAATGTATTTTAAGTTATTTAGAATAACTAAATAACTTTTAAGTTATTTTTAAATAACTTAAAAGAAAGATAAAATCTTGCTTGGAGGAAGCTAAAACCACCCTGTGTTTTAGGAGCCAAGTTCTTTTTATTTATTTGGGCATTCAATTAGTAATTTCTAAGGCTGGAATTCAGACACTTGTTCTTGCTTGACTTTTTTGCTCTATCACTTGAACCATGTCTCCAGATCAGCATTTTGCTGCCTAATTTAGAGATGGAGTGTCAGAGTTTTCTGTCTAACCTGGTTTCAAGCAACAGTCCTTCAACTCAGCCTCCTGAGTAGTTAAGATTATAAGTGTGAGTCACCAGCGCCTAGTTACATTTATTTTTATTCAATCATCTATCTATCCATCCATCTATCTATCATCTGTTCATTTAGTACTAATCATAGGATTTAAACTCAGGGCTTAGGGTACTATCCCTGAGCCTTTTAGATCAAGGATAGTGCTCTACTACTTGAGCTGCAGCTCTGCTTCCAGCTTTTTGGTAGTTAATTAGAGGTAAGATGCTCATGGTTTCCTGCCTGGGCTGACTATAAACCAAAATCTTCCTATCTCAATACCCTGAGTTTCTAGGATTAGATACCATCAGGATGTGGTGCTGCATTTGTTCATTCATTCATTCATTTTCTGTTGTACTTCACAAGGCCTCAGGCAAGAGGCACCCAGCAGACCACCTTGTGAACAAAGTATCAGCACAGAGGGATAAGCTCAGGTCAGCTTAACATGTGAGATTGTCCTGTGTAATGGCTCTTAGGAATGAAACTGATTTGTCTTGTTGACTTGCTTCTCTACCAGCATTTTTGCCTGAGTAGTGAAGCACAGATGCCAGTCAGAAGCTGATTGGTGGTGTAGGAAAGCCTTGTGGACTGAGTATATAATATCAGAGTTCAAAGAGAAGGTAGATACAACAACAACATCAGAAGAAAAAGAAGGTAAAAATAAGAAAGGAATAGAAAAGAATTACAAGTGAAGTAAGCTAGGCCCAAAGAAACATAGGTCCCATGGTTTCCCTTATTTGCAATAACTAGTATATGTCTGAGACAAGCAGAAACAGTCAGATAAGTTGATGTTAGGTGAAATGAACCCCAAGGTAAGGACTCAAATGTTGGTATAATTTGTGGAGGGGAAGGAAAAAAACAAATTGTTTAAATAGGGATACAGTTGGACCCATTGAAACAATGAGATGTACAAGTCGTTATGTCTAAAAACAAACTTTGGTGTGGGGGGGGGGACCTGAGATGGGGGAAGGTGGGAAGGGATGGTAAGGGCAAACAAAGGAGGAGGTTACAATGCTTGATAAGAAATGTACTCATGGAGCTGGGAAGGTGGATCAGTGGTAGAGAGCTTGCTTTGCATGCACGAGGCCCTGGGTTCGATTCCTCAGCACCACATAAGCAAAAAGAAAAAAGCCACAAGTGGTGCTGTGGCTCAAGTGGTAGAGCTTGAGCTGAAGAGCTGAAGGATAGCACCCAGACCCAGAGTTCAGGCCCCACTACCGGACCCAAAAAAAAAAAAAAAAAAGAAAAAGAAAAAGAAAAAAAAAGTGCTCATTACCTTGCCCATGTAATTGTAACCCCTCTGTACAGTATTTTCACAATTAAAAAAAAAAGACTCTATTAAAGACTGAACTTAAGAATCATAGGTATAGACTAAGGAGAAGTGCTAACTAAAAGCATAGGGAACATATCCAATAAAGTAATATTGCAGAAAAGTCCCAAATCTTGAGAAAGAAAAGTCTATCCATGTACAGGTGGCTGTTAGGTCTCCAAACAGATGAGACTAGAAGAGAACCCAAAAAGGAGCCTGAAACACATACTGGCAACCACAAATGGTGGGAAAAAGTGGCTAACTATGTGGAGAAGAGTAAAACAAGAGCCCTGTCTCTACCACTGTACCAATATCAAATTCATAGTGAATCAACGACCTTAAGGTAGCAGGAACTTTGAAACTACTGTTGAACATAGAATAAGTCATAACATCCTGACTAAAACTCTAATAGATAGAAGTAAAAAAAAAAAAAAAAACCAGAAGTAAAAATGAGGCCAGGGAGCTTACGTGACAATTTCAAGTTCCCAGGTAGAGTCTGGGACAGAGTCAAGATCCCATCATGGCCCTTCTATTGCACTGAATTTGGAGGACTGTAAGGATGGGGGAAAAGAGGGAAGGTCAAGAACGGTTCTATAAATGGAAAAGTTCAGGAAAGCAGACATTTGAGGGCAATGAAGGTGACTCAGCTGGGACCAGATAAGGGAGGTTTTTAACCACCGGGAGGGCTCAGGCAGGGGGAATGTGAGAATACCATGAAAAACATATACAGCAGTCAGAGTGGAAGGTAGCTTGACTACCTGCCAGGGGACTAGCATTGAGAACTCCAGCTGGGAAAAGACGGATGGAAGGCATCCTTTGCAAGGCAGCATGGGAGAGACTGTGTCAAAAATCCTGCTTCCAGAACACACAGGGAGCCAATCTGTGCCTCCGTTTCCTCATTTATAAATACAATAGCTTTATAACTTCCCTCATGGGGTTTTGGTGAGGCTTAAATGAAATGTCCTTTCTGTAGTAACTAACAGTTCTCATGACACTTTTGGTAAAGAACTAAATCAATTCTGAAGACAAGTTCCGTGGCTAAGCTGTCTGATAGCAGTACGTAAATCAGAAATCAGAGCTTCCACTTTTTAAATTCTGAATTCCTTCATTTTGTGTTTTGTGCTTTGGCACATATTTATTTTCTTAAATGTATTAATACTTCCTCCAGCAAAACACAGCACACTTATTAGTTCAGTATAAACATGTTTCTATAATGGTTTGTTTTCTTTTAAATTTTGATTGATTTTTTTCACCTTCTAATTGATATATCACATTTATACTGAGTGCATTGCTTGTTTTGAAAAAGCAAGACTTTCAATTTTCAGGTCATCAACCACTGATATCACAGACTGACTTTAAACCATATGAAATTACATATGACATTTAGAATTGAATAAATGTTCCGATTGCTTCTTTGTGTCTGGAGAAAATAGCATTTATCTTGACCTGATGTTATCTTTTCCCTTTTTCATCAAATAAGTCATACTTTTTATGACCTAAGAGCTTCTATTGTTCCTTATGATTCATTGATCAACCATGAAAGAACAAACCAATCAAAATGCTGAGACTGGGGTCACAATCAGTTCATGGTTCTGAGACAGTGGTAGTGGTGCCTTCAAAGAATCTGGGACTTCAAGAGATGACAACTTCTTCAGAGATCTTCAACTCTTCAAATCTTGAGCTGAAATGACTTTACAAAGTCATGCTGCTACTTGGTAATAGAGAGGGATTCTTTTAATCTCTTTTTTCCCCTGACTTTAAGAATTCCCATTGCATCATGTCTTGCATCAACTCGTGGATTTTTTTTTTCTTTTTTCTTTTGCCAGTCCTAGGGCTTCAACTCAGGGCCTGGGCACTGTCCCTGAGCTTCTTTTGCTCAAGACTAGCACTCTACCACTTGAGCCACAGAGCCACTGTCAGCTTTTTCTGTTTTTGTGGTACTGAGGTATGGAACCCAGGGCTTCATGCATGCTAGGCAAGCACTCTACCACTAAGCCACCTTCCCAGCCCAACTCATGAACTTCTATAAAGTCTCTCTGCACAGTTGGGTGTTTGGTAAACTATAGTCTATAGGCCAAATCTATCTTACCACTTGTTTTGTAAATAAAGCTTCACTGGCATGTAGTTATGCTCATTCATTTACTAGTTGTCTATGATTACCTTCTTGCTACTTGTCTATGATTACTTCTTACTACTTCTTTTTTATGAGTATAAAACCTAAAATACTTAGTATCTGGCCATTCACAGAAAAAACTGGTCAATTTCTATTGTATATCACGTCTTAAACATCCTTCATTGCTGTTTTTACTGTTTTTCATAATATTGTAAACAACTGAAAAAGAGGGGCTGAAACAGAATGGTGAGAAAGAAAAGGAAGAGCTTTCATTTGTTCATCTAATTGAGGATGGATCTATTTTAGATACACACATATACATATACCTATACATACATATAAATAGATACATATATGCATACATATACATATATCTTTACATGTATTCCAGTTAATCCTCAAAAAGATGCTATATGTTGGTTATTTTATACCACAAAAATAAGAAAAGTAAAGAGAAAGAAGAGCCATCTTACCTAAATTTATACCACTAATTTGTAGAATAAGGATTCAAAGCTAGTCTGCCTCACTAGAAAGCTGTTCTTTCTATCATATCATAAGATTGTCTTAAAACATGTGAAATGCATCTAATTGCCATCCCATAAAACTGAATAGTTTAAAAATAATATTGACTTCAAGTTCTATTTAATAGTTAAGGCAGAAAATGTCTGACTTCTACAGTCATCATGGGTTTTGCTGTGCTTGGGTGCCGGTTTAGAGAAGGGACTGCAGAAGATGAGGGCAATACGCTTCTTGACAGGCAATTCTCATTTCTCATTACTAGAGAAACTTAATGGCTCAGCAACAAAGAGATGGAAATCCTATGTGTACATCCACACAATTAATTACAAAGAGGCCACCTAGATGTGTTTTTATTAAATCAACAATCCCTCATCTACAAGACTTGCTAAAAATCCTCTAAGGTAGTAGCTATCAAAGTTGCCTAATTGTCAAAGCACTCATAAAATTCATGGATTTTTTTGTTGGGTTTTTTTGTTCATTTTTTTTTCTAATCCTGGGCCTGGGTGTTGTCCCTAAGCTCCTTTTGCTTAAGGCTAGCACTCTACCATTAGAGCTACAGCACCACTTCCAGCTTTTTCTGTGATTATTTGGAGATAAGAGTCTTACAGACTTTCCTGCCTAGGCTGGCTTTGAACCACAGTCCTCAGATCTCAGCCTCCTGAGTAGCTAGGGTTACAGGTTTAAGCCACCAGCACCTGGCTTCATAAAATTCTTTAGAACACAAAATTTCAGGACCCTTTCCCCAAGGAAACTTAGTATGTCTAAGTTTAGGTTTGGGGATCTGTAGTTTTATTTTCTTAACCTCCACAAGAGGTTCTAAACATCAGCCAACTTCTGGAACCTATACTCTAGAGAATGAGTGAGTGGACAAGAGTCTTTGTCTCTGTCCTTCTACTATTCTCTAAGCCCAAGCTGTGATCCTGAGGCTGGGGGAGGGAGCAGGTACCTCACACGTGACACTGTGTATTTCCTCAGCATCCAGGAAAGCGGTGCGAGCACTTTCTACTTTTGTAGCTCATTCTATTTTTATTTCTGCCATTGTCTTTTTCATTTTCCTTTTGCTTTTGTACAAATTGCTCCAATAACAAATCTAATCCTGATTTTGACTGCTAAATACAAAAGTGAAATTCATAAACACTCAAGAATTCAGAAGATTAAAAAGCAATTGTCCTCAGTATCCTATTATTTATCTCCCTTTCCCTTCCAGATTTTAAATTGTCACCACAACTATGTCAGACTCAAATCAAAAAGGTCTTTGAAAGCTGGGCATTTGGAAGTCACAGACATTTATTCATTTAAATTCTTCCTATGTACAATGGCAGGGTTATTTAATTCTAATATATCAGGATTATCATTGTAGATACATAGCTATATTCAACCCCTCTCATTTTATCAGCCAACGCTTCTCTCTTCTACAATACAATTTAAATAATTGCCGTCAAATGTATTTGCTACTTGTGAATCACTGTTACCCATTCCAGGTAAGAAAGCAAATTTTGATTTTCTTCCAGTGAGCTAGATGTGTTTTTTGTCTTAGGCAGGTTAAGGCAAAAAAATAACATGTGTGAAGACTAACATTTTCCATATTGTAATTATCATTGGTAAGAGAGAAAGCAGCAAACTTTGAATCTAAGGAGAGGAAAGATAATGTCTAAGATTCCAAGCAGAACAATAAAAGAGATATATCACTATGACAGTACTTAGAATTACTACATCATACTCTTAAAGAGACACTCAGTTCAGAGCAAAAATGGAGAACAGCACTTGAAAGATTCTGACAGAACACAGCCACAAAATTGGGATTCCTGACATGAGAAAGGGAGTTAGACTATAATACAATAGACTTTCACAGGCCATTAAAATTAAAGGTGAAAAAAAAAAGCTTTATGAAATTACCCGGGGCAAGATCTCTCTGCTTCTATAAGATTAACAGAGCGCATTGCACAATAGATGTCTCTAGGAATTAAACTCCTTTTCATTTAAATCTAAAGTAGATAAGCTGCAATTAAATAAGCATTTAACATCCAAGTTAGATTGGCCATAATGAGCAAGTCTGAATCCGGTTTTCAAGATCAAAATTGTGTTTTAGACAATGCCTTCTTGTCCTTTGTCCTTCCAGGGTGGAACCCTTCAGATTGAGGGCAATTGTGCCCAACAGAGAGAAATAGCAAGTTAGATGACCTGCTAAAAGCCATAGAAGACAAGCAATAGATGCTTTTCAAAGGTAAAGTTGATTTCAAGGAAATGAAGACCTTCCATGCCTTTTCTTTTCTAGAGAGAGGAGGTGAACTGTGGTCTCTTATCACTTGTACTGAGAGGCAGGAGCTTAGCCCTCGGGAACTAACAAGGCCTGTCCCCTCCTTGACACACCTAGTGTCATTTTATATTTTCATTTATTGACTAACATCAGTCTGACTCCCTGAGTGCATGGGAAGTGCTCTACAGATGGGAGCCACCGTGAATGTCTGCTTTATCAGCCTTCTATGTGGTTCTGTTTACATGTTTTGATCTGGATGTTGGTATGGTATTGGTTAGGTAAAATATGCTAACTGACTAATAGAAATCAGAAGCTCTAAAGCAACCAATTCTCTCTAAAAATTGACCCATGGGGTCACATACATACACATCCACGGAGGAAAAAAAAACATACATACACGAAGAACATTGAAGTCAGAGTCTCTGAGACTGAAGCTAGACCAGAGCAAGTTTCAGGACTCACTCCCCTCTGAACCCCCTACCACACACACATCCTAGGAATGATAACTTATGACCAGTTTGGGGACCAATAGTTAAGCAAGTTGATCTCTCCATCCTTAACTGACTTCTGCCAAATCAGTAGACACCAGGAACTCAGTTTAAATTCTATCCAAAGGGAATGCAAAGGATAATATTAACCTCCTGGGATTTATCTGGCCTGTCCACACTTCATTTTCATATCTATAAAAGCAGAGATAATAGATTCTAGGGGATTAAGGATTGGGGGACTGATCGAGGGAAAAGTCATGACCTTGAAAGGTATTAACTCAGTTGAGTGTAATCAGACAACTCTTGGCCAGCATTAGGAAAGGGGAAGCTACCCCTTGTGAGCTCCAGCCAGTAGAAAGCCATTAAAAGGGCTCTTTGAGGAAGGGGTTGAAGGGCACTGTGTGTGTCTCAGGGACGCTGCTCATTGGCATGGCTGTAATGCCTGGGCAACAGAGCTCCTGGGGTTGCAGTAGCCATTGTCTTAGAACCAACAAGGCTCTCCCTTATCCAGTAATCAAAAGTAACTTTCCTCCCAATGACTCATTTCAGCTAGCCACATGATTAGGAACTATAAAACACAAAGGTGAAGACCCCACAGGAGTCCTCTAGGTTTAATTAGAGGAAATATCAGGCAAATGCAAGGAGAAGGACATTTTACAAATTAGCCACAACACTCTGAAAGTGTCAAGATCACAAAAGAAAAAGAAAAACATAAGGGCTGTTCCTGATTGGATAGGAATAAGGAAACAACACAGTCCATTGTAAGTGAGATTCTAGATTAGATAAATGACCCCAGTTAGGGGGGTCATTGAGTAAACTCTTTGGATTATGCATTTTTCAATGTTATTTTTGTGGTTTTTGAGAGTTATACTATGATGGTGAGATGTGAAATTTTGGAGATGATGAAGAAGGGCAAAAGGAATGCTATTTTTGCAACTTTTTGTAAGTCTGCAAGTTTGCAGAATGAAAAGTGAAGAAATGAACAATTTTAGAATCTGGCATGGTGCTTCGCACCTATAATCCCAGCTAGTCTGGAGATAAAGGATGAAGGATGGTTATCAGAGACCAATGCTGATGAAGAGTGTGTGTGAGGCCCCATCTGAATAACGGGAAGAAAAAAAGGAAAAGAAAACAGCAAAAGGACTAGAGGTAAGTATGAGGCCCCAAGTTCAATTCTCAGTAACAGTAAAAATACTTTTTCCTCTCATTTTGTTATCCTAGAAATAATAGAAATAATATTAAAGGAGTTTTTTTTCCTCTTAGTTGTTTTGAGATAGTTAAAAGTGACAAAGAATCCAAGATGTGCATTTTCGTACGTATGTTATAAGAAATGGATACACTTGGTCCCTAGGCCACCATGTCAGAAATCTCAGGCTGCTGAAGTTACTAGAAGAGACAATCAAAGAGATGCAGGCCAATGGAGTTGAAGGCCAATGGGAAGAAAAGCAATTGTAGGACTGAGAATAGCTAAGAAATATATTTAAAAGGGCAGAGAAAGGACAGGGGAGTTTAAAGATGTGTTGCCAGCTTTCTCATATATTTTGTCCTTGACATTTTCTGATGAGACTGCAGTAGATTTTTTTAATTGTTATCTATTTATACTTCAAATAGTAATCTAGGCTGAAATTCATCACTAAGAGGTCTGGGTACAGTCTTCTTACACTGTGTCACAGTCCAGATCATGTACTTTGTGGGGAGACAACTACAAAACCATTTATCCAGTAGCTCTTTGGTTGTTTGATGGGCAGTAGTTTGACAGCATAACCAGGGAGGTAAAGTGGTTCTGAAAACTCAAACCCTTCTTCAGGCCTTGTGACTTTGCCTATTAGCAACCTGAATAGAAGTGCTGATGCAGGGGACTACTCAGTTTCTCTCATAGATTATCTTCAGCGGCATTGATCCTGTGTTTCCTTCTAAGTATTGTCAGGACTGGAAACCAGAAATGAACCTGAAAAGTAGAGAATGAACAAATTAGTTCAAATGAATCTTACATAAACATTTCACTGTGGAGTTGCTAGTATTAGGGAAAACTGCAAAGACTTTGAAAAGAACAAAAATGCATATCCTTGAGGTTCTTCTCCAACTCTTGTTGGCTATGAAATATTTTCCAGTTCTGTAAGTTGTCAAAAGCTGATAGGAATGATGCAAATGATTTTTGTTCCTGATATGCAAATAAATTTCACCCTGTACAGTGTGACTGATTCTCCCATCCATGTTTGAGGAAGGATCCAGCTTGCTATTTATTAAATAGATTTATTTTGATAACCCTTATGACCTGTATTTGTGTGTGCTTTGAATTATTCATTGAATAGGTTGCAAATTCTTACTTATCTTTCATTAAATGAAATGCAAAATAAAATATTTCATGTGGACATTTTATAAATGTATGTAAGAAATCATATATATATATATATATAGGTAGACATAAATAAATATATTTGTATACACACAAATGAACATATATATGTATATATGTATGTACACATATACCACTGGAGAATGAGTAAATCCCTTGAAATTTGTTATGTTGTAGATATTTTCTTCCATATGTTTTCTTTAGACTTGACATGAAAAAGTTACTGGGCATTGTCCTTTAATAGTAAAATGAGAGCACCTTCTCAATAACTCTCAGCAGTTTAAAAGAATATACTTACTTGAAACCAACACTTTGAAGAATAGTTTGTAGAATCCTATGGCCCAGTATCCAAACCACAGTACTAAGAACCCTAGCCATCAACATTTGTAATTTCCTCCCAATGTCCTATGGACCGCTGAGCTATAAGTCCTGATGTAAAGTTGAAGAGTCCTCTGAAGCCCTCTTTCCCTTTGCCTTTCAAACCCAATGTTAGCTTAATCAGAGGTGATAGCCCTCATCTTGACCTTACCTTTTTAAAATAGAGAGTCAGTTTCCTTTTGATCTTCTGCTTTGATCTTCTCTTCAGTAACTTAGCATGTAAGTATTGGATGCGTTCCCTCTCCACACTGGGGTAGAAAGAGGCCGAAACCAAGACTTTAAGTTGCATCAGGATGGAGGACAACAGTCCCAGCAGTACCAATGTCACAAGAATGATGCTCAGAGGAAGCCAAGTCTTAGACAGAAGGAGCCTTGGTTTAGGGATGCAGCTTGGTTCAAACACAGATATATTGAAAGAAGAACCATGGAGGGGGTCTTGAGTTCCTTGCTTCAAAAATGAGAGAGTAAAATGAATATCTATGTCATTTTCCATGCAGTTTCTGTCTTTCTCAATAGTTCTTTTACACAACCTGGCATTTATCTTCAGATATGCAGGAAAACTTGACTAAAGAAATTTTTTGCTTCTTTTTTCGGGGGGGAGGGGGGAGGAGGTGATTCATGATTGTGGCAAAGGTAAAAGAGTGAGTCTCCTCCCATGCCAATGTTCTCCACAACGGGTTTGTGGAGACATAGGATCCATGGACAGAAGTGTATCAGATATGTTTGTTGAGGATGTGAGGGCGATCCAGCTGCGACATCTGTCACCCCATTGATCGCCAGGGTTGGTTCGGCTGATCTGGCTGGCTAGGCGGGTGTCCCCTTCCTCCCACACCGCTCCATGAGTGTCCCTCCCCAAGCTGTGTGCTCGGTCGAAGAGGACGACCGTCCAGAGTAGAGGAGGACCCGTCTTCGGTCAAGGGTATACGAGCAGCTGCGCTCCCCTGCTAGAACCTCCAAACAAGCTCTCAAGATTGTTTGTTGAAAACTCTGAGAAGGCAGAGAAATCTGATTAGCCTAACAATTGTGGCTGCAGAACCCATTTTCATGGAATATTTGTTTCTATATTTAGGGTGCAGGGAGCTAATGACAAGAGTCAGCCCAACCAGGACAGAGACTTAGCTGGTCATCTAGCCCCTTAAGATACATATCTCTCAAGTCAGGGCAAACTTCCCCTCAGCAGACCACAAGGTCACAAAAGTGTTGAGGCACTAAGCCATGTTTTAAACCAACCACCTAGAGCTTTGGAAGATACTCTTCTTATCTATTGTACCATATGGCTCTTTAGATTTGATATGCTAACCCTCATATCCACTTTGCCAAGACTAAAATCCTGTGTGAAGTGGTTTTTACAATCGAGCATGGGAAGGGGGGAGGACCAAGCTACGTGGGAGGCAGAGCAGGAGGATTGGAGTTAAGGCTGGCCAAGGCCAAAGTATGAGACCCTCACTGAAAAGACAAACTAAGAGCAAAAGATTTGAGTGTATGTTTCAAGAAGTCATCCAGTTACCTAACAAACACAGACCGAGTTCAGTTTCTAGGACTGAAGAAATAAGAAAAGAACATTTTTCCATTTCTCTTGGATGTTCAGAAGGGTACAACCCTTTCCATTTGAAGACAAGAGAAAAAAAAACCTAATTACCCTCCACAGAGGGCAGAAGATGACATTGAGCCACCCAGTCCTGCCACCCATAAGAGTAGTGTTTGCTGATTCAGCTCTTTCTTTCCCCTGACCTGGGAAAGTCATTTAATCTCTCAGTGGATTTGTTTTCTAATTTGGTAAATCAGGAATTAATGGACCAGATCCTGCCCATGAATAAACTACTCCCAGTGTAAATTAAACACCTTGGGGATGGAGCATTAACCTTACAGACTGGAGTACTTAGTAAGTTATTATCACCCTAGTGCCACAGGGCCCAGGGGCTAGGCAGAAGTAAAGGAAAACAAACAAACAAACAACAAAACTGCATCCAGCACCCAGACCCACTACCAAGCATCAAATCACATCTGTGCCAGAGCGGTGAGAAACAGTTGTGTTATGTCTTTTCTTCTCTTATTAAAAAAGACAATCCATCTACAATTAAATGAAGATTTCAGTCCCCAGAGCAAAAGCATGCACTCTTTTTTAATACTATTGAAGAAACAAACACATCGATTGAGTCAGTGATGAGCAATTCTGCAATAAGAAAGCGGCGGGTGTTCAGTCTGGGAAGAAGTTTATTTGGTCTCGAAATCTAACTGGGGAATTTGCAGTTGGGAGTCAGAGCTTCAGAAAGATTGAGTCAACATTTTCAGAATGGGACTGGGTGATGGTAATATGGAAGACAAATTCACTCTCTCATAATGCCAAGCAATATACCACATTGTACCCCCAGTGATTTAAAATACATTCACTTCTGTTAAGTAAACGATTTACTGAGACAATATTGAGTAACAGAGGGAGGGTAGGATATGGTGTCAGATAGTCCCTGGAAAGGTAATGCAGTTAAGTACTGGACACCTTGGGAGGCTCTCAGTAAGTAGAAACTAGGGCTATTTTTACTTAACTGTGCCCACCAATATAGCCAGCTCCACTTGGATCGTTTCCCATCGTTTTTATTTAAAACATTGATCTAAAACTGTATGCAAGCAGGAGAGAAATATTGGCCAAACCTTGAGCCAATGTTTCTCTACCTGCTTGACTTCTCCTTTGCAAATCTGTGGCAACAGAGAAAGCCAGAAGCCTCCCAAGGGCACCCTGGGCTGAGGCAGAGCATTGCCAGTCACGCGGAAGGACGCTGGCTGCTGGTGGCAGTCACCCAGGCACCACAATAGAATTTAGGAGGCAATCCCACAAGTCTCAGACTCAAATCTAATGACTCCCCACCACCCTGTGGCCATTATGTGCACACAGGATGGCCTTGCCCGCAGATAAGCTCCCCACAATGGGGTTATTGCAGTCTGGACATCATTACATCCCCAGTACCCTGCAGTGCCCAGAGAGAGTGTGCCGGAAGTTGTCACAGGAAAGCTTTCAGCTTTCAGAAGAAAGCAGAACTGGCTTTTCTCCCCCCAGTGGGTATTCAGAAAAGAAAAAAAAAAGCATACATGAATAATAAGTATTGGATTCAAGACAAATAAATGACAGAGAAGCGATTTGAAGAGGACCAGGGAGAGTTGGCATGGAGACAAGAAAAGAGAAGATAGGAGGAGAATAAGGGGAAGGGTCCCCTGCCACCCCTAAGATCAAGCATGCCTGGGATTCTTGTCCAGCTTCATTTGAAACACTGCTTCCATTATCCACCCTGCTCCAAATAACTAGAGCAACAGGATGCCTGTAATTGACTGAATTCTTCTGGGACAGCAGAGAGCTCAAAGTAATCAACGCTGAGAAGCAGCCCAGGATGAGGGAGGCAGGAGCTGGGGGACTGGATCTGCTGAGCCAGAAGCTAGTGGGAGGAAAAACATGAAGGGAGCAGGAGAATTTGAGGGCCTGAGAGAGAAAGAGAAATGGAGGCTGGTTTTCAAAGGAGTGTTTATTGACAACATGGCTACTGTTTTCTCTCTGTGATTTTGGCAGCAGCCGGATAAAGATCAGGGCAAATTATACACCCAGGTATAGCTGTTCCTGTTTTCACCAGCCCAGACAGTGTACTTAGCCCTGATTTTTTGTCACACATGAACACATATACATTTTGTGTGGTTCAACTTCATCATTATTGGAGTTTCAAAAAACAAGAAAGGCAACTAGGTGACAGGCTCACCCCTGTAATTCTAGCTACTCAGGAGACTGAGATCTGAGGATCACGGTTCAAAGCCAGCTCTAGCAGGAAAGTCTATGAGACTCTTTTTTCCAATTAACCACCAAAAAGGCAGAAGTAGAGGTGTTGCTCAAGTGGTAGAGCACTAGCTATGAGTATAAGTTCAAGAACAGTACCTCAACCCTGAGTTTAAGACCCAGAACTGGCACACACATAAAATAAAAAGAAAAGAAGAAAAAAGAAAGACAAGTGTCTGACAGTATCCAGAGCCTCTGAAATGTCAACATAATCACAAATTTCCACAGGAAAAAATGGAAAAGGAAAGCTAAAAGATGAGATGAGTAAAATCCTCAAGTCAACTCTGCTGGTACATGGCAGAAGCATCAAGCAAGCTAGATTCCTTAAGACACAGGGAGTACCACTCAGAGAAAGACACTGTCTGACTACTGAAGGTTTTCCATAGATGCATCTGATGATTTGTCTTTGTTCTTTGGGTCATGTATTAGAACACAGGTTCTCGGGGCTGGGAAAGTAGCTCAGTGGTAGAGCGTTTGCCTTGCATGCATGAGGCCCTGGGTTTGATTCCTTAGCACCACATAAGCAGAAAAAGCCAGAAGTGGTGCTGTGGCTCAAGTGGTAGAGTGCTAGCCTTGAGCTGAAGAGCTGAGGGACAGCGCCCAGGCCCACGACCAAAAAAAAAAAAAGAACAGAGGTTCTTAATCTTCATTGCACAGTAATGTTACTTCTAATACTCATCAACCATAATAAGGATAGAAAGAGTGTTCTCATCCAGCCAAGGTACTCCAAGACCACAAAAGTCTGAGAGTAAGAGGAAATCAAGCCCCAAATCCCAGACTCATGCCAGATTCTACTTGAGAATAAAGTTGATGTTTAACAAGACATCCAGTCCTACATTTCAGTGCTGACTACAGTCCCCTAAAAATATAAGATCCTAATCTGTTGCACTTGAGTTAGTTTATTTGGGAAAGGGGTTTCAATAGCTAGAATTAAATAAAAGATCGAGAGAGGGGCTGGGAGAGAAATAATTCTACTGAGCTTTAATGTGACCACATGCATGGTTGAAGGACACAGAAAAAGATTTTTCCACATGTAGTGGTTATATGGAGATAAAAGTAGAGATAGGAGTGGTGCAGCCACAAGGCAGACCTCACCAGAAGCCAGAAGAGGCCAAGGAAATTCTCTCCTAGCATTGAAAAAAGAACAGGCCCTTGCCAATAACACTTTGATTTCCACCCAATGATACTGCTATTTCAGACTTAGACCCAGAACCATAACAGAATAAATTATTCCTTTAAGTTACCCAACTTGTGATCATTGGTTACATCGGTAATTGGAAACCAACACAGAATTATACTCTAACATCAGGATTTCAAGTCAATTCACATCTGTTGGGCTTCAGGCAATATGCCAAGTACCAGAGACCCAAAGGTGAATAAGACACTGCCTCAAGAGGCTCCAGATCTTTTAGAAGAACCACCAGCAAATAACCTCAATATAACATGAGAATTGCCTGAGAGCCCCTACCTCTCCTTGTAGTTTCAAGTGAATCTGAAGCCCCGGCAAACCTTGGAACTGTTTGCTCACTGAGAAAATGAGCTGATACAGCAGATAATCCACGGCCGCAAACAGCACCCAGATGTAGAGATGGGCAAGGACTGGGAGAAGAAACAAACCCAGGTTTCTCCTTTCTTTAGGAGACAGCCGTAAAGACGGAGTAACAACGTATTTCTTCCTCTCCTTCTGGTTGAGTGGGAGGACTCTGGGCCTCTGCTGATCTCTCTCTTTTTCATCAAACTTAACAAATTGTCTGGTGATATAGATGTTTTCATACTTCCGACCACGAGGTCCCAGATAGCGCTTCATGAAAAGGCCGGTGCTGAGTATAATTAGCAGAAGCCCAGCAAAGGTAAGTAGCTTCTGACCCAGGGAGGACCACATCTCTGTCATGGTTATCATGTGATACAAGGCACTCAGGACTTCCCCTTTAGTACTGTTTAGCTGTGCCTCCAGAGCCTGAATTGGACTGTAAAGAGAGACCACCAGGGTCTGGTTCCAAGAAACAAGGTCATCAAAGAGATTAAGTGGCGTGGCAAGTCCGTACACCCACTGAATGGCTTCGATGTATTTTTTCAGAAGTGGAAAATGAATAGTAAAGTTCTTTGCCCTTAGGTTGCATGTCATACATTCCAAGAGACCTTTAAAGTTGTGAAAAATATTTTCAACATGTCCAAAGATCACTATCCCTGTGCCAGCTGCCATCAAAGCATTCCTGCCTTCACGGAGGCCACAAGAGAGAAAAAGGAGAAGAATGAAACAGCGCGCATGCTTGGAGGAGCTCAGCAGAGCACACAAGATCACCCAGGAGGTGGAGAATGCTATAGCGGATGGCAGAAGCCAGTAGAAGGCCACAGAGAGGAGGCTCACTGAAATGAACGCCAGGAAGCAGCAGACCACCAGATGCTGGGTAAGGCCCATCCATCCTGGGCTTCTTGGAAGCACATAAATTCCCCAAAGTTTTAGGAAGACATCAGTGGCTGAGGTCCAGGTGCCCATGTTCCCTTTTTCCCTAGAAATGAAAAGAAACCAAGGTTAGGATTTGCTTAAGGCCCAGGTGGTAAACTGCAAAACGTGGTCATAAATCTTTACCTATATCCCTCTGTCTTTCCCTCTTCCAGGAGGATTTCACAGATTTTTCTTCCAACCAAGAGAGGAGAGAAATAGAATCTATCATGAGTTAGGAGGTGCTTTTCCATTCCTTGAAGCTGAGTTGGCTGTGCACTGCTTGGGCCAATAGAATATGGCAGCCATGAGCATATGCCAGGCCTGAGGCTGTGGCTCACTCCTGCATGCTCTCCACTGCCATGTTAACAGCAGTGTAACAAATTACTACCAACTCAGAGGTTCAAATAAATCCTTATTTATTCTCACAATCCTGGAGTTCAAAAGTCTAAAATGGCCTCACGGGGCTGGGCTGTGTTCCTTCTGGGGACCATCCATTTGTTTCTTCTTTTGAGGGGGGGTCTGGTCATGGGGCCTGAACTCTGGGCCTGGGCACTGTCCCTCAAGCTCTTCAGCTCAAGGCTAGCGCTCTACCACTAGAGCCACAGTACCACTTCCAGCTTTTTCTGCTTATGTGGTGCTGAGGAATCAAATCCAGGGCCTCATGCATGCAAAGCAAGCACTTTACCACTGAGCCACTTTCCCAGCCCTCCATTTGTTTCTTGCTCCCAGCTTTAAGATGAGGTCCACATTTTCTGGACCACAGACTCTCCTTCCTCTCTCTGAAAGCCAGCAAGTTTGCATCATTCCTTCTCTATGACCTCTTCTTCTCTCCCTACCTCTTCACAATGCCACTGATGATTTGTTTCCCCCCTCAAGGGTCTTGGTGATTACTTTTGGGCCCACCCAGATAATCCAGGACAATCTTTTGATCTCCAAAGCCTTGATTTAATCACATCTGCAAAGTCATTCTTACCATGTAAGACAACAGATTCATAGGTTCTGAGAATTAGGGGCTGCACAGCTTTGGGGAATATTAGTCAGTCTCTCATATCAGGTGGGATTTCTGGTTCATGAACAACACATAACCAGTCAGTTCCACCAATTGAGCCAATGATCACCCAATTCCCAGGCTTGTGAGACAGGCTATCCTAGACCAGCCAGTCCCCAGATAGCCCGGATCACAGCCCATGAGGTCTAACAAATGTACCTGTCCTTTAGGCTGTAATTGTTTGTTCACAAAGGCAACAATACTGTATCATGAGCACTAATAGTTGAAATAAACCTTAGGCTGATGGATAGGCTAAAATTTCAATAAACTGCATTATGTAAGAGTGTTCTTTAATAGTCATCTGTTTTCTTGTGCTCTAATTTTACAGACCAGAAAGCACACCAAGGGCATCCAAACTTAAATGTGGAATTGGATTGAGGCCATTGTATCTCTGCTCAGCCACTGTGACTTCTCCCTCCTCTGCCCTGCCTTGTCAGTGCAGTTCTATCGAGAAAAATCTCACAGGGAAAGTAAGAATATTTTCATCCCTGAGGTGATCATCCTTTCCCTTTTCCCCAGATCTGGAATAATTACAATGAAGGTGCTGTAAGGGTGCTGCTGCCCTGTTAGCCACACAGATTTCAGTCTGTGATGTACTCGGAGAGATGAGTTCATCTAGAATATTATAAATCTGAGGGTTTTTTTTCCCTCTCTTGATTGACATGGAAATGCCTAATGAGCATTATGCCATATGTACAGGATTTTAATGAGGACATTGATCAATTTTAAACAGTCTTAAATAAATCTCTTCTCACATCATACATAATGGAGCTGGATGTATGAAACGGCTTAGTACTGTTTGAAGCAGTGAATTTTATCATCCTGTGAGAGATGTATCTGAGTGTTGGCTAAAGAGCATGAACTGCACAACCTGAGGTGAAAAGAAGTCATTCTCTTCCTGTGTTCAGGGCAAGTGAGGTTAATGAAAGGTAGAAGAAATAAGACGGGGGGAATAAGCAAGTGAGGAACAAACATGTAAGTCTCTCCAGCCCAAGTAGAAAGGTTTATAGATATCTGGGCACATGATCCGAATGGAAATACTCACAGCAGAAAGATGTGGAGAGAATTTCCTATGCTGAAAAAGGGTCATTGACATGTGGGACTGTCCTTAAATGAAACTAAGATCCCTTCACCAGGTGCCTGTAGGGCATGCCTATAATCCTAGCTACTCAGGAGGCTGAGGTCTGAGGATCCCAGTTCGAAGCTAGGCAGGAAAGTCTGTGAGACTCTTATCTTCAATTAATCAGCAAAGCAAGAAGTGGAGCTGCGGTAAAACGCTAGCCTTGAGCAAAGGGACAATGCCTTGAGCTCAAGTCCCACTACTGGTGCTGAGAGAGAGACAGAGACAGAGACAGAGAGACAGAGCCATAGACAGGGAGAGACAGTGAGACTAGAATCCCACAAGGGAGTTTGTTATTCCCTTGGCAGGAAAGAGAACCAGAAAAGTCATGAGATTGGAGACCAGCAAAAGGTCACAGTTCTTTCCTTCTACAAGCTTGCTTCCTTTCTACATCAAGATCAGGTTGGATGGAGGGTAGACAGTGCTCATGCACAGGCCCCAAGAAACAGAGAGCGGGCCACGGCCTTCTCCCCTCCTGCTGACCGTACCACCCTGTGTGACTGCCAGGGCGTGGCAGGCAGGAAGTCAGGCAATGGGCAGGCACTCCGGTTCCAGAGGTAAGGAGCTGCAACCTCTCCTGCCAGTTACTCCCCATGCATTCTCTCTGCCCTTCGGAGGAAGTGCAAGGTTCGGAATTTGATCCCCAGACATTATTGGACTAGCTAGTATACTAACGGGCATTAATTGCCTAGTATGTTGTGGGCACTTTTCCTAAAGTGTTCACAACCCCTGCTCCAAACCCATGGAAATGAGAGTTCTGTACATGTGGAAGCCGAAGCTCCAAGCTCATATTGACATTGGCCAGTGATCACCATACCCTGTGAAGGACAGAGGAAGTGGTACCCTCTGACTCCCAGGAAGAGCCTCTGCCCTCCCCCTGCCCAGATTTCATTACTCTGGGGTAGGTGACTGGATGTTCAGCTTGCTAGAAACACATCGTGCTTTCTGCCTAGGGCTGTTCAAGTGCTGACCCCAATCTTACCAGCCCATTTCCACTGTGGGCTCAGTGTTTGGGATTTTTCATCCTCCAGCATCAAACTAGTTAAATCTATAGTGATCCTATGTCTTCAATCAGCCAGGTTCTTTTCTAATCAAATCAGAAAGTCCAGCTGTTTTATTGTTATCTAATTTCCTTTTTGAGTCCCCATTTTGCTTGCTTGCTAAAATATTAATAATGCATAATGCTGGGCTTCTCACCCCCTCCCTCGACTTTCTATCCTTGTACAATGTGTTCTTAATACAGACATTTCTCTCAAAGTATGAAACAGATTTATGGACACATTAAAATTTTAGCATTCTGCAATAAAATCTAATATCAATTAAAATAAGATCTATGACTGCAATTTTGTCCTGAGAGGCACATGTTTGCTCAACAAGCAACATTTCGAACCTTATCCTCCTTGATTTTTGTGCTGAAAACAGCCCAGCACCCAAAGGTAGCAAATCTCTACACAGCAAGAGGACCTAATACGGTCTTTCCTATTCTATGATTCAAGAGTAGTTAGGGCTTCAACCACGAGCCTGTCTTCTGTCACCATCAAGTGTGGCCTTCATTTCCATCTGCTATATGTTCTTCATTTTTCCTGTGTGGATGTAGGCCTCACCTGCTCCTTTCTGGTAAGACTTAAGAAGGAAAGTAACAAGCACTTTGTAACTCCCTGGAGTAAAGTACCCAGCTAATGCAACCCACTTCTCAGGGATTTTGCTGCCACATAAAATTGAGAACTTCTGTTCTCTGATCTTGAGGTCAAGATTGAATGCTCAAGTTAATGAGAGGCAGAGCAGGGTTCCAGAAGCTACAAAACACTGCAACACTACCCACAGTACCTCGAAATAGGGCTTCATTTCTTTCTCTTTGCTCCTGTGAAAGGAGGATCCTTCTGCTGACCTTTCTTCAAATAACCCCAATGCTGTCCTTTCAGACAAAATCTGTGAATCAAAATTTTGACAAGCTACATGGCTTGTTTCATTTTTGCAGGTTCTCTTATGTTTCTTACATTTTATTTTTCATAGCTGGAGGCAATCACATAGATGAGGATGGCTCAGACACGGGTCTGTATTCTCTAGGGCAGTCCTGCGAGGGTGGAGGTTTTAACCCAGAATGCTTTTTAGGTTTTTTTCCTGTTTTTGTTTTAAATTTTATTTTTTTATTTTGCTGGTCGTGGGGCCTGAACTCTGGGCCTGGGCGCTATCCCTCAGCTCTTCAGCTCAAGGCTAGCGCTCTACCACTTGAGCCACAGCGCCACTTCCGGCTTTTTTTTTTCCTGCTTATGTGATGCTGAGGAATCGAACCCAGGCCTCATGCATGCAAGGCTAGCGCTCTACCACTTGAGCCACAGTGCCATTTCTGGCTTTTTTTCCCATGCTTATGTGGTGCTGAGGAATGGAACCCAGGCCTCATGCATGCAAGGCAAGCGCTCTACCACTGAGCTTACCTCAGTAGTAGTTCTACAGGTTAAAAGATTCAGGCCAAGGTCCCACTGGGCCAGGGTTATGGTGAAGGCTATCTTCTGGCTTACAGCCAGTCTCCTTCTCTGTTTTCACATGGCATAGCAGAAAGACAAGGAGAGTGAGCTCTCTGGTGTCCTTCTCAACCACCTCCTCTTCCTCCGCCTCTTCCTCCTCTTCCTCCTCCTCCTCCTCCTCCTCCTTTTCCTCCTCTTCCTCCTCCTCCTCCTCTTCCGCCTCTTCCTCCTCCTTCCATCTTCTCTCATGCTATCATGTCTTTAAATATGACTACCTTTCCAATATGTCACCTAGAGATCATTTCACCCATTGTCTGGCCACCAAACTTGCCTTCTCCCTCAGCAGTGGCAAAGCAATTGCCTTTTCCTTTTATGACACTAATCCTATTGGATAATTACTCCAGCTATGTGACCTTATTAAGTGGAATTACTCCTTAGAGACTTTATTTTCTAATATATCCATATTGGGATTTAGATCTCCAATGTATGAGTTGAGACACAGATATTCAGTCCATGAAATACCTCATTGCTTTCTGTTACTACTTTTAACAGATCCTAACTAGTTATCAATGGCTAACTGTGCATCTGGCTGCTGATACATATGATCTGTAATCTTCATGGGAAACCTGTACCACTGGGTCTGTATCTTTCTAGATGAGAACATTGAAGCCCTGAGAGGCTAAATAACTTGTTCAAGGCCAGACAGCTGATGAGTAGAGAGCCAGGATTAGAATCCATGTTTAAGGGACACTGACAGGTCAAGCTCAGCACCTTTCATCCAATCATCAATGTAGCATCTACCTTGGTTGCTATACCATCCAGGGATCCCAATTGCACCTGTACTAGCATCCTGGAAGCAGATGGAGCAATCTTTGCATCTCCACAGGCATACATTGTCCTTTACCTCCTCGTTCTGCTAGCAGAGCCCCCATTGACCCTTCTAGAGCTCTCTGTACAGCTTTTTCCCGGGGTAAACACTCCTGTTGTGCAGCAAAGTTGAGCCCCTCATGAATTCTCATGCTTACTTTAGAGATGGTTACAGCTGGTGTTAGACCCATTCTTACTCAAACCTTAAACCAAGGCACTCTGGACATGGCTCATCCTCATTCAAGGGCCAGGCTCTGGCCTCTTAGGGACAGGGCAAGAGACATGGGTTCAATGTGGGCCCTCCCTTCTCTGTTGAGCTGAAGAATGGGGGCAGGGTATCTTCCTGAGCTGGCACATGTGGACAGGAAAAAGTCTTTCACAAAAGGGGGTCAGACGACAAAGCATTGTCAAGAGTGGAGGAAAAGCCAGAGCTCAGAAGACTGAGGCAGGAAGATTATGAGTTCAAGGCTAGCCTGAGCTACATAGGGAGTCCAGCTTGAATTATGCAATGGAACCCTGTCTTGGAAGAAAAAAGGAAATAAGATCAGATACTCCTTGAGGTGTGAGATGGGGCCGATGGATGGCGGATCTCTGTGGAGCTGGAGAGCTGTGACCTCGCTGAAGTTGCAGAGTTGGGTCCCCAACCCAACAGATATTTTTCAAGGTTTCTGATTTGTTTGCAAGAGAAATCAGAAACTTAGGCATCTGAGCTAGGGTATAACTTCGTGGTAGAACACATGTAAGCAGGCAGAGGGCTCTATTTTCAATCTCCAGTGTCACCCACATTTTTTTAAAAATCTGGCTTTCTTTGGGCAACATCTCCTGTTTTTTTTTCCTTTTTTTTTTCTTCATAAACTTATAACCTCCAGAGTGAGACAAAAGAAGAGTGAACAAAAGCTCATTTACACTATTTACACCAGAAGGGGGTCCTGGGACTACCTTGTCCTGGGCTAGATACCCAGAATCCAGAGCAGCCTCGACCACCAAGCCTCCATGGGCAGCCCCGACCTTTGTTAGTCAGTCTGCAAACCTCAGACCTCCAAAGCTCCGAAGGCGTTTCCTTCCCTCCCTTCCTCCTTCTCTTCAGGCCTCTCCGCTCTCCACGGGCCTGCCCTGCTCTGCTCCAGTAGGCGCCTCTCCACAGGCCTCTCCAGAGGAAGGCCCCGAATGACCTCCGGAGGGGCTCCGAATGGCCCCTCCAGGCTTGCCCTGCCCTCCACAGGCCTGCCCTGGTCTGCCTGGTCTGCGGAGCGGTGAGGCTTGCCTCTCGATGCCCCACCCCCTCCAGCAGGCCGGACCACCGGGCTATGCTGACCACAGGGCCGCTGACTATTATCAGGGCCCCCCGGGTTATTACAATAATGTGTGTGATTTTGACGACAGTTGTCAGTTTGCAGCTCTAGACCTTACTTCCTCCCCTCCTCTCTGCCCGGTCCCCTTCTTGCCTTAACCTTCCTCCAGAACGCGCCTTTCCAACATTTTAAAATCATGTTGTAAGTCCCTTTCCAGTCGTGTGTAAGCATATATAATGGATTTTCTTTATTCCTTGGGTATGATTCATATTTGCCCAAAGAGCTCTATTTTTTTTTCCAGTCGTGGGCTTGAACTCTGGGCCTGGGTGCTGTCCCTCAGCTCTTCAGCTCAAGGCTAGTGCTCTACCACTTGAGCCACAGCGCCACTTTAGGTTTTTCTGCTTATGACGTAGAATCAAACCCAGGGCCTCAGGCATGCAAGGCAAGCACTCTACCACGGAGCCACCTTCCCAGCCCACAGAGCACTATTTAACCCTCTTTGTGCCCACTGGCTCAAGTCCTTCCTACCCTCTACCTCATTTCTTCCTGAGGCTTTTAAAAGTCTACCTAATTCCTTGAACCAGCACTTCCCTTTTTGGGGCTTCCATACTGCTGTAACTGTTCCTGTGCCTGACTCAGCCTCACCTCCCCGATGGAGAGAATCTTATTCCTGCTTCTTCGAACAACAGTATCCCACAGTACAGACTACTTCCTTGCTTCCATCCATCCCTAGCCTACAATGTATATGATTCCCCAGGCAAGGGAGGTCCAACCTGGAGTCCATGGCCATGTCACCAAGGCCCCGTACTTCTTTCACAGAATTGAGACAGTTTCTGTGGGGCAGGTGAGAGGGAAGAGGAGAACAGGCTGGTGGCGAGGAGCCTTATCCAAGCCAAGAACCCTGTAGATCTGTGCCGTCTCTGTGTCCAGCCAGAGCCCATGCTGACTTGTGCTGATGCAGAGCTGAGCTTGTTGCCAGGGGAAACAGAAACCACCTGCCTTGTGCCTCACCCTGCAGCTACTAACTAGCAACCCTGGCTGCCTGAGGGATCCACTGGGATCTCCTCCTGAAGGACCAGTCTTAAGTGTTTGTAGCAGCAGAATGAGAGCCCAGGGCTCTCTTAGCCCACCTTGTTGGGGGGGAGGGTGCAGAAAGACCCCCATTCCTGAGCACATTCCTTTGATGGCAGATCAACTCTCCGCATACAAGGAAATGTTACTTCTTGCTTTGGATACCAGGTCCTCTCAGCCCCCACCGAAGGGAGCCATGAAATAATAATGGCAGCCTCTAAATGAGTAAGCAAGCCCACCTTGGGAGGGCTCTCGACTGGAGGATAGTGACGATATACATTGCCATGCATCTCTGAGGATGACAAACAGAAGTCCACAGGCTGGCTACTAGGGACTATGTAGGAGGCATGAGCCCCCCTGGCAGAGAAAAGCGGGGAGCCATGACCTTGAGAGCTAGTCTATAACTTCCCTTTTTCCCACCTGCAGATCAGCAGCCTCATATGACATCTTACAATTTCCAGCTCATCCTGCTCCTGCCCCCAAGCCAACACATGAAAACCAAACTCCCCCAAATAAGCCCCCGCCCCTAAAGAAACCCAACTGTTCCTTCCATGCGCCTCCAGCCAGTTCTGCTGATCCCTTGAGGAAGCCCAATGGGAGCTCAACAGCCTCTCTCATTTTCTAGCAGACTTGAAATGAATCTCATTGAAAAGAAAGTTCCAACCAAGGGCTGAGGGAAATGGTGGGGGGAGGGGAAAGAGGAGGGGGTCTAGGCAGGGACACAGGGCACCTGTGGTCTAGCCTGCCTCTACCCAAGCAGGCTGTGTGACCTTCCATGTGTCACTCACCTCCTGGGACCTCAGCTCCTGGGCAATCAGGTCCCGGGGGCCTGCTGGCTCTGTTCTTTCTACAGTAAAATAAAATAAGAGCTGTGGACGTGACCTTAGTGTGAATGCTTTGTAGTTACTTCACAAAAAATATCAAAGCCCAGAACAAGTAAGGGTGACAAAGAGGAATAGATGATCTCTCTCTCTCTCTTTCTCTCTCTCTTTCTCTCTGTCTCTTTCTGTCTCTGTCTCTGTCTCTCTCTGTCTCTCTCTGTCTCTGTCTCTGTCTCTCTCTGTATCTGTCTCTCTGTCTGTCTCTCTGTCTCTCTCTGTCTCTCTGTCTCTCTGTCTCTCTCTCTCTCTCTGTCTCTCTCCCTCTGTCTCTCTCTGTCTCTCTCTCTCTCTCTCCCTCTCTCTCCCTCCCTCCCTGGCTCTTGAAAACTTATCATTTGCTTGGGAACACACTGTTCTCTCGGACTGACTGCCAAAATCACTTGCGCAGCAGCTGAGGCCTCTGTTTGAGGTGGAATGAATTCCTCATCACTTTGTTTTTGTCGCTCTTGCCTTGGGAAAGCCGCATGCCTTACTCTGTGAAAGCAGCCTTCACGCAGAAAGGGAAGATTAATGAAAGCTTCGGGGTAAACAGAATAGCAGCACAGAACAATTCAGTTCATCACTGGGCTCTGTGGAGCAGGAAGCGCAGGGATGGAACATGGCTATTTGTCCTCAGCTGGGCCCCAGGGCTGGAGAGGGGTTCAGGTTTACACCCGTCACCCCCTTTGTAGGATATATATGCTGCAGCAGCCCCCATGACATAGGGATATTCAGATACCACCATCAAAATGTGTCCTTCTATTTGGTCACTGATGGCTCACACCTGTAATCCTTGCTACTCAGGAGGCTGAGGTCTGAGGATCCAGGTTCAAAGCCAGCCAAGACAAGAGTCTATAAGAGTCTTATTGCCAATTAACTAGCCAGAAGTGGAACTGTGGCTCAAGTGATAAAATTCCAACCTTGAGTAGAAAAGCTAAGGGATAGTACCAATTCCTGAGTTCAAGTCCTAGTACCAGCAAAAATAAAGGAAGAAAAAAGTTAGGAAGGAAGGAAGGAAGGAAGGAAGGAAGGAAGGAAGGAAGGAAGGAAGGAAGGAAGGAAGGAAGGAAGGAAGGAAGGAAGGAAGGAAAGAAAGAAATTGTCTTTCTGTTCTTTCTGCAGAAAGGCTTTGTTAAAGTGTCTATTTTCTCTGATCATAACTTACTATTCCAATTTATTTACTATAACTTTATTTTAAAAGTAATATTATTTGAAAAGTTCACTTACAGGTTTCCTGCAGATTCTTCTTTGTGTGCAAAAACTGCCCTTCCCAAGGGCTGTACCTCTTAATATAAGGCGGGGTAGGGGGAGGAACTGTGCTATAAGGGTCACATCACTATGAATCAATCTCTTCATTTCCCCCACAAAGTGACTAAGTGACTTAATGCCAACCAAGGGTAAAACTGAAGGCAAAGAACTACTGAGTTCATATAGCTTTTTTCCTCAGAAGAGATGTTCTAGAAATCAGCCACAGAAAATAATGGAATCAGATGTTTCCAGACACAGGGGAGTACCTTATACAAATGTGGATGGTCTCTTTCCTCCTTTCTCCTGGCTCACTCAGGAGAATGGGTGGAGAATCACAGGCTGGGGCCATGCCCCCCAGCCTGACCACCAGCCTGGGAAGGGGCTGCTCTGCGCAGATGACCAGGACAGGTCCAGTCGTCACTGGCCTGCCTCCCAGCAGTATGTGGGACTCGGCTACCTAGAGATGAAGCACCCCAGCAAAAAAGGACCAACTCATATGAGTTCAGGAAATTAGGAAAATTTAGAAATTACCCTACAAAATTACTCTTTGCCAGAGACCCATATGTCTGCCAAAGCTTTGATCTCAAAATTCATAGATTCTGCTCAGTTGTAAATACCCCCAAGAAGGACATGGCTTTGAACATTATTACTAATAACTGAGGGAAAGCTAGCAGAACTTTCAAAAGACAGCACGTACTGTTTACAAACTATTTCTTGTGTAAATTTACAAGTGTGACTTTTTCTTTTCTTCACTTTACTCCTTCCTTCCTTCCTCTTTTGCTCTCTACCCCCTCTCTTTCTTTCTGTCTCTCTTTCTTTCTTTGTTTCTATCCTTTCTTTCCTCTCCCTTCCTTCCCTTCTTTCTTCCTTCCCTTCTTTCTTTCTTTCCTTTCTTTCTTTCTTTCTTTCTTTCTTTTCTTTCTTTCTTTCTTTCTTTCTTTCTTTCTTTCTTTCTTTCTTTCTTTCTTTCTTTCCTTTCTCTCCCTCCCTCCCTCCCCTCCCTCTCTCTCATACCCGTACAAATGAGACTTGAACTCAGGGCTTTGTGTTCTCCCTTGGTTTTTTACTCAAGACTGGCACTTTACCAGTTAAGTCACACCTCCAATCTAGCTTTTTGCTGATTAATTGGAGATAGAATCTCTTAGATTTTTCTGTCTGGGCTGGCTTTGAGCCATGATCTTCCAATATTAGCCCCTTGAATACCTAGTATTACAAACATGAGCCACCCATCTAAGTCTAACCATTTTTCAAAGAACACCTATTCACTGAGATATTACATAGCAAGACTTTACAGTTAATCTTTTCATTAAATGATTACTTTCTTCCCACTCTCAAAATATATTTATTTTATATACATATGCCAATATCTTCAACAATGGGAAAAAGTTCAGATAAGGAGAAATTATTTTCCCCTTTTCTTCTCCCTTGAAATTTTGAAAGTGTCATTCATTTTGGCTCATTTAAATTGAATCATAAATCAATAGACTTTTATGAAAACTCTACTGAATGCTTAGGCACTGGGGGATGTAAAAACTAATAAAAATCTAGCTCCTGGTCAATTTATAAGAGGAGAAACAAGAATTTGTGTACGTGGTATTTTATATAAGCAAATAAATACATAAATAAATGTGAGAGGGAGGGAGGGAGGAGAGGAATATATGGAAATATACTTCTATTTAAAAGATCACTTTCAGTAGAAGTTGGGAGTTGGGGGGGAATTATTTATGGAGAAGATATAAAATAAAACCTTGCTTAATAAAACCTTGAAAAATAAACACAATTTAAACAGAGCTAAGTAGCAAAGGGAATTTCCAGCATTTGGAGCAATGTGTGTGAAGGCCTGAAGCAGGAAGTAGTGTGCCCCATTTTGGAAGGTTCCAGGTCAGCTGGGCTTCGAGGGCCTAGGAGTAGAAGGCTAGGGTAAGACCATGGGAGCCTCCACCCAAAGCACTTTCTCCTTTGGCCTATGGTTCTCCAAGAGCAATATACTGGCCAGCTGAGTTTTAGATGGTACATCCATGGGTGAAAAAAATAGAAATGGATTTTTTTTCAGGTAAGTTTCAGTGTATAGCAAGAATTATTGTCTTTGTATGGCCATTATTTGTTGGTTGTTTGGGTTTTTGTCTGTGTGTTTTGGTGCTAGGGACTAAACTCAAGGTTTCATGCACGCACGCTGAGTTTGTACTGTCCCACTGTGCTAAACCCACATTCCATGGTTTATCATTTATACTAAGAATAACAATCCTCGGTTACAAGAATGTTTAAGTTTAAAATAGTATTGCTATTAAGAAAAGCAGAAAACAGTCTATAGATCCCTCCAAACGTAAGTATAAAGACACCACCCTGGGATGATAGATGATGGGGGTCCAGTGCAAACTGGGAACAAATGACCATACGCGCTGAGCATCAGAGGAGGGGTGGGAGAGGGCACTGGGACAGGAAGCTGAGTTAGGAAGGAAGAACCGTAACCAGTGTTAGTCAGGTTCTCCAGAGAAACAAAAAGTGTTTCTCAATCTCCCCCACCCCCTGCCCTTCCTCTCCTTCTCCCCATCCCTCTCATTCTCTTCCTCTCTCCCTTTCCCTCTGGGTACCCCTCTCCCTTTCTCTCCCCTTCTCCTTTTCCCTCTCCCTCTGATGTGTAAGTATAGAGAGAGAAATTTTAAGGAATTGTTCCCTCAATGGTAGTCTGGTGAGTCTAGAATCTACAGGGTGAGCCAGCATGTTAGAGACCCAGGTAAAAGGTAATATTTGCAGTTCAAGTTTTAGGATGGAGTGCAGGCAGAATTTTCTCTGTAGGGATCTTGTTCTATTTTCTCTAGAGGCCTTCAACCAATTCAATGAGGGCAGCCCACACTATAAGGTATAATTTGCTGCTCTCTGTGTATTGGTTGCAACGTTAATCTCATATTTTAAAAAAACACCACCTTATAGCAGCATCTGAAATAATGGTGGGCCACAAATCTGGGTGCCGTATCCTAGCCTGAGGACATGTAACTTTGACCATTAGAACCAGAGATGAGTGTTTGTGCCGTGAAGAGCAAATGAACAGAATTTTGGTAACTAATAGAAAGACACAAAATGGAATCAGAGATGACCTGGCTTTCTAAGACACCGATAAAAGTATGGAGCCTTTGGTTCTCAGGCAACTAAAGGGCTATGTATCTGGGTAAGAATATCTGTCTTGGGTAAGTCAGGAACCTGGGCCTGATCTGAGGAGAAGTTGTCACAACAGGCATAAATGAACACTTGCAGACTGACATTCAGAACATCATTGTATAGCACAAGTTAAACACAGGAGACATGCTGTGGGGGGAGAGAAGGATGGAAAGGAAAGGTCTTCATTTATTGGGACCTGGACTACTAGAGACCAGCCTGCACTCAAGATTGCTGCAGAGTGCCAGGCTCATAGAGAACATCTAGGCCAAAGCTCTGGAGCATGGCTTCCTGCAGAAAGTCAGGAATCATTGTGGTGTGGGAAGGTAGGCACCAGACAGGAAGCTGCACTCCACACTTGGGGAGGCTGATGCGATCACTGTAAAGAGTTAGGAAAGAGGATCACAATGTCTATCCCACTGTAGGACCACAGCCCGAGGTCTCTCTCTGTAGGAGGGATTAGTCCTGAAGAGGAGCATGATGTTTTCACCTGAATAAGAAGGAGAAAACTAAAGGGGTGTGTGTGTGTGTGTGTGTGTGTGTGTGTGTGTGTGTGTGTGTGTGTGTGTGTGTGTGTGTGTGTGTGTGTGTGTGTGTGTGTGTGTGTGTGTGTGTGTGTGTGTGTGTGTGTGTGTGTGTGATAAGATGATCAAGAAGCTGGCCCCAAATGAGGGGGTACCAGAGAATGAAGAGGAAAGGGGGGAGGCGATCTTGAGGGTGGGAAGAAGGAAAGAGGCCCAGGAAATGGCCCTGGGCTTTGGAATTGGGAGGTCACTGGTGCTCTTGGAAGTGCCATTTCAGTACAGGAGGAGAGAGGCTACTTGCAAATGGAGAGGGAGGAGGCGCTAATATAGCTATCAGAGAGACAAGAAGAAGTAGTGTAAGAATGTTACAAAAAGGAATGGCGGCCAGGAAAGATGTTGGTGGGAGGAGGGCTGAATGTGGTTCCTGGCCTCCCCAGAAGGTCAGAGAAATGGTGGGGGGGGGGGTGAGGGTGCTTTCTGCTCAGACAGGAAAGGGGATGGAGGTTTCTGGCTTGTAGGGAGCAAATCTGAAACAGCATCTAGAGGGAAGCAGAGGAACCATGGACAGTCCCCAGAGAGCAGAAGAGGTAAGTGACATGGTTTTACAGATGTCCAGTGGTTCCCAGGCATTGGGATAGGACAGAAAGACCAACTGGGTTTCAGTCTTGGAACCTCCTGGGTGTGGGCACTACTTAGGGTAGAGGGCTGATGCCAGCAGATCAGGTCTAGCTTTGCTTGCTACAGATGTCTTTCCTGCATTTTAAGTGATCCTAGAAAATGGAAACGCTATGCTCAGCTGTGAATTTTAACCTGGTCAGCTCAAATGTTTCTTAATGACTTTTGAGAGGCTGCATTTGTGAGCTGGGCTCTCTGACAGTATCTGTCTACAGGTCTCAGAGAAGTAGCCTCTACTGCAATTGTAGAGAAAATCTAATACACAGAAGCCATCCTGACTCCAACTCTAGGTGGGGCCTGGCAGCCACTGATGAATTAAAATCAAGACCTGGATTTTTAGAGGCATCAATCTCCACAGCAGCAAGGACAGTCACCACAGGAAGCAGCCCAGGGTCAGGAGCAGCTTTTGCTCTTTCTTCTGCCATAAAGGAATCTGTGTCCTCAGAGGTTATTTTGGTTTTGGAGAGTGAGAAGACAGATAATACCAGATTCACTTCAGACCTGTTCCTCCCCCAGGCCAGGAAGCTTTCTGGAGAAGAATGGGGACGGGGGCGAGGAGGGAAGGGTATTTTTATGACCCAGACATACACAAGGGCAGTCACTTTGTATCTTTCATCACTTTTTTTTTTTTTTTTTTTTGGTCAGTTGTGGGGCTTGAACTCTGGGCCTGGGCGCTGTCCCTAAGCTCTTCAGCTCAAGCTCTACCACTTGAGCCACAGCGCCACTTCTGGTTTTCTGAGTGGTTTATTGGAGATAAGAGTCTCATGGGCTTTCCTGCCTGGGCTGGCTTTGAACAGCGATCCTCAGATCTCAGCTTCCTGAGTAGCTAGGATGACAGGCGTGAGCCACCAGCACCCAGCTTCCTTTCATCACTTTTAACCCCTTAAAAATCCTGTATCTCTCTAGAGCAGATGTTCCAGAGGTGATGCTTCCTATGTGTGTGGAGGACAGGAGTCCAGCTGTGAGTCCAGCTGTGGCATCTCTGCCCTCACCCTCTCTCTTATTCACGTCAGAGCCATATGCCCAGGTGGCATTCTGAGAACATCTGTTCTAACCTTCCCAGTGGCAATCAATGCAAGTCATATTTGCTTTCCAGGACCAAAGCCTTCCAACGCTCTGAAGCTGCTTCCCAGCCTTGGCCTTGTTCTCCTCCCAGGACATTTTTAGCATCGTTTGTTTGCTTTCCCTCCTATTCCAGGGCTCATTTCAAGCACAGATGTGCAGGAGCCTTGTGCTAAGTCCCCAGGGTCTGAAACAGACCTGAATACAGAGGCTTCAGCCATTCAAAGAAGTCAGGACAGAAGATGGGTTCATCACCTTTCCATTACTGTAACCAACAGCTGAGATAAATAAACTTTAAAAGAGGGGGAAAAAGTATAGCTTGACTCTTGGCAGTGGATCATGAAGTTGAGCTCAGTGTGGAGCATTTCAGATTACTGCTTCCACATCATGATGGGTATTTTAAGTTCCTCTTTGTCTTTCTATGAGCAAGGCACTTTAAAATTCCATTTCATTAAGACATAATTGATATACAACAGGCACACGTGTTTAACTTGTAAACATGTAGTAAGTCTTGATACTTGTGTGAGCTATGAAATTCTTGTCATAAGGTAGTGAAGATACCCAGCAACTTGTGAAGCTCTGGTGCACACTGGGATCCTCCTCCCCTCCCTCCCCCCTCCCCTGTAATCAACCCTATCTCCAGAGAACTCTCATCTGCCTTCTGCCACGATACTTCACATTTTCTAGAATTCTATAAATGAAACTAACACCAAAATGGGCTTCCTTTTTCTTTTTCATTTGCCTCTTTACATATACCATAACCACTTTGAGTAGTTCATTTTTTTTAATGGCTGTATATGCTTCCTTTGTTTGGCTGTACCACAATTAGGTTATCTCTCATTTGGGTGGTGGACATGTAGGTGTTTCTACTTTGGAGCTATTAAAAACAAAGCTGCTGTGAACATTTGAATGCAATTCTCGTTATGGACATATGCTTTCATTTTTTTCGGTAAATATTTAGGAGTGGAATGGCTGATCATGTGGTTGGTATGGCTCAAGTTTGAAGAAATGGCCAACATTGTCTAAAGAGGTTGTTGCATTCTACATTCCTTCCTGGATTAGTCTTTTGAACTTCAGTCTTTATAATAGATGTACAATTATAGTGAGCTTTTTGTTTGTTTATTTGCTTTCTTCTTGCCAGTCCTGAGGCTTGAACTCAGGACCTGCCCACGGTCCCTTTTGCTCAAGGCTAGCACTCTACCACTTAGACCACAGCACCACATCCAGCCTTTTCTGCTTACTTGGTACTGAGGAGTCAAACCCAAGGCTTCATGCATGTTAGGCAAGCACTCTACCACCCAGCCACATTCCCAGCTCCCAACAATTGTGGTTTTAATTTGCACTTGTCTAGTGGTCAATGACAAAGCCAATTTTGATATACCTATTTACTCTCCTTCCATCTTCTTGGGAAAATTTCTCAAGTTGGTCTTGGTGTTGCATTTTAACCCAACAATAGCAGAATTCCTATCTGTTCTCATTTGCATCTGTATTTGTTAAAGTAGACATTTTGTCACCCTCTTGGCCCTGTGATGTGGTTTGGACACGAAATGTCCCATGGGCTGATGGTTTGGTCCTGTTGGGAAAATGAAGGAGAACGGAAAAGGAATAGTCTAGAGTCGATCGTCAACAGGCAGGACGGTTCATTGAGGAAGAGCCAGGGACACAGATCTTCTCGCAGGTTTGGAGATCGTGCCAGGGAGCTGGAACAGGAGCTGGGTTTTTATAGGAGGTCTAAGCAAGGAGGTGAATGAAAAAGCCCCTGGGTCAAGGGAGGCGGGGCTTTTCAGGTTGGCCTACTATGGGATGTTTACAGCTGGGCTTGGTGGAGTGCCTGCCAGCACATCAAACAAGTTGGCACATACCTGGAATTTTGCCTGGCGTCTGTATGGGCCTGGGACTATACGGTGGGGGTCAATCCTTCAGTCCCCATCTGGTGATGCTATGGAGAGACTGGAGAGATTCCTAATCTTATAATCCTGAGTTTACTCTTGCCTGTTGGCCATGCAAAGTAACATGCGTAGGCAGGCTCTGGGGGGTTAGGACATGGCCACTATAGATACTTTCTCTCACTGCTGTGTGTTCCAAAGCAAGTTACTTAACTATTCTGTTCTTCAATTACAATGTATTTCTGTTCTTCAATTGCAAACAGGGTAAAACCAGATGACCTCCACAATTACATGTAGCTTTGAAATTCTATGCTACCAAAGTCCCTATCACTTCAAATATATCAAATATGTGGATATGAGTTATATATATACATATATGTATATGCACACATACACAAACACACACACATTTATAGGCAGTATTGAGATTTAACTCAGAGCCTCAAGCTTGCTAGGCAGGTACTGTATCGTGTGAGCACCCTAACCCTTTATTACTTTAGTTGTTTGTTAGAAAGAGTCTCATGTTTTTGCCCAGGGAAGCCTTAGACTGTGATCCTCTTACCTTGAACATCCCACTTATCTGAAAGTACAGGAATGAACCATCATGCCTTGTTTATTGAGTAAGATGGAGTTGGGCTAGGTTTTGCCTGGGCCAGTTTAGAACCATAATCCTGATCTCTACTTCTAGATACCTGCAATTATAGGTGTGAGTCACCATACCCAACCCTCTGCGTGATATTAATACTTCCATGGCAAAGTACTATGACTTGTGCCTATAATCCTAGCTACTTGAGAAACTGAGGTCAGGTGGATTACAGTTAAAGGTCAGTTGGGGCAAAATTCCATGATAGCCAATATAAACCGATAAAGCTAAGTGTACATCTATCATCCCATCTTCAACAGCAAGCATAAACACAAGGATCACTGTCCAAGCAAACCAGGGTAAAAAAGTGAGACCCTATCTCAAAACTAACCAGAGCAAACCAGTGTTGGTTTTCTAGCTAGTCAGGAGGCTGAGATCTGAGGTTTGTGGTTCAAAGCCAGCCTGAGCAGAAAAGTCCAATCTCCAATTAATCTCCAATCAATCACCAAGAAGTTGGAAGTGGAGCTGTGTCTCAGGCGGTAGACACTGGCCTTGAACAAAAATGTTTAGGGACAGAGTCGTGGCCTTCATTTCAAGTCTCAGGACTGGCAACAAAAAATAAATTAAATAACCAGAGTAAAAAGGGCTAGAGGGGAAGCTTAAGGGGTGGATCCAGACTAAGAATTACAAAACCCTGAATTCACTCCTCAGTACTGCCAAATAATAACAGTGATGATGATGGTGGTGGTGATGATGATGGTGATGATGGTGATACCACCATAATTTAATAGGATGCCTTTATACCACACAGCTATAAACAGAGGCAGCTCTTTCTGTACTGAAACAGAAGGATCCACAAGAAATACGAAGTGGAAAAAAATTCTAAGTGGGTGAAAAATGAAGAACATAAGGCTGTATATTTATACACACCCGTGATATAAGGGGTAAAGAAAGAGACTATATTGGTGTATTCTGTTTATCTATACTGCTGTTTCTGTGGCTACACAAGAAATCAATCAACTGGTTGATTGCAAGTAGGGACCCAGGTGGCTGAAGGGCAGCAGCTGATCAGGGAGATGTTACATACATTCCTTTTAGTATATTTTTAAATTTTTAATCACATAAACTATTGCCCTACTGAAAAAGTAAATTATGTAGCCACAATTCTAATGATGAAAACAATAAGTAACTATAAAATTATGTTACTATAGAATTATAGTGACATAGTTTTATGTTAATTGTATTATTTCCATAACTATATACACCAATAACTTATTATGACACAAACATCGGACAAACAAGGAACAGAACAGATAGACCCAAAGCCAGTTACTAGCTGGGTGGTGTTTGGTCAGTCATTTTCTCTTTCTGAGGCTATTCCTCTGGAAGACAAATAATATATTATTCCATAAACTATGCAGGGAGCTGGTGGCTGCCATATATTGCAGCTCTGTCACCAACTTAGGTAGAGAGATCAAAGCCCACCAGGATCCTGGGCACAGGAGGGATGGGGAGGTAGACAGTACAGGGCCTTCCTGGACTGAGTGCATCATCCCGTGGTTGTCAATGGCTCCCTCTGGGAAGCAGCTGGGCCTGGCTCCAGAGCCAGGGGTGTTTTGTCATTCTAGCCTGACATCCTGAAAAGCCCATGCGTACTCAGGAGCTTTCAGAGGGCCTGGCTTCATCCTGGCCGCTGTTCCTTCCAGACATCCACAGGGTAAACACAGCCCCGTATACCTGCCCTGGCTGGGTAGCTAAGAGCATCTCATCTGGTTCACCACTGACAAGCCAGAGGGCTCCTAAGGAGCCTCCCTAGGGACCACCTCAGAATCATATTCTCCTGGGTGCCTAAGGTGGGCCCCACCGGGAAGTTAGCCAGGGCCTGCAGCTCTTCATCTTCAGGGTTGGCAAGGATCATGAATCATCTTGTGGCCATGAGATAGGGAAGTGGCTTGTTCTTCCCCAAGGGTTCTCCACCCCGGCTCCTCCCACACCCGTGGTTAAAACAAAGGCCCCAAGGGATTGAATCACCTCAGATTCCAGAGAAAGGCAAAAAGGTGGGGCTCTGGGGTAGTCAGGCCCCACCCCCCAACCACCTGAAGCCCCTTCACTCTCTTCCCATGGCTTCCCTTAAGAAAGAAAGAAAAGAAAGAAAGAAAGAAAGAAAGAAAGAAAGAAAGAAAGAAAGAAAGAAAGAGAGAGAGAAAGAGGGAGGGAGGGAGAGAGAGAAAGAAAGGGAGAAAGAGAGAGAGAGAGAGAGAGAGAGAGAGAGAGAGAGAGAGAGAGAGAGAGAAAGAAATCTAATCCAACAAGGGAAAAACAAGGTTTAAAATACAGATGCCATATAAGATGACAATCAAAGAACACTTGTTTCTTAGCAGTTCTCTGTGGGTCCTGGCCACCCACCAAGCTCATTTATTCACTCAAAACCACAAAATTAGTAGAAGAAAAGGAAACAATATGAATGTCCTAATTTAACTGTTCTTTCTCTGTAGGCATGCCTGTCTGGCTAAGCCTGAATTCTCTGAGTACCTTTGAGGGGCCAAGAGTTAGAAGAAATATTGCTTCAGGTCTCAAGATGGAAAAACATCTTGCCAGGAGGCAGAGACTCTGGAAAATTGCTAATAAATTGTTACTGCCTGCTATTAGAAGGATCGATAAGATAAGGCTGGAGATGACGGATGGAGGGCCTTGTGTTTGGAGTACTAATGGGGGATGTGGCGCCTGACAACTCAAGGGGCCAGGACTGCCCATTCACCTCCCTCAGCAAAGACTCAGCAGCTTCATTCATTCCTCGCCTTGAACTCCAGCAGCTACTGTCAGTGCTTATAAATAATTAAATCAAGTTATTACAGGAGAGCTCAGGTATCAGAGCAAATGCCTTATTTGTTTCCATAGCCTGGATGAGATGCCAACAGGCCTCTTCTAGGATTTTATTCGTGATACTATCAGGGGGCCAAATTGGGGGGGAAGAGCAGGGTCCTTGTGGGGCTGTTCCAGGACAGGAAGGAGCCCAGGCAAGCAGCTGGCTCAGCTCTTCCATTGCCTGTTTGGCTAACCTGCGAACCGCCTGGCCCTGGCATCTTTTGTCTGGAGGTGGTTTTCCATGGCCCCACAGCCAGGTGGACAGTGGGAGAAGAAGGCTCCTCACTGGGACGAATATCTCTTCCAGGCCTTCTGAGGTACAAGCACACATCGTACTTCTCATCTTTCAGGCTCCATCCTCCTTCTTCCAGGTCTCCTCATCAGCTGTACCAGCACAGAGGCCTGTGATGGATGTCAGACGCCCTAAGTGCCTTGTCAGCTGAATGCTCTGCCTGCTTCCTCCAATATTCCTATGGATTGGCAACCCTCAGGCCCCCAGAGTCCCCTGGGTGAACCACAGCTTTCTGCCCAACCTCCCAGAACCCACAGGAGGTCTGCGTTTACATGCTTAGCCATCATCCCTGGGAATCGTTTCCTTCCTCAGCAAAGAGCAGGGACTGAAGATAAGGCCACCCCAGTGGGCTGCCAGGAGGAGATGTGAGCTGCAGAGTCTTGGCGTTAGGTAGGCAAGGGGCTTCAGGAAGAAAACTTCTGAATCTAGACTTTGCCTGAGGCTAAGCTTTCTTTAGGCAAAGTGAGAATAGGCCAAATGGTTTATGTGGCGGGAGGGGACGGCAGTCCAAAACCATCTTCTCTCTAGTGTCCTTTCCAACTGCCCATCACAGCTTCCTCTTCTGCTCAAGGCAACTTCCTGTTTCCTCCCAAACCAACTACCTTTCACCTCTTCTGGCCAGCAGCCATGCTCCCCAAGAAACCTGCATGTCACGAGCAATGCAGCAAGTATCTAATAATTGCTGAAGATGTGCAGTAAGGGTTCTTACAAGGGGTCCATGATTTCTCTCTCCATCTCTGCTAGGCAGGCAGCATCCTAAGGGGCAGAAGTACCTGTCATCTAAGATAATTACCATGTTCTGAGGCCAGATCTGGTTCCAAGCCTGAGCTCTACTATACCACCTCCCACCCATGTAAGCCTCAGATGAGTCTCTAACAAGGACAGGCATTCCATGGCAGAGGAATTGCAAGGGAATTGGATGAGAACTCAGATCCCTCCAAATGACTGCATCCTTGACATTCGCTGAGATTGGCAGGCAGAGACTATGACCTCAGGGGACTGTGGCTGGTAAGTGACTGACATCCAAGACTCTGGCAGGTTCTTAGATTAACCTGAGCTACTTTGTCTACCATAAACAGCCCCTTTGCAGTCTGAAACAGCTGCTTCTCAGGCAATCAGACCAGGGTGTCAAGAAAAACTCACAAGCAATCAAGGGGGCCTGACCTCTTGGATGGGGGACTTCAGGGCCCAGAGGGGCAGGTGGCATGAAAGTCTGCCACTCTCACAACCCAATCCTAGCTCATACAAGACAACCTCACCTCAACATGCTGAGGTCAAATGTAGTCTGGACCCCTGCGATACCCACAGACTTCCAATTGGCATCTCGATGCTGTGGCACATATGCTCAGCCACTAAGGAAAGCAGCTGGCAACTTGCCACAAAGCAAATCGGAAAAAAATGTAGAGGTGGCTGCCAGAGACAGCAGCAGGGCTGCCCGAGGACCTGGTTCAGTGGAGGCCCCAAAGCAAGAACACTTTAGCAGTCAGCAAGAAACAAGTACTGGCCTGCCTCCTGGGAGCTTCCTGACACTGGGCAGGGGCACTGATCTGTGAGGTGTTGGCCCCACAAGGGGTGAGCTGGAGGCTAAGCAGTTTAGAATGAGGCCTGACATCCCCACTTCGCCTGAAGGTGGCAGCTCTTCCCAGGTCTGGAGAGCTTGGGAAATTCCTTCTCCAAAGCCCTTTTTAAAGTAGGCCAGCTCCTCTCTCCATTGCCTGGACCCGTGCCCGCCTTTGGGGATTATGAAATAGCCTGACTTCTGTATTCAGAGATTGTTGGTAAAAACCGCCCACACCACCTACTGCTCTGAAGCCAGGATGGCAGAGAGCTTTTGGCAAGAGGGCAGGGCGCCCAAGGAACTGCATGGGATTCTGAGAGTCCAGCTGAGGTAAATATCAGTGGCTGTGACGCCACTTGCTGGTCCTGTGGCTTGACGGGGTCATGAAGCCCCTCTGAGGAAGAGCATCAACATTGCCATAATTTCTTCTCTGCTCTCCTGCCCTCTTGTTTTTCTCACGGATCACTGGCATTGCCAGAGTCACTAGGCTGGGTGGGAAAAAGGACAAGGATGGAGTCTGCACAAGGATGGAAGCATCTATGGTCCAACAGAATACACAATCAATGGCAAAGGTGGCCCCCAGCTGCACCATGCTTGCGATGCAGTGCGCACCCTATTGAGCATCCTGGAAATGGCAGCTCAAGCTCCTGCATGGGGCAAACCCCAGGAGTTGAATAGCCATAATAATAATTACAGCTAACATAAACAGTTAGCTGATATTAACTAAATGCCCAGCACTCTTTCTGCTGATTTTATCTACTAATCTCATGTTAACAATGTCCCTGTAATTGTATAGATGATGAAATTGAGGTCCAGAGGTTTTATTATTTACCCAAGGTCACGCAGCTAGTACAATCAGGCAATAAGTCTTGGTTCAAAAGCTGAACTTTAAAAGATATAGTTAACATCCCTGTCCATGGGGACCACTCCCAGTATCTCAGAGAGCAGAGAGTATCTCAGGGCCCTACAACTGTCTTGGAGTTGAGCTTCGTCATTCAGAGACCAGTATAGATTGGATATTTGGGGCAGAGGTGGCCAGCACAGCTAAAAGGCCGCCCACCTCTGGGTCAGAAGGAATGGGGTGAGTTCATTCTCAGGGTGTTAAGTCCCTGCTGAGCCCCCACTCTGGACAGTTGAGCTCTGCCATTCCACTCCAAACCCTGAAATGGTTTACTGCAGCCCCTGACAAGACAGCAAATCCTGGAGAGAAGAGCTGCAGAATTAGAATAATGAATGCCAAGAGCCCGTTGGGAGCCACAGGAACAGTAGAATGGAAATTAAGTTGGAGAGGAGAGAGCTTGGAATGGACTTTAGGGACTTTTTTTTCTTCATTCAGTAGATTGCCTTTCCAAGAGAAAAATAAACACTAAATGGAAAGCAAATCTTCAAGGAAAGGGGGACTTTCCTGCCAGTGGCCTGGATATTCTGCCCAGGCTTGCATCTGCATCAGTGCTGAAGCCTAGGCCAGGACCTAGATATCTCCGGCCACTTCTAGGCTCTGCAGGTATGCAAAGGCCTACATCTCCACCATTAACCTGCAACAGAGTCAGGGCATGAGGTGCCTGGAGCGGTGGTGGAGGGAGCCATATCACGTCACCTGAAACTACCAGAACATTCATTGCTGGGTGACCCAAGCTCTCACAAGAGCTTCTATGAATCTGAAGAGCATTTCAAGATTCCCACAAGGCAGTGGTATCCCATTGCCCTCCTGCAGCCCTTCACTAGCCAGCCTGTCCTCAGCCTGCTGCTCCTTGTCTCTACCCTCGGCTACCTCAGCTTGGGTCCCATCTTGAGCATCTGGTGGTCTGATTATTCCTGCGTCGTGCCCAGTGTGTGAAGGTTGGACACTCATATGAAAAACTTTTGATGGGGTCAACCTTTCTGTATTCTATTTCCATCTGCTTAAAATTTTACTGAGCCACCTTAATGGCTGAAATAAATGTGAGAGGAAGGATCCATCAACCTTTTCTGGAAACAGGAGACAGTTCTGGGCATTTTATGTCTAGCATTTGTATCAGCTGGGAGATTTATAACTTGTTCTCTTGACTAATAAAAAGATTGCCCAAACTTAGACAGATCAAAAAGGAAATGATGTCTCACTTAGCATTAAATTTGTTGTATTCAAATTTTTTTTTAGCTCAATACCTATTCATCAGGCTAACTGGGAGCCCTGGAAGGTATCTACCTTGCTTTCCTCTCTTGATGGCTGGATCGATCCTTGCACTTGTAGTCTTAACCTGATCCATAGTAGTTTGTTTTGCTGGGTATAAAAAGGTTAGTGCTAGAAAAGCTCAAAAGCTATGTACATTTGACCGTATAAGATGATGCTAAGTGAAATGAACCCCAAGATATGGATACATGAGGTTTTTCTTTGTTGTTGTTGTTTTTAATGTATGATGTGATACTTTTTGTTTCCTTTGATGTTCTTCCCACTATGGTATATCCTCTATTGTCACTGTGCTTGATTTTGGTACCCTGCATCTTGTATATACATTTGTCAAATTTGGGGAGGGGTAGGGGAATAACAAAATGATGAAACAAGGAAACAGGATGACCCATTGCAACCATGAGACTCACAAGACACTACATTAGAAATGAACTCTACATGAGCCCCAGGGGCCATGAGGTGAGGGTGATGTGGGGGAGGTGAGAGAGGGAAGGGATAGAGGGAAAACAACAAAGGAGGGGGGTAACAATGTTGGACAAGAAATGTGCCCATTACCTTACTCATGTAACTGTAACCCCTCTGTACAGCATCTTTACAATAAAATATTTTTTAAAAGGTGGAATATTTTACCTGGCATGTTGGCCAAGGTTCTGATTATCCTCCATCTCCAGTCACCAGTCTCTTGGACCTCAAGGGGATTTCACTGCACAAAAGCGCAGAGACTAGCACAGAAAGACTCAAGCAGACTGTAGGAGAGCTCAGAGCAAGATGCCTTCTCAATGGGAGCAAAGTCCCACAGCCAACTGCTCTTACAAAAGACAAACAATGACTAACCTTTTCTGTTATCTCCCATGTTCTGGGTACAGAATTTAGTATATGTCCTGCTTATCTCATTAAAACCTCATGATCACCTATAAATTAGGTTCCAAGAAGGGGTTGAGTGTGTGCAGAAGCTGCTTCCACCACGGGAATCTTCACTGGGGCTGTCAAACCATGATGGGCAGAGCCAGAGGCACCAGAGGCTCTGAAAGACAGCTCAGAGATTCCTGCAGAACTCTTTGACAGGTTGTCTACCTTATGAAACTCGACAACCCTGTGGCCCCTGGGGCTCATGGACCAGTTAAGCGAAGAGGAACAGACACGGGTGTCACTCCAGCCCTGCTCTAGGGGCTTCGGATGATGGGGGTCAGGGGGGCTCCACACAATCCAAAGTGGCAGCAAGTGAACAAGATGGCTTATGATTTCTGAGTGATTTTCTTTCCACACTCAAGAGCTCAGGTAATCAGGTAATTCTGATTGCCATTCTGAGTGACTTAAGGGAGAGAGGGGGAAAATAGAGAAGACAATGCTTTGCTCCAGAAAGCTGGGAAGGGCAGCTTCTGAAGGGAGAGGCTCTGTGACATGAGCTCTGTGTCCTGCAGCACAGGGCATCAAGCGCCAGGAGATGCCAGCCCAGGGGACAGAATCAGATGTTTCCTTTTCTTTTCTTTTTTGGGTTTAAGTTAAAGCAGATGTAATTTTATTCTGCCTCCCAGAAGCATTGTTTCTCAATCCACCAGCAGGTACAACAGGCTTGGCTGTCACCAGCTACTTAAATACTTATTGTTCAGTTTGGGTGAGAGAAATAGTTCACCATGCACTCAGAAATAAACACTTATTAAAAACTCTCACAAGAGGTGGCTAGTGGCATGAAGTTGGAAGAAATGACAAAATCAAGCTACAGAGAATTATTATACAATGTTCCTAAAGTCACACGTGGAAATTGAATAAAAAAGCGGGGATGGCAGTATCTTACTTGCTAGCAACTTTCAACCCTGCGTGGATGCACACAAAGGTCTTCCTCAGGGAGGGCACAGGCTGCCTTATGGCTGGGAACTGGTTTGCAGTTTGCGGCTTTGCCACTACTTGTTCTATACCATGGGCCTTCATGGAGTCTCTTTATGCTGTTGTCAGAATTATTGCCAGGTGCATAAAATATGTTCAGTAAATGGGGTTATTTTCTGTTATTAATCATACCGTCCTGGAGATTAGTCTTACTTATTCTTTATTTATGTTTATTGGTAATGTATTTACTGCCTGGAGAAGGTGGTTCATCCTAGCTACTCAGGAGGTTGAGATCTGAGAATCACAGTTCAAAGCCAGCCCAGGTAGAAAAGACCAGAAGACTCTTATCTCCAATTAACCACCAAAAAATTACAAGTGGGGATGTGGTTTAAGTGGTAGACTGCAAGCCTTGAGCAATAAAAGCTCAGAGATAGCACTTAGGCCTTGAGTTCAAGCCCCAGGAACAGCATACCAAAATAATAATGATGATGATGATGATGATGATGATGATGATGATGATGATGATGATGATGATGATGATGATGATGATGATGATGATGATGCCTCTACTGGAACTTCAGAATATAAACTTTGAGAGCCAAAGGACTCTTTCTTCTCTCAGATTTCCACTCTTCCCCTTTTCTCATTTCTACAGCACCATTTTATACATGTTTATCCGCATAGAGTTGCATGAGGTAACAGAAGGATTGACTGACATACACAGCATGTATCAGTGCAGTTTGTCTAAACAAGTACAAGAAACTCCACCAAGAGCTAAGAGAAGAGTTAAGAGTTAGGGATATTAGACCTGTTGGCTTTGTCTAAGCTTTTCAACTTGGTCTAGATGGTTGATCCTCCGCAGGCAGAGCCAGAGAACAAGTCTGGCTAAGGTTGTCTCTAGTCCTGATTGAGGTCTGTGAAAATGACAAAACTCACCTGTAACCTCCTTCTAGTGCCCTGCCTGTCGGGAAAGGCACTTGTCGGGGCAGGAAGGGAAGGTATAAAGGTGCTCCTCATCCAAATGTGTGACATCATAGCTCCTAGAAAGCTGAAATCATGCATAGCAAAAACTTCATGCCAACAGAGATGGGCAATCCCAGAAGCCTCTAGGTCGAGAGCTGAGCTGAGCCTGATAGATGCTCTGCAGGGTGGCAAAGATTTTTTTTAAGAAGAAAAGATCCTTCAAACTGGAATATTCACACCAAAATCATTGAGTTCCTTTTGCCTTTCTTTTTGCTCTTAAGAGATACATTGTTCTAATGTGTGCAGTTTCCTAAAAGAGGAGATTTATCATTTTTACATTTGCGTATTTTCAGTGGACAAACACTGTACATACAACACGTGAAAATGTACACGGGATGTTAAATGAAGTTAACAAGCAAATGTATTACTTTCCATACTTGGGGTTTATTGTGGTAAGAGTATGTAAAATCTACCCTCTGCTTTCAGCAGTTTTGTGAAATACGATGTGTCATTCTTGCCTGTAGTTACTGTGTTTCACCCTGTTTCTTTTAGTTATTCCTCCTGTATACCTGCAATTTTATATCCTGTCTAGCATCTGCCCAAGCACTCAGTAATTATCATTCCATCCTCTCCCTCTAGAGTTCACAGGTTATAGATCCCACATAGGAGTGAGATCAGGCAGTATTGTCTGTCAATGTCTGGCTTATTTCCCTTAACATCATGTCCTCCATGTTCGTCCACATTGTTGTCAATAATAGGATTCCTTTCCTTTTAGGGCTAAATAGTATTTCATTTTCTCTATAGAACATGTGCTTCTTAATCCATTCTTCCATTGATGGATACTTAAGTTGATTCCCTTTCTTGGTTATTGTGACTAGTGCTAGAGTGAACACAGGGAAGTTTTGTCAGTCCTTTGTGCTTAAGGCTAGTGCTCTACCACTTGAACCACAGTGACACTTCTGGCTTTTTTTTTTTTTTTTGGTCTGGTCGTGGGGCTGAACTCTGGGCCTGGGTGCTGTCCCTCAGCTCTTCAGCTCAAGGCTAGCGCTCTACCACTTGAGCCACAGCGCCACTTCCGGCTTTTTTCTTTTTGCTTATGTGGTGCTGAGGAATCGAACCCAGGGCCTCAGGCATGCAAGGCAAGTGCTCTACCACTGAGCCATCTTCCCAGCCCGACACTTCTGGCTTCATCTGAGTTGTTTTTAAAAGAGTCCCACAGACTTTCCTGCCTGTGCTGGCTTTAAACCATGATCCTCTAAATCTCCACCTCCTGAGTAGGTAGGCTTACAGCTGTGAGCCACCTGAACCCAGCTCTCTATTCCTGTGGTATTGAGAAATCTTTTAGTGCTTTCCCTAATAGATGTTCTAATTTATATTCCTTATCAAGAGTATGCAAGTGTCCTGACACAAGGGAACTTTTTGTTTGTTTGTTTGCCAGCCCTGGGGCTTGAACTCAGGGCCTGGGCACCATCCCTGAGCTTCTTTTTTTGCTCAAGGCTAGCACTCTACCACTTGAGCCACAGCACCACTTCTGGCCTTTCCTGTTTATGTGGTACTGAGGAATCGAACCCAGGTCTTCTTGCATGCTAGGCAAGCACTCTACACTAAGCTACACTCCCAGCCCACACAAGGGAACTTTTTAGAACACTGCTATGCTCATTATGAATGGGAAATGAGGCCAATCATTTTATTTTCTATCGATTCCTCCTGCTTGCTCTCAAATCACTGTTTCCCCAGCACTGACAGGGGACCAGAGATGGCCACATCCAATGAGAAGCCTCCTAGCATCAGAACACCAGCTCCATCTCTTCCTAACCTTCCATTCACTGGTGGTGGAGAGATCTCAGGCAGAAACCCACCAGTGACAAGGCCTGGATGTGCTCGTGATACCTGGGTGTATAGCCTCCATTTTTCACTTAGTGTGCCAAACGAGTTTGGACAAGTTACTAATCTCTCTGAACTTCAATTTCCTCAGAAGGTTATAATAAAAAAAAAAAAACTAGGAGAATTAAGAAAAGCATGTTTCCCACAGTCATGAGTCACTGTCAATAGTCATAAATGGTAAGGCAATTTCATAAATTCTTACTTCACATGTCTAGCGTTTTGGCACTGTCCTGACTACTGTCTGCGTCATTTGGGAATAAAAGTAAGGTCTTCCACTGCCCTGTGGGGTCTGAGAGAGAGAGTGGTGCTCATTCCGGATCCGAGCTAGAGCCAGAACTGGAGTTCAGTCAGGTGGCTGCGCTCTCAGGCTCAGATGTGTTCACCACCTTGAGATTCTTCTCAGTATTGGTCAAGGAGGAAGTTCTCTCGAGAGACAAGTCACCCCAAGCTGAGTCTGGGTTGTGTTGTTCTTAAATGGAGCAGCTTATGATGGGAGTATTTGCCTTCTGTAATCTGTTCTAAATTTAAGTATGCAAAATGTCAAGTCATCGTACTATTTTGCCTGGGTTAAAAAAAAAGATTTAAATTTATGACTGCATGTTATAAGGACCTCTGTCTGCTTCCTTTCAAATCCTGGCAGGCCCCAGGAAAGTGGCAATTATCAATGTCTCTTCCTGAGCTGAAGGTCAGTGCCATGGTCCTGGAATAATTACTGACCATGGAGCCAAGACTTGCTTCCTTCGGACACGGGTGTGGGGGACAGTGTCTGAAGTCCAAAGGTGCCAGCTGCCCCTGGCTCTGCTTATGCACGCAAGCCGGTCACGTCCAGAGCTTTCTCTGCATTCATTTTCAGGGAGAGCTCTGCATACTCAGGCTGCCACAGAGCCCTTCCAAGGCCAAGCTTAGCTCTGTAGCAAGACCTGGGTTACTAGGTCTTCTCGGCTCTGGTTCCTGGGCTCTGGGCACAGAGGTTCCTGTAAGGACACTGCACATTTCCCGTTGCACCCTAAAGGACAGGGCCTGGCTTTGCTAGCACAAATCGTGTGTGTGTGTGTGTGTGTGTGTGTGTGTGTGTGTGTGTGTGTGTGAGTGAGAGAGAGAGAGAGAAAGAGAGAGAGAGAATGTGTGTGTGTGTGTGTGTGTGTGTGTGTGTGTGTGTGTGTGTGTGTGTATGCTGGTCCTAGGATTTGAACTCAGGGCCTGGGCACTGTCCCTGAGCCTTTGTGTTCAAAACTAGCTCTCTACCACTTGTGCCACAGCTCTACTTCTAGCCTGTTTTGGTGATTAATTGGAGACAAGAGTCTCATGGATTTTCCTGCCCAGGCTGGCTTCAAACCATGATCCTCAGACTTCAGCCTCCTGAGTAGCTAGGATTGTCACTTTTAAATATCCCTGGTTGCCTCGACTAGAAAGAAGTACCAGATAAAATAGATTGTCATTTTGGTCTGTTTTCTTAAACAATCGTTTTCAATAACATACCGTTTCCTTATCAAAGGTATTATAAGAAAAAAATTGAACACCAAAAGTTTTCTCTAAATGGGCATGATAAACATCATTTCTTCTTTTCTAGGTAGATCAGGTTACTCACTTTATCTGGTATAGAATAAGAAAACTCATTTACTTTTTGCAAATTAGACCGGAATGGCAGAGCTCCAGGATGAGTGTGCTGGGGGAGGGGTGCAGATTGTTCAACACACCTTCTTCTGGCATTAACAAGAGGTGAGCCAATGCCATCTCCTGGGCAAGGGGCTTCCATCTCATCTCTCCATCTGAATCCTTAGCACATCCCTCTCTGAAAGCTTTCTTACTGGCTTCTCTGTCTTCTGCTTCTGGAGGTGAAGTATGTGAATTTCAAGTCAATCTCGCCCGCAGCTACATCTTGGGAGCCCAGCGTCTTGTGGTACTCAACACCCGGTGCTCTTCTCAGCCTTAATTCCTGTTAGAGGTTCAAATCCCTCAGTCAAAAAACTGGAGACCCCAAAGGCTCCCAAATCCAAACTGCTGTGCACTGGCATGAGGCCACAAGTAGAAAACTCGACCCCTGACCTCACACAACAGGTTACAATAAAAGCACAGGGACACCAAAAATGTCGTACAAAATTGTCTTCAGGCAGGTGCACCAGGTGTGTATGAAACACAAGTGAATTGAACCTTTAGACTTGGATTCTATTCTTAGGATATTTCACTATGCATATGTGAGTAGGTCAGAATCCAAAAAATGCTGAAATACTTCTGGTCATAAACATTTCTGAGAAAGAATACTCAGACTGTATATCTAGAAAAGGTCATGAACCGTGGAGAGGAAGGAAGTGCAAAGGGAGGAGAGGATAGGGACACACCCAAGAAGGAAAGGAAGCTGGATCCAGAAGGAACCCAAGCAGGTAAAAACCCAAGAAAAGCGATGAAGGAGGAGCCCAAGCGCACTATGGAAGTGCCTTCCCACTTTCTCTATTTCTGGACCCAAATAAGAATTGATTCATAAACTGCTTTGTTCAAAGGCAACTCTCTGGTACAACTACTTACAGACAAAAAGAAGAAAAATTGTGAACCCCTGTGCAATTATTTATACATCAAAAATACAAAGTAATTTAAAAAATAAGAGTTCCAAGTCTGAAGTAAGGATTTCAGCCTGACTTCCTCTTAGATGAGCTGCCTAATGTTCTTCACACGACCCCTTTGCACCATTTTCTTTTTTTAATATATATATATATATATATATATTATTGTGAAAATACTGTACAGAGGGGTTACAATTACCTGGGCAAGATGATGAGTACATTTCTTATCAAGCATTGTAGCCTCCTCCTTTGTTTCCCCTTCCCATCCCTTCCCATCCTCCCCCTGCCCCCCCCACCCAATCCTCCCGCTTCCCCCCCCCCAAAAGTTGTAAAGTTCATTTTCGACATAACGACCTGTACATTTCATTGTTGCAATGGGTCCACCTGTACCTTTGCACCATTTTCTGCACACAAGCGTAGGCTCTGATCAGGCAGGATCCATCTTTCCCTCTGCTTCCATCAATGCCGTCACCAGCTTTCTGGGATTGCTGGGTACCAAAGGCTTTGGCAGGCCCTTGCTGGGGGCATGCTGGGTTCTCTGTGGATGTGTAGGCCTGCCTGCATATCTAAGGAAGAAGTTTACTGCATGGACTTCTGTTTCAGCTTTTGGAGATGCAAGTCATGGAAGAAGTCTTATGAAGCCAATAAGGATGAAGGACAGTACTGAGAAGTGTTGTCTCAAAAGACAGGAAGAGCCGTGAGCAGTTGATTAGCCAGCATGAATTGCTTTAACAAAACACCACAGGCTAGATGGATTAATCAACAGGGATTTGGTTTCACAGCTCTAGAAGCCGGAAGTCCAAGATCAAGGTGTTGACAGGGTTGGTTTCTGTTGAGGCTCACTCCCTGGCTTGTAGACAACCAGGTTCCCATTGTGTGCACGCGAGGCCTTCTTTGTTTATGTTCAGCCCTTGTGTCTGTACAGTCTGCCCTCTGCATTTCTGAGTTCTGCATCCGCAGATTCAAACACCCACAGATTGAAAAGATTTGAAAAAAAATTATATCTGGCTTAAATACATAGATATTTTCTTCTTTGTCATTGTTCCCTAAGGAACACAGTGCAACTATTTGCATAGCGTTTCTATTATATGCAGTAATGTAACTAATCTAGAGATTGATCTAAAGTATATGAAAAGATGCGTGTAGGTGATATACAAATAGTTTGCCATTTTCTATGTGAGACTTGAGCGCTCTGCACCTTGGTCACCCTGGTCCTGAGCTAACCCCTGTGATAGGGGGTGGGGACAGTGATGATTGATATCTCACAGTTGAGGCTCTCGGGGATCTGACCTCTTCCTTCTGGGTCATCACAAGAAAACATGGAGCGGAGCCAACTTTGCAAAAATGAAAAGAATCTTAAAAGCATTACGTTTTTTTCTTGAAACAGATTTTAATCTGATAAAGGAGCTTTATTTTATGTAAGCAAAAAAAATGGATTTTGATAAGATAGAGACAAAAATGAGAATAATGGCAAAAACAACCATGCAGGCTTACCTTACCTTCAGACACACGCTGGGAAATCCCTGGATTAATGAAATTCAGTCTTTTCTTTTTTCATCTCAGTCTTCTAAGTAGCTGTGCAAAGAACTCACAAGTCATCAGACAGATAGATGGTTTCTTGTTTTTGAAACAGTAACAAAATGAGACTGTCTCTGAGACAATTCATCTGGTGAGGACAGGAGTCTCATTATTGCATCTATCCCTCTAGCCTACACCTTCAGCTAGGTGAAGCTTCCAGAGAGTAGAATTGGTCCATGCCAGCTACCTTTGTGCATGCCCAGCCCACCATACTGACACTTGGGAAAGGATGGAGGCATCTCTGCGCAGGTGCATGGGAATGAAGGCCTGTCTGTGAAAGCCTGAGTTGTGCAGGTCTGTCTGCCCAGGGCTTCACTCTGTGGTGATAACCCTGATGGAATTGGAGTCAGCAGTGGCTGGAATAACATGTTGGCTTTTATGAAAGTACAAAGTATAAAAAGAAAGTCCAGAAATACAGGTGTGCAAGAATAAAACATGAAATAAAAATCTATTATGACTTTATTACTCGGCAGAAATTATGGATAATATTTTGGGTTAGACTCCACTGGATTTTTTTCTCTCTGGGTATTTCTATATTTAACTGTTCAAATTTCTGTTTTACGGAACTTGTTAAATTCTAACAACATACAACTGTATAAAATGAGAAAGGAATGCTAGCACTAAGGGAGGCTGAACTGGGACGTTGGTGAGTTGGAGCAAGCCCGGGCCACATATTAAGACCCTATCTCAAAAAAAGAAGTAGGGGGTGGGGAAGAGGAGAAGAAAATGCAAAAGAAGGAGAAGAAAATGCAAAACAAAATAAAGAAGTAGATGGCTTTACTTCATCTAATCAGTCTGTGCTCATAGTTCACTTCTGTGAGTTAAGTGCTGCACATATTTCCTGGTTTTGCAAAGTACATTTTCATACATACATTTATGGGTAGTTCTAAGTTCACACAAATAGTTTCTCCCTCCTTCCTTCCTTCTTTCCTACCTTCTTCCCTTCCTTCCTCTCCTTCTTCCTCCTCCTCTTCCTTCTTTCTCTTCCCCTTTCCTCCTTCCTCTCTTCCTGTCCCCTCTTTCTCCTCTTTATCAAGTTTACCTTGATAAATTAAATGCAGTTGACCTTCCAAGTTTTAAATAAAAGAGAACTATATACCCTTTTGTGTCATTTTTCTCTTTTCCTCTCCTAAAGCAACTGATTTCCAGAAGTTGGTACTCCCCCTTTCACTCTGGGTTTTTGTACTTAGCTACAGAATTATGTATCTGAGAATAACGATGGCTTTTGTTTTGTTAGTTTGCATGTCTATGTACATTGTGTGACCTCACACTCAACAGTGTTATGAAATTGATGTGGAAAGCTAGGCCCCAATGGCTTAGGCTTAAGGGCCTGAAATCTGAGGATTCAGAGTCAAAGCCAGGCCAGAATATCAAATCCCATTGTCTCTTCTCTCTAATTAAATGAGGGGGGAAAATCCAGAAGTCTAGTTGGGCTCATGTGGTAGGGTCCTAGCCTTGAGTGGAAAAGGTAACAGGAGTATGAGGCCCTGAGTTCAAGTCCCAGTACTGATAAACAAGAAATCGACGTGGAGACATGGTTTATTTTTCTTTGTTAAGCCTCCGGGCTCCATCTACAAGGGCAGGTGACGGGCAGGGGCAGCGCTGCACCAAGGGGCTGTGTGCTCCATGTTAGCATCCTCCCCAAAGAACACCGCAATTGAAACTTTCTCTCGAGTGTGGAGACATCTTCACAACCTTGCCGATGGGGACATGCAAACCATTTAAAACCATGTAAATAACGAATAGATTCCCCCATGATCACTGGCAGCGCCTCGCAGTGCTCTTGGAGCCCTGCAGTTTTTCAGACCGGCAGCGATCAGGGCCGGGAAGCCCTGGCGCCCCGCCCCCCGGCCGCCCCGCGCCCCGCGCGGGAGTCCATCTGGCACAGGGTGAGCGCGCGCGCGCGCGGTCCACGCCCGGACGGTGACTCAGCCGACCCCCCAAACGGCTGACCCCGCCGGTCAGCACCGAGGGGCGCAAAGCCGATCAGAACAAAGGAAGCCAGCATCTCAGCCCGCACCCGGCCGGCGGTGCATCTCCGGGCCCGAGCGGGCGCAGCACTGCGGCAGGGTTGTTCTGAGCGGGGAGCGGGGCGCGGAGGGGGGTTAAGGGGGAGGGAGGCGCAGGCCCGGGGAAGGGTGAGCTCCCGCCCCTCCGCCCCGTCCTGGGGGGGGGGTTCTCTTTGCCGAACCCAGGGCTTCGGTCCTCTATGGGAATGGGCAGGTGCCTTGCACGAGCGCCCGCTGGCTTGGGAAGGTCCCTCCCCGCAGATGCTTTCTACCCCGCGAATGCTCCCCGCGAGTCTCCGCGCACGGACCCGGCTCTCCCTCCCCAGCCCACCCCGGCTGCCACCGCTGCAGCCATCGGTCCCAAGGACCCGGGGTCGCCCATCCTAACGGTGCCCAGGGCTTGTCACCGCCCCAGGTCTCCGGGGCCTCCGTCCTGACATCGTAGCCCCAGTCTGGATTTCAGATTTGGGGGGAGACTTATACTCTGTATCCTCCCTGTCTCAGAATAGGGCTCCTGAATCCCCCTGAGAGAGTGGGGGGGGAGGGCGGGAGGGACTCGGGGAAGAGCCCGCCCATCCCCATGCCTTGCTGCTCCAAGCCCGGCCCTGGCTTTTCTCTAGAAGGTTTGGAGTCTTCAGCAAGCCAGCCTCGCAGCTGGACCCCCCCCCCCCCAGTCCCATGAACTGACTAGAAGGTCTTGCTCACGTGCAGCGTCCTGCACGAAACCTGAACTCACTGGGCGCGTGCTGCGCCTCCCTCTGGCAGGCCTGGGCTCTAGACGCGAGTCTGTGACCCCTGACACTGCAGCACGTGTGACCCCTGACACTGCAACACGTGTGACCCCTGACATTGCAGCATAGAGCTGATGGGGGCAACATTAGCAAATCCGTCTTTCAGGAGATTATCTCACCCACTGGCATACCCTAACCTAGTGGCAACTTAGGTCATCATGATGGTTGTGCTCTCCGAAGGCAGCAGAGGGTGGTCACGGAGTTCTGCAGAAATACGCTCCAACTTCTGCTTTAAAATTCCAGGGGAGGAAGATCAGGCCCCGGAAATTCTTCTGAAGTGAGAAAGGTCAACTGTATGTGAATGTATGAGTAAATTCTGCGAAGCTGGAACTAGAAAGGATGCAAGTGAGAAAGGATGCAGGGAAAGCCACAGGCTGATTGCCAAGCCTTAAAAAGAAGCACTCTACACTGAAAAAACCCTCAAGGCACACAAGTTATTCGGTGGCAGGGTTATCTGTAAGAGAAGGCAAGTGCTTCTAACCCAGAAAAATCCTGTGTTGTACTGAGAGGCAGATCTGCTCCCTTACTGTAGGGATCCACGCACTGCACATGCGAACACACAGTGGCATCTCCACCCAGCCCCTTTAAGCTCCCATCAGATGAGTCTGTGTTCTGTGAGAACTCGATTTTGCTGTGGAAGGTCTTTGCCTGCTATAGAATATTCCTGCTCTGGATTTTCCAATAGCTTCAGTTTCTTGTCTTTTGGAGTCAGCTTGTATCCCCTCTGCCCCCCACCCTTTTCCTGACCTTTTTCTGGGATCCTTCCAGCCTCCTGGCTGCTTCCTTTCAGAAGTAAACCAGGAACTAAATATATATTTGTACAGTTTTGTCTGAACTAACTATAATTAGAAATTCTCTTTTCTCTCATTCGTTTCTTTGCCCACTTGTTTATTGCATGTCTGTCTCCGCTAGAAGATAAGCTCCATGGGAACAGAAAACGTTTGCACTCGCTCTCTCCCAGCGCCTGAGCCAGTTTTTGGCAAGGAAAGTGCTCAGTAAATATTTACTGAGTGGACAAATGAGAAACACTGTCAGCTCTGATTTAACGAAGCCGCTTTGATTTCGATGCCACCTCAAGCAGCCACCTTGGATGCCTTCCTTTCCCCCAGTGCTGCAGTCTGCATTCAGGTGAGGGCTCCCCCTCAGTCTGGCTCCATCGCTTCCCTAGAGCCGCTCTCTGGATGGCCAAGTCTTTCTTCAGCGTCAGACACAATGGCCTTTCTCAGCTGCAGCTTTTTGGATTTATCTGCAGACTCTACACCAAGGAGCTGCCCTGAGAGGGTTCCCATAGGACCCAGACTAGATGGGGCCTTTACTTTTCTTCTTGTTTTTGCTTTTCCTTCCTACTGTCCTGAGAAAGAGAGTTCCTTGAGGGTCTACCCTTAGCTCTTGGCTCACTCCTCTCTCCTCTGCACAAGGAAGGCTGAACCTCCCCTTCCTTTCCCATGACCTACAGAGATGACTGTCCCTCCCCACCCAGGTGTCATCAGATATGGCTGATCCTTTGTTCTGAGCATGCATAACATTATTTTTCTGCATTCACCAGATCTCAGAAAACAGTTGTGCAACTAACTTACTTTTGCCAATGAGTTCTGGTTAGAGGTATTGCAAGTCCATGCTTGGTTTACTATGTTCTCCTTTCTCTATTTCCAAAAGCACTGAGAATATAGTACATCCAGTTGGAGCGTCCATTGAACTGAGTCTGTGGGTAAAAGGCTGAACAGAGTTCACTGCTGGATTGCAAGGAACAGCCAATGTGAGTTCAAAGTCAGGGCTATTGTATGCTGTCACACTGTTACTGTCTATCCTTAGCAGAATCTGTGCTTACTAAGGCTGCTCTTCAGTCTGAATTTTCTTTGAGGCTCAAATTCTACTTCTCCATCTGCCTTCAGGATTTCTATTTGGACTTACATAAGAAAAGTGTAAACCCAAATGTGTCTTTATCTACATTCATTGTTTTTCCTCCCCTTGCCTGAAGTATAGCTCATTTTCCTACTTTCTACAATGACGTCAACCTTCTATCCCTCTCTATCCTTTATACCGTCAGTGACATTTTGTCCTTGCATTATTTATGACTCAGTGTTGTGGTTCCTGCAGGTGCCTCTTTGGTTCCGTCCTGGTCCCTTCCTTCCTAGACTATTATAATTCTTGAGTGATCTTCGAGGCTTTCTCTTCCCGTAAGGTCAACCCTTCCTCCTTTGTCATTAGCGAGTCACAAATGTGAGCAAGGTAAATACCTAGGTCATAGTATTCCTTTGCTAAGCAAGCTACAATGTGCCCCTATCGCCTCTTGAATAAACTCTTCAGTCCTTCATCTGGCATCTCTCCCACATCTTTTTTCATCTCTCCTTTGTATGGCTCTTACTTAACACTGAATCTCTTATCTCTGTATAAATGATACATACCTTGTGATGGTTAATTTATATGCTAATTTGGATGGACTGTGGAATGCCCAGAGACCTAATTAACTTTGCTGTGTAGATGGGGGAGGGTGGAAGAGATTAGCATTTGAACTGGTGACAGAGTAGAGCAGGTGACTGTCCCCACGTGGGAGACAGCATCCCACCTGTGGAGGGCTTGCAGAGAACCCACATGAGGAAGTTTGAAGTTTCTGATTGTATGAGGACATCTGCTCTCTGCTGCTCTCAGACAGAGCTGCATGCCATCCACCCTTCTCTGTGCTCAGGACTTTGGGACTGGACTGGAATTTATACCACTTAGCTTCCATCATCAGATGAGCTGATTCGTTATGATAAACCCCACGCACTGGATATAGAAGTTTCGGGTTTTTTGGAGAATCCTATATAGCTGTATGTAGTGGTTTCTGTGGCCTGGGCTTATTTGCTTCTGGAACTCCTAACATGGATGCCCTGCCTTCAGATTGCTTCTTTTCTCACAAATTCCCATGGAAAGCCAGATGCCACTGTGTAGTAGAGCCTTCTATCCTCACACCAAGCAGAAGTGCCTCCATTGTCCCCTGACTGCAAGGTGCTCTCAGGCCCCCTGCCTTCTCCCAGCCACAGGACGATCTGCACAACTCTCTTCTGCCCTGGCCAGCCAACTGTTCTACAAGAAGCCACCAAAACCTGAACGTGTTTAGCTCCACCACAGAGCAAAGCACTAACCTTTGTTGTTTTTCTAGAAACAATATAGTGAACAGACACCAGCACCTGGCCTCAATTCACAGAAAAAAATTGTGCAACTAAGCAAAGAGAATTCTTGGGAGAATTTCTCATTTTGATAAAATGGAGGGCAATTTCAAGGCCAGGCAATAATGAGTGTTGTTTTTCTTTTTAGTTTTGCAAGTAATAAAAAATGGTCTACCCTTGGGTTAAGAAATTTCATTTTATCTGAATTAGAGATGTACGGCTAGTCATAATAACCACTTAAATATTAGAAACATCTGTAGTTTACCATCATTAGCTTTTCCCAATGTAGTACATTAAAGAAAAACTGCCAGGCCCCAAATGTACACTTAGGGCTGTTTAGTCACAGCCCAGCTAACAACGGAAGCCCTCAAGTCTCCCTGCTGTCATTTCTTTTAGGAAAAAACCCACATCATTATCAATGTAATGGCTCCTTTATGACCTCCTTGCTCTTGGATATCAGATCTCTCTAACCCTGGGAGTACACATGACAGAATTTTGTAAAGTAATAAGTTACCACACAGCTGGTAACTGTCTAAAAGTGGAAAACAAATGCAAACAAATATTCACATGGATTTGCTCTGGCAGCAGTCCATATGGGTGGTTCTTAAAGTGAGTCCTAAGAGCCCAGCTGGAGCAGCAGCAGCACCTAAGCACTTGCTACAAATGCAGATTCTGAAGCCTGGTGCCTGTGGTTCATGCCTGTAATCCTAGCTATTCAGGAGGCTGAGCTCTGGGGATCCTGGTTCAAAGCCAGCCCGGGCAGGAAAGTCTGTAAGCTTCTTATCGCCAATAAACCAGAAATGGCGCTGTGGTTCGAGTGGTAGTGCGCTAGCCTTGAGCTGAAGAGCTGAGGGACAGTGCTCAGGCCCAGAGTTCAAGACCTACAACTGACAAAAAAGAAAAAAAAAAAAGAAAAGAAATGCAAATTCTGAGGCCCTTCTATCAACTCAGAAACTCTAGCAATGGATCCCACTCTTCTTTAACAAGGCCTTTTTTTTTCTTTTTTTTCAGTCACAGGGTTGAACTTGAGGTATGGGCACTGTCTCTGAGTTCTTTCACTCAAGGCTAGTGCTCTACCACTTTGAGCCACAGCAACACTTATAGTTTTTGAGTGGTTAATTGGAAATAAGAATCTCACTTTTCTGCCCAGGGCTGGCTTCAAACCAGGATCCTCAGATCTCAGCCCCCTGAACAGCTAGGATTACAGGTGTGAGCCAATGGCACTGGGCTACCAAGTCCTTCTTAATAAGTCTGACCTACATTCATGTTTGAGAACCTCTACAGTACACCATCTTCTAAGTCCCCAAATTAAGAGAATTAGAGTGAATGTCCATTATCCCGTAATCAGAAAGTGTCTCCGGGCTTCCAATTGCTTTCTCATTTTTAATCTGTGCTTCAGATTTGAGGCAAGTATTGGTGTGATGGCTTGACAAATGTTCTGACCCGTAGGATAGGTTCAAGTTTTAGTTGTATCTTTAGGTTAAATAAGTAGAGACACACTTAAGTAGGACAGCTTAAGTTAAAGGAGCCATATGAAGTGGTTAGGAAAGTGTCTAGACAGCTAAGAAATGGAAGTCTAAAATAGGGCGTTACCTCATAGAGGCAGCAGCTGAGGGCAGACCCAGACTCATGATGGGCCTAAACATCTTCACATACTCTTATGAAAATACTAGAATTACAGTGCACTTGCAGTTTTATGTGTTGGATACTTTTTGTTTTGTCATCAGTTAGCTTCCTCTAATTTAATTGTGTTTCTGATCCTTCATGATTTGAAGTTTCACAACTAATTCAAAACTTTTCAATCATGGAAATTAGGATAGGCCCAGCTTATTTTTTGGGTGCCACACTATTGTTTATTTGTATCAATAGTCAAATATTTGACAATTGATTCAGAACAGATACTAACCAATCAGAATGGAGAATTTACTGATTATAAGGAGGTACTGATCAATTAGATAGGCACACACTATTCAAACCTGGGATAGTCAGTCCAATGCATATTAGTTGAATATTCAACATCTTATCAATTGAGTTTAACATGGTTCATCGCACAGAGCAGACCCAACTAAATTTTTAATATAACATTCAATTTCTTGGATATATTTTGGAAAACTTGTCTAAATATTTACTGGGAGTAAAATTATGCCAGTAAATATGTTTAAATATCTAAGCTCTAAATAAAATTTAATGTGTGTCTTTTTCTTTTAAATGAACTTTCAAACCCTTTGTATATTCCTCTTGCCCCATCCCTCCCTTACCAACATTCATTTAAACAATTTTCCAATTCATTCTCCTATCTCCAGAATCTCTCTAATAGAAGTCTGCAGAGCCTCTAATGTTTAATGGTCCCAGTTATTTATCTATTCTCTTACTTGAGGGATAAGAGGAGAAAAGTCTAAAGTCACATACAACAGTGAATACACAAATACATGATAATGGTTGCTTTGAAGGTTCAAGGAGGAATGGCGTAAAAGTTTAATTTGGTAATATAAATCTTTGAAAACTAAGTTCAAAATTTTAAATATTAAAAATGTATATTCATAAAACACAAATGAATTGAGAGCATGGACATCTGTCTTTCTTGCTTAGGAAAAGCTGGTTGGCATATAGAGAGGTAAAATGCAAGCAGAGTTATCACACTGCTGAACTAAGATGTAAGAGGGAATAGTTTGAGCTATTGATGTAGATGGGCCTTGTGAGCCCTGGCATCTGAGAAGTACTGTTCGGGGCAACCATTTTAGAAGTCAGCATGAGTATTCTGATTCCTTGGCGAAGAGGTGCATTGCACGTGGAAAGTCTGGACTCCAGAGATCAACTATTTTGAGGCTGTGAGCTGAAAGGACATAATGGACAATGTTGGAATTCCAACCAGCCAGAATGGAGACATCTCAGTGAGGACTGGGACATTCACGTGTGACTCCAGAAAGCCACGCCTGAGGGGTGAGGACTGTGCTCTAAGATGAAGTTCAGCACGAAATAGACTCACCCCAACAACAACATGAAAGACGCCTGACAGGACCCAAAGAACCTACCAGCTGTTTAATAATAACTTTAATACAAAAAGCAGCACATATGGGCATAATATAGTTGAACCAATAAAAACCAGAGATGAAGAGAAAAATCTTTTCAAAAATTAAACGGTATATTGTAAAAAAAAAGGCATATATTTTAAACAATATGTTTTAAACTTTAAGAAGTTTTATATATATATATATATACATATATGTATATTTGAAAAGTTAAACCATGTATTTTAAAGGTTTATATATATCAAATGACTTCTAAGCCCAAATAATGGGTGCTGGATGACATGAAGGGGCAACTTTAAAGTTAAGGCAATCACCAAATTCCTTATCCATTAAAAACTATACTTCAAAAAAATGTCAGGGGCTGGGAATGTGGTTTAGTGGTAGAGTGCTTGCCTAGCGTGCGTGAGACACTACCTTTGACCAAACAGAAAAAGCCAGAAGTGGAACCATGGCTCAAGTGGTACAGTGCCAGCCTTAAGCAAAAGAAGCTCAGGGACAGTGCCCAGGTCCTGAGTGCAAGCCCCAGGACTGGTAAACAAATAAACAAACAAATAAATAAAAGGTATAGCCAGGTGCTTGTGGCCTGTGGCTCATGCCTGTTACTCTACCTACTCAGGAGGCGGAGGGCTAAAACTTGTGGTTTGAAGCCAGTCTGGATATGGCAAATCTGAAAGATTTATCCCCAATTAGCAAAAAGCTAAAGTGGAGTTATGGATCAAGTGGTAAGGCACTAGCCTTGAGCAAAAATGCTGAGCAATAGTACTAGGGTCTGGCACACCCACACCTACCCCCCCCCCCCCCCCACACACACACAATCTTGGGGAAATATATTTTCACAATACACATTCACATACATACCTCAGTATATTAAAGATATTTTCAGATTAATAAGCCTAGAGGACTTATTGGAATTTCTGTTCTTTAAGAATTGCTAAGAGGCCGGGCGCTGGTAGCTCACGCCTGTAATCCTAGCTACTCAGGAGGCTGAGATCTGAGGATCGCGATTCAAAGCCAGCCCGGGCAGGAAAGACCGTGAGACTCATATCTCCAATAAACCACCAGCAAACCGGAAGTGGCGCTGTAGCTCAAGTGGTAGAGCGCTCCCCTTGAGCTGAAGAGCTGAGGGACAGCGCCCAGGCCCAGAGTTCAAGCCCCACGACCGACAAAAAAAAAAAAAAAAAGAATTGCTAAGAGAAAAATTTCAGGTTGCAATGAAATGAAAGCAGACAGGAAACTTGAATGTATGGGAAAGAATAAAAGAACAAGAAAAAGTAAATACTACTAGAAATACAACAGAATATTTATTCTCTTAATTGCTTTGAAATATAACTGACTTAAAGAAAAATAATACACTGCCATGTAGCATTTTATTATTCATGAAGACAAAGTAAATGAGCATAATTGCTTATAATTATTGGATAGTCAGAGTAAATAGAATTTTTCAGTGTAATATGTGTGTATTTAATATGCATCAAGAAATACTAATAAATGGTGAATGCATTTTATAATATATTTAGAAGTACAAATAAAAGTTAATGCAGAGCAAATAGAGGAAAGAAAAAGTGATTAATTTAAAAATATACATTAATCCAAAAGGTAGAAAAGAACATAAAAACAAAAGAAGATAGGAAAACTTGGAAGTGATATTAAGAAGGTAGACTTAAGCTCATCCATATTACTAAATATATTAAAAATAATTGAGTTGAATATTAGAATTAGAAGGCAGAAACTTTCAGATTCTCAAATATTTGCAGAATTCCAAATATTTGTAATTAGTGCACTTCTACATTGCTTATGAGCATGATGAAATATTTTAGCTGAATGATAATTAAAATACAAGTCAACAGTTGTGGACTTGGCTAAAGCAGTGATTAAATACATTGTGTAACTTTAAGGTTTATATCAGGAAAGAAAGATTTAAAATCAATGATCCAGTGTCCCACCTTAAGAAGTGACAAAAAGAACAAATCAAAGTAATTAGAAGACATAAACATGACAATATTGACCAGGAAAGGCAGAAAGTTGCCAATGAAAGTAAAAATTTTAGACTCTACAGTTTTTAAAAATATGATACAGTGTTATAAAGGAACCTATAAGAGCAGAACCCAGGAAGGCTGGAAAAATGCTAGTGTAACCCAGCTGAATGCTAGTGTAACCCAGCTGAATGTTTCAGTTCTTTTGGGTTCAAAGAGTTGTCAAGGAAAGGACAGACCCTTCTGCTACTCAGACGTAACAGTGGGAAAAATGCTAAAGCATTTTCTAATTCTCTTGCTTTCTTGTCTGCAACTGGATAGAATACAAGGAGTCTTCAAATGGAAGTGGTAAAACTAACTAAAGCATGAGTTTATTTTAGGAAAAAAAGCCACCATCAGAAAATGCCCATGTTATGCCTATCATCTATCTATCTATATCTATCTACCTATCTACCTATCTACCTATCTATCTATCTATCTATCTATCTATCTATCTATCTATCTATCTATCTATCTATCTATCTAGGTTCTAATGAAAATTTAAAAAACAATCCAGGGAAGTGGTGTTGCTATAAGCAGCAACCTCTTTCTTACCATCCTATCAAAAAGCACCCATGTTTTTGTTAGCTCTGAGATTGAACAGAAAGTACATTACATGTAGTATATCTACATTGCAAGTAAATCATCTGAAAAAGATCTTGATGGATTTCCTGTGGATGAGGTAGGGAAATGCATGGTGGTTGTGCTCAAGGGAAATTCCTTCACAGTCAATTGAACAACACAGTGTATTATCAGAGGACTCAGGTTTGCATCTGGATATGCCATTTCTCAGATGGAGGACCTTGGTTACATTGTTTAAACTATCTTAACTATGGCTTTCTTATCTGCAAAATAGATGGGAATACTTATTTCATAAGAATGAACTTAAATCATGCATATAAACTAGTCATTTGGTAAGTGATTATGTGTTACACGACTGCTATTGATATTAATTAACATTAGCAGGAGAGAGTTAACAAGGCTTTCATCTTGGTCTTATTGTGGTCAACATTTAATCAAAGACATGGAAAAGACACAGTAATTCCTTATCAGATCAACAGGAGACTCCCAGCCGGCAGTGCCCGCAAGTGTCTTTGAAGAGACCTAGGGCTTTACATAATTCAGAGCGAATGCCAGGGTTAGAACAGGCATAATCATTTTGGCAGGTTGGAATATTGGACAAAGTCCATGGGAAAAAATTAAAGACGAATAAACTTTTATATCTGTTGTTTGTCTAAAACTGAAATTTCACTAAGACAGAATGAGGAAGTAATTCCCTTTAAGGATCTAAGAGACTGAGTCAACCACCAGCTCAGCCTGAAAGAGGTAGTAGAGATAAGGGGCAGCAGAGTCCTTCCTCTTCATAAACTACTGGCCCCCCTCCCCTTTTTGGGGGGGTTATTGGGCTTGAACTCTGGGCCTGGGTGCTATCCCTGAGCTCTTCAGCTCAAGTCATGTGCTCTACCACTTGAGCCACAGTGCCACTTCCAGTTCTCTAGTGGTTAATTGGAGATAAGGGTCTCATGGACTTTCCTGCCAGGGCCAGCCTTTAACCACAATCCTCAGATCTCAGGCTCCTGAGTAGCTAGGATTACAGGTGTGAGCCACCTGTGTCTGGCTCTGCCAGTGCCTTTTTGGAGCCTATTGATTGATTCTGGAGAGCATAAGTGAGGTGAAGAAGTTTCTAGTATGTGACAAGTGGCTGAAGGCATTGATTAGAAGTGCCTGGAAAAGAAAAAGAACAAATCATAGTACCTATCATAATTATAATTATCATCAGCACCACAATAGCTAAATCTTAGTGAGTGCTTCTGTTTCTTGTCCCTGTCACTTCATTTAATCCTCTCAACACCTTGAACATCAGGTACTATTCTCATCCATGCTTTGCCACTGCACAGGAGAAAACAGGCCATGTGGTCTATTTGTTATATAGGTAGCAAATGAGGAGTATATGTTCAAATTCAGACATTTTTATCGAAGCAAATACTTTTAGCTAACATGCTATAATGCTTCTAAGGGGGATAAGAAAATGGCTAATGGAAGAGAAATTAGGCCTTTGCTGTGTATTTCTAGAAAGTAGTGGTAGTGGTACTCCCAGGAAGTATAAAATACCAGAAAGGAATTTTAGGATATGAAGAAGTTTAAAAGGGAATGGGCTGGGATGTGTTCTACTGGAATTCTCTGTATACTTGTCAAGCAGAGGCTGCATGCTCCCAACCCTTAAAGTTCTCTTAATGAGGCATGGTTGCCCTAGGTAATCTCAATTTTACCTTCAAGATTTGACTCATCCTTGGGCTAATGTGTTCATCAGGATTAATCAGCAGTGGGATCCTTCACTAATTATGGCTGGGATGTGTGCACTTTCTTGGAAGGGCAAGAGTGCAGTTGTCCCTCAGCCATAATGGAGCAGGAACATGAAACCCATACGACACTGGGACTTTGAAATTCTTGAATCCTTTTGGCTTTGTGAACTTTTTTCTCTCATGGCAAACCAATTTTTATCACAGGGCAGAAAGCATAACCATTGGCAGTTCTTGACATTTAAAAAAAATTTTTTTTCCATCTCATAATTTCTGTCCCTGGCAATAGACTGCCTCTTTGTTATCAAGGCAAAGCAAAATACAACTACAGAAACAAAAACACTCCTCAATTCTTCACAGGCAAAGGTACAAGAATCCACATCTCCTCTGACATGAGAATTGAGTCCCTTAGAAAAACAGCAGGGCTCAAAGAAATAATATGTGGTGGACAGAAGAGAAAGCATACCTGCTCAAGGCACTGAAGACATTATAGGCTAAAGTCTTCTGAACATAAATTTCAACACTTAAGGCTATTCTGTGTTGACAATAGTCATCTTTTCTGAAAATACTTGAAAGTACCGTTAGAGCTGTACATTTCACATCTGTAATCTCTTCAGCAAGAGTTAGGTGCTACACCAGGCAGAGAACTACAGGCTGTGGCTCTTAAGCCTACCTAACAATTTAGAGGATTAAGGGCTTAGCATTCTGAGAACTGTTTTAAATATAATTACACAGAGGTTTAATCCTCATCAACGAACTCACTCACAAATAGATCTCATAGTGAGTTTAAATCAAAACTACCTCCTCAACAGAACTCTTTAGCAGCTCAGAAATAGCCCAGGCTAGAGAAATGTATGCTCACTTGTGTTAATTTATTTTTTTCACTTTTGTTCACAGGTGTTTTAGACACTGTAAGGTAATCAAAATGGTAGAATCATATTTCTTCAAATTTGTCACTTGCTGTTTGGTCTGTGTGGAATATATTTCACCTCATGCCTGCCTTCCACTGCCTTTATCTGCTATTTGATTCCTGCTTACTATTTGAAATGTCCGTCTTTCCTGTCTAGACTGGGTTAAAACCCTTCGCTCCAGGGTCCTGTCATCCTGGGTGCTGCACATTAGGAAAGTTCGATATTTGTAATCTCATTCAGTGTTGTCCTCTGGTAAAATTAAAGCCCTACGAGGGTAGGCTGTTTGTTTTGTTCTCTACTATGCCTGGAATACTGCCTCAAAAAGAAGCAGGAATTAAATAAAATTTGACAGGTGCTTATTGAACATGTGAACATGTATATGATAAGCATTGTTCCTCACACTGAAGATACAAAAGAGGAGAGAGAGTAGATACGGTCCCTGTCCTGAAGGACCTTGTATGTTGAAATGCTGACAAAGTAACTCATTCAGACTCCTAATTTCCAGATGAGAGAAAGAGCACCAAAGAGATTAAGTGACCTGACTCATGCCACAAGGATAATTTGAGTGGCACATATGATCATATCCATTTACAAAAATGTCAACTCTCAATACACATTTCAGTAACCAAATGTGAACTGTTTTATCCATGATGAACAATGGCAAGACATGGAATCCTTATGAGGTACAGAGGAAAGAAGCGTATGGAGCACACGGTTTTATGTGCACAGAGCTTTATCGGCTGTCATCACAGGCAGGCAGCTTTGGAGACGGTTATGTCTGTCCTAACCCATGCAAGAATGATTATGGAGTTCCTTGTTGTTGCAGTTGGATCTTAGAGTCCTGCCATCAGTGGGGGGTCCATGTTGCTAGAATTTAGTTGGGATCTGTGCTGAGCTGGAAGTTGCAAAGGGACTCACATGGATCATTTTTGATAATTTTAGGACTTTTCAAGAGGTAGTGTATAAAGAACTGTATCAAGGGAATGTTTATAGGAGTGTTTGAACAGCAGGGAAATAGATCAATAAACAGCTCAATGAATAATGAAAAATATTACAGGATAGATGGAGTACTTGGGTTGAATCCAGTTGTTTGAAATAAAGGAAATAGTTGTTTCCAAGAATAGAGAGCTAGATTACTAATTAAATGCAAATCTAAACTAGTTATTCATTTCAGAGCCTGGGGAGGATACCATGGGAACTCTGCTGGAGTTCTCTTTCTCCCTGTTGAAGGAACAGACCTAGAAGGACAGACAGACTGTCATCTACCCACATCATGCAGTAGAAGCCAGTCTCTGGACAAGTTATGTCAAATTACCACTTATGTCTCCCTAATCAAAAATATATCCCCACCCCTCACAAAGCTCACATGACTCTAGCAGAAACATCTAAGCACGTGACAACCTGTTCTACCATCTTCACACAGGACGCAGCAGAGCCGGTTCAGCTTTCCTTGTGACTGTCAGTAACCAGCAAGATTCATGTGCATTGCTCATAAAATCTGCAAATTGTTGAGTCAATTAATCAGAAAGCATGCAAATATAAGAACATTAAAAAATAAATAAGTTGTAAGGTGAGCGTGTGTGTGTGTGTGTGTGTGTGTGTCTGTGTGTGTGTCTTCCGTTGAGGGCAATTTGCAAAGCCCAGCAACTCACTAATGTCACAAAGAGGTATGGAAGGTATGGAAGGTGATATCCTGGTCCTGAAGGATGGGGCATCTCAGGGGAGTACTGCAGCAGGCTTAGAGAACTATGAGGAGAAGAGAAACCTGAGAAAGTACTACATACAACATCTGTAAAGAAAATGTTTTATTTAAAGTGTTAAATACCATCACCAGAATGAATTTGATTTACATTAGTTGGTGTTTGTTACAGGACTAATCTGCCCTTTTTTGTGTTTTTTCCCCCAACTGGAATTCCCTTTACTTGAAAATGTATTATGTACAGGGCAGCAATGGTCACTAGCATAGTGCTATTTACATGACTAAACCACAAGTCGAGGTGCAGACATGTGAAAATTAAAAAAAAAACAAAAACAACACCAACTTTAAATAAATACTGCATAATGACAAGTATGTACAAATATTCCATACAGTCATATCCTTCTTATTAAAATTAGAAATAATTTGTATAGGAATATGCATAAAAGATTATGTGACTGCCTGTTAGTATCAGGAAATGGTAAACGTTTATTCTAAGGGGTAGTATAGACACTACAGGTCTATTAAATCAATTGTTGCTGGTACACAGGTGTCTAAATTATTTCAATAAAGTTTTATTCATTCTTTTCAAAACTCTATCTGGGTCCATCGTAGATCTCAGACTGTCAAGACACAGTCCTAATGTATTTCATATTGCACCACATAAAGAGAAGGCATTTTTAGTGATACTCATTTTAACTTTTGCACCATATCAAGCATGATAGTTTTCAATGATTAGCACTGAATTAGGAAAAAAAATAAAAAGCAAAGAAAATAATATTTGTGCATGGACTTCATTTAAACAGATGCGATGTGTGTGAACTTCAAAAAGTATTGCAAGAAAGTCAAACCAATCTATTAAGAATGTGTTGTCAAAGAGGACATAAGAGCCAGAAGGGAAGGGTGGTTCACTTCATTGACCAGTGACATTTCCTCTAAATTGGGAACTTGAGAGAAATTTGACCTTGCAGCACCACCCAATGGTAATAACTGTCAGTCAGTAGAACCAAAGGCAGGGGTTTTGACTCCAGGGCATTTGCATGTAGACTTCTGATGACAGCATCAGAGAACTAGTTAGTAGGCATATTGACTTTCTTTGAGTCACTTAAAAATTGGAGCTTTAAAACTGTTGCAAATTTATGTTTATGATATTTCCTTAGAAATATAACTTGTGAAAATTTTGATTTTTACTACAGAAAAATGAATTAATAAACAGCCTTGGGTGTCTGGGCTCCAAATTTTTAGCAGTGTGTCTATTCACACAGTAAATGGAAACTGGCTAACGAAATCATTTAAAGAATTAGAAAACAAACAAAAAACCCCTAAGAATACCTACAAATAATACTTGAACCCCTGTATGAATAATGCTGGTGCTGAAAACAAATTTATCAGACATTACAATGGCCACATGATTGTAGGATTTTCCTGTAAACTGAATTTTGAAGGTGAAAAAAAAATTACCATGCACTGTACAATAAGTTGCAAAAGTTCAAATATCTTCTTTGTCAAATACATGCTGACTTACTTAAGTGTACTCCCAAGTCATGTTGCAAAGTCCTTTCAACATGCTTGAAATAAAGAAAGCTCTTAAATAAATTAATTCCCTTGAGAAATTCATAAATTTAGATGCACCTACAGCCCTGAATCAAATATGGGGTAGAGGATTAAATCAGATAAAAAAACTCATCATTTTTAATATAAGGTTCACTTTCATTGGGAGGAAGAAAATAAACAAAAGAGGGAGAAGAGGAAAAGTGAGAGAGAGAAGAGGAAGAACGATGTGAAAAATCTGCACATATTGAAGGTCATAAGATTTGTGTTTTCACATGGAAAGAAAGTGAATACATTATCCTGTTGTTGTCACATAAAGAGAATTTGAAGTATCTGCTAGAAAGTATTTTCATCTGTAATGTCTGCCAAAACACAGACTGTGGTTAAAGAATAAACATGGTGTGTCTTTGTATCACCCTGTTGCATTCTCTCCCCCATTTAAAACCATGCACTAGTGAAATTTACTTTTAAAAATAATATAAATTGTTGAAAATGGCTGATTTTTATTTATTTTTTTTGCAAGTTGCAGCCCCAAGAAAATAATTTAAAGTATTCAGCTAATCTGAGTCCATGCAAAAGTTTCTTTAATTTCATTCAGTACAGTGTAGCCACAGAATTGTGATTTTCAGAGTCCGACACATCTTGGCATCAGTAAATGACATGCCAGCTGGAGCTTCCCAGCTGGCCTCTCTCCCTCCGGATCCTGGTCTAGGGGCGGATGCTTTGTTCCTGACCTTGCTTTTCACCTGATGATTCTTAGGACTTCATTCCTTGGCCTGTAACATGGCTTAATGGCTGTAGAGCTCCATTTCTGTGGCATAACAGGGCTTTGGGTTAGATAAATGAAGAAAAACGATAAAAATATAAAGGTGCCATTGAAAAGGGCTTTTGTTGCATGAAACTGACGGGATTCTTTGAGATTAATCCATGGCTTCAGATTGGACCAAAACTCGAGTGTCAATGAACTCCAAACCTGATAGTTCTTCATAGCTCTGCTCTTTCACCTGAGGGCCTTCGTTAGGGCACAATGTGTGCAACTTCCTCTGAGAACACAGGATCGCTTTGTATCCCTAGAAATGGGCTCAGAAGACACAACATTAAGCATGCAGTGTTACCAGGGTTTGCGACCTGTGGATATATATGTATGTTTTTTGTAACGCTGGTTGCTGTGACAACAGTTTTACAGCTGCTATGAACGAGAGTAAGAAGGTCCAGTGGAACTTTCCAGAGACGATTGGGAAGCTCTTCTTGTCAGAGGGGCCAAGGTTGGATCTACTAGGGAGGAGGGGGGGAATAGTTTGAACCATCCAATCACCATATTGGATAGTTCCAGTTCATCTAAAAGTATCTGGGCCACTCCCATAAAGGATTTGTGATCCATTCGGCCATAATCTCCCCAGACAATAATCTGTTGGCAAAATGAAAAGAATAGTATAAGCATATACCTGACAAAAAACTTGAAAAATACATTTAAATAGTGAAGTTCATTTGACATCAAAGAATAATTAAATAGATGTATTTGATGAATGGGACAATTGTTTCTACCAGAATCCAAAGATACACTGCAAAAATCTACTAAAGCTTTGGCGATGAGCAGTCCACAGAGATTGGAGTTGATGTATAATGGGATCTCTTCCCTCCCCCACCCCCCCCCCCGTCCTCCCCCCCTCCCCCCGCCCCGGCCCTGAGTGCCTGCGTGCGTGCGTGCGTGCGCGCGCGCGCGCGCGCGTGCGCGCGCGCGCACACACACACACACACACACACACACACACACACACACACACACACACAGTTTATGACACTGGCCACCACTTTAAGGTTTTCAAAGACTTTCGGCTGTGAAGAACATAACAGAATGTGACAAGAAACTGGGCACAGGTGGCTTGTGCTTATACTTCAGCTACTCATGAGGTGGTAATCTGAGAATCACTATTCAAAGCCAGCATGGGGCAGGAAAGTCCATGAGACTCTTAGCTCCAACTGACCACCAAAAATCCAGAAGTAGAGGTATGGCTCAAATGGAGGAGTGCCAGCCTTGAGCAGAAAAGCTAATTAAGAGTGTGAGGTCCTGAGTTCAAGCCCCAATAATGGTGAAAAAACAAGGGAAAAAAAGGAATGTCTCAAGTAAAGGTACTGAATACAAGGTTTGGCTTCATAAAAGTAGTTTCTTATGTAAGGAATCAGCAAATAAGTAAATACCTGTAAAACCTTTCCTTGGGGACTCTCTTCAAACGATAACAGCTGCTGGTAAAGGGGTTCCAGCGTTTTCCGTGCCACTTTCGTTTTCTTTTTGGCTATGCAGACTCCATTATCTAGTAGATACACCTTGACATACGGTGCTAGGGAAAAAAAGGGGTAGGGGTGAATGATAATCACATCTGTCCAGTGTCCAGCTTATGGGGGACATCTGCAATAGCCTCATTTTTATCTGAAAGAGCTAACGCCAATCGAAAGTCCCTGGTCTTGTACCGGATGTTTAATTCAAATCATGTACAATCGTCAGCCACTCAGAGAGTTGCAGGGGATGCTGGAATACTTTTTGAAATTTTTGTTTGTTTATTGCTGTTTGTCCATCTACTTGTATCTATTTGAACATTGGATAAGTAAGGTAAAACATTTCCAGTCTCTAACCATCCCACCTCTAGAGAGGTCTCTTAATCTTTAATTTTCCAAAAGCTCAATTTAATTAAATTGTTTTTGCTCCTCCAATCCAAAAGATTACTTATCATTCAAAGGTGTTTCTTTACTGATGGTGGTGTGGGTATCATGCAGGAATGAGGCTTGAGGATAGAATATTCAAATTGGCTAGGAAGAGGTTGATAAATATAAATTCAATGGCTTAAAATTTATTTGGCAAACACTTCATTAAATTCATGTCCACTGATGTAAAAGTCATGATATTCTTTATGACAAAACAATTTTATTTTTATGAACATAAAAGGTAATGGCAATGTTGTACAATAAGCAATGCATCCTAGTTTTAAATTCCTGCAAGGATTGAAAAATTAAGATGTCAGTAGTGACGATGCTAAGGCTAGAAATGAAGTTTCAGAATTCTCAGTAATTGTTTCAAACATGTGAAAAGCATGTAAAACCACTGTGTCATTTTCCACAGCTTCAATTATCTTACATTCTAGTAACATTTCAGTATGAAATATATGACATAAAGTTAAATAATGACTCTTTTTCCTTACATACTACAGGAGGTAAAACTCTTACAATTAGAACATTTAGCATATATTGGCTTATGCTACCATGGAACTTATATTCTAATTTTAGAGTTTTAAGGGTGCCTTAGGTGAAACTTGAAGATCTAGATAAAACTGAAGAGCAGCACAAAACACTAGTTATTAAGAAAAGAGAACTTCTTATGCATATGTTGTGACAAAAATGAATCATCTAAATGTGATAGTTTTTATTTTAGGGATTTTTAATATATATGGAATTATTTAAGAGCTTATATTATTCTCCTCCAGTAAGAGAACACTTACTGAATTCAAGATAAACCTCAGACTACGATAGCCTGAAGCAAGTCAGATAACTGACTTATCTGTTAGCATCTTTAACTAAAATCTAAGTTTTTCAGCAATAAAAACAACACAGCTTCTAAATGAAAACACCATAGTTTAATAGACAATAATAGGAATATCTCTTCTGTTTCTTTACCTGGCAGTGTCTTGGAACCTGGTTTTACAACAAGGCCACGGGCCCGAATGATTTCCACCTCCAGCTGCCCCTTTTTGTCCATCATTCCTACCTGAATGTCACCTAATGGTGCAAGAAGAAGAAAAAAATGTGCTTTACCACACAAATGCATTAAGAGAAGTGCTTTCACCAAAGAACTTGGTTTAACAACAGTTTATCATTTCCCATATGTCTCCTTAAATTAAAAAAAAATGTTACCAGTTTTATCAATGTCTTCCTTTAAAGATCATCAGAAATTAAAATGAAAAAAAAAATTACTGTTAAAAAAAATCTCACTTTGTTTCTGCTAGTAATAGTGGTAAAGAGTCTATGAAATTAAAGGAATACAATTTTCAATATACTAAAGAAAAGCAATACAATTCCATGACAGAAAGCCTTACCCATTGCAGGAGTGGCCAGAGTCTGACGTCCCACTAGCTGAGCAGGGCCCAGCCCATCGAGGAAATCGCTGAACTGGCTATCAGAGGCCAAGCGGACACCGGGGAAAATCAAACTGAAAGCAAAATAACATATGGATGGAACCCTCAGTCCCATGTCTCTCTCTAGTCTACTTTATGTGGAAGCATGGCTGGTACCATTATTTTGTCACTGATATTTATTGGACCCCAACATCCCAGTCCACTTCCCATAACTCTTGCTCCATATTCTGTATGTCAATGTATGTCACATGAAGCAATTGTTACATGAGTGCAGACTTCTATTTATGTGTCTTCCTCTTTCTTGATCTGGAGGACAGAGGCTGTGATTTGTCAGCCATGCCCAGTACCTATTAAGCACCTATTCCATGGCAGGTTCTATAGTATTTAATCTAGTGGCCTAACTAGAAGACAGGTTCTATGATTTATCCTCTTTTATAGATGGAGAAACCCTTCTAGATTATTCTCATCAACATTTAAACATGCTACTATGTCTTCCATCTTACATAAATAATCCTTTCTACTGACTCCACTTCTCTTCCAAGTTAGCACCCCATTTCTTTCCTTGAAATTCCTTGAAAAACATGCCCTTAAATTATGTCTGCATTTATTCCCTTTTCATTCTCTCTTGAAACCAAAATTTCTTTTAGCAAAATTTACCTAATGGCCACAAAAGTAAATGCACTTATTACCACATTACTCAGTTTCATCTAACTCAACAGATTAGAAGAACCTGACTCGATGGATCTCTTCCTCTTCCTTGAGACGCTTTCTCCACTTCACTTCCTGCAGCCTCTAGGCTCCTTGCATTTCTCCTTCATACTGGTACTGACTAGCTTGATGTCTCCAGCTTGGTCCTCTTCTTTAGGCACAGCCTTAACTGATGTATAATGAGCATCTCTAGCCAAACCTGGCAGCCTTCCTTCACCTCTCAAACAAAACTAGTCCCCTCATAGGATCTCTGATATGAAAAACAGGTTTGTTTGTTTGTTATCTGTTTGAACAACAGATGTCTGGATCAGTAGAAGATAATATTTGTTAAAGTAATTTATTAGTATTTATCCTATTTATCTATTAGGAGGATAGCTATCTGGGGTCGAGGTCACAGTTTAAATGTTTTTATACCCCATGTAATATTTCATAATATTGGCTACACTTCTGTCTAAGCATTCAATGTTTCCATAGTGATGGAAGGTTAGTAAACCACACATCTATTGATTCCCTTTACACATCCATTTACAGACCTATAGTCATCATTAACATTAATTTATTTGTGATGGGGTCACACAATCCTTTATTTCCTTTTGTACTTGTACTGGGGCTTAAACTTAAGAACCTTGCACTTTCACTCAGCTTTTTGGCTCATGCAGATGCTCTTAACACTTGAGTCATACCTCCACTTTCAACTTTTTAAAGATTAATTGGAGATAAACTCTTGGGTTTATCTGCTTGGTCTGGCTTTGAACAGCAATCTTCATATTTTAGCATCCCTGAATAGCTAGTATTACAGGCATGAACCACCTGCTTGGCTATACAATGTTTGTAAAAACTTAGAAAAAAAATCTCAAAGATAGTTCATTCAAAGGAAAGGTTCATATAATTACATAGGGCCCCTATTTTGGGGGGAATTTCTTTTTGGATGTTATACTTCATGTAATTAAAATGCATTATATTTCACTTATTTTTATTTATTCATTTATTTTTATTTCATTTATTAGTTAACTTTATTAGTCGAAATAAATGATATGAAATATTGTTAGTACATAAAATTATTTTTTCATAATAACTTAAACACATTAAAGATGTTTAAAATTAGCATACTCTATGTGGTATGGTACTAGCACGCATTATTTTGGTGCTTTTATATATTATTTCAAGCTAGGGCAAGATATTTTATTTACATGTAATGTGAGAGTCACATTTTAACACCTTATCAGCAAAGGCTATCCTTATCCCCAAACCTATATCCTTTGATGGAAAAAGCCAGAAACAGCATACCACTCAGTGGCAGATCAGTAAAGTTCTCTTCACAGGAAGTCAGCCAGTGACGATGAAAATGGTTGCAGAGGGTGTGAGCTAGATTTTGTGAGAACAGAGGATGAACCAGACAAGAAGGCTACAAGGAAGGTGTGGAAGAGACACGCCTCTTAACCAGCCTTACTTACTTTCCTTCTGAGCTATAGCTGTTCATGCTGCCATCTGTAGATTCTCGGCTGGCCTGTCGAGTCATCCAGTTCCTCATCTCCACTGCCAGACCTGTTTCTGTACTTCTCTGCACAGTGCTCCGTAGTTTTTTACCCCCTGCTTCTGCAGAAATAAAAATCCAAACGACATCACAGCTTTGTTATTGCTATTGGGTAACAAAAATTATTAGCCTCAGGAATTCCTCAGATGAAAAGAACTGCATGGAGGCAAAGTATTCTTAAGGAAACACAGAGAAAAGGTATTTAAAACACTTTAAAACAATGTTTTGTTGGATCAGATAAAAATCTTGAAGCAGCACAAAATACCATTGTTTTATTTCCATTTAAAATAGTGTTCATGTGGTTAACATATTAAAAGATTCAATCTAAGAAAATAAAATGAGCTTCATTTTCACTATAATATTTGTCAGGTTAATTTATGCCTATCATTTTCGTGGTGATATTTAAATGCAAAAATAATTTATGCCTACCTTTTTTCCTCCTTTCCTTTTGTCATATTAAAAGAATTAAATCTTATACTATTTACAAAGAACAGATGGTGATAAATACTCAAATAGTAGCCTTAATTTTCACAAGAATATTTGCTTTTGGAGGGTGATAGATCTGCTTAACTTTCAGAGAGATTCTCAAGGGGAATGTAAGGATGCAAAACACCAGCAGTGTCAAGTTTTGATAGTCATGTCCCTATGGTAAAGAAGTGTACTGATGAAAGCCCATGGGAAGACCAAACAGGAAATAGAGTCATGTATTAATATGTGATAGAGGTAGGAAGTGATATCTGAAGGGGAGAAGGCTCTTCATAAAGGGAGTAGCATCTGATCTGGGTTTGAAAAATGGGGAGATTGGAAATGAAGGGAGGAGGAGAGGGAAGAGGAAACTGTGGGCAACGAAACTGTGTGGATAAATGTGTAAAGACAGGGATGGCTGTTTGTGAGAAGGAGGTGCAATGACCAAAGCACAGAGGAATGGTGAGCAAAGGGTAGACAAGAAACTGAGCTCAAATTATGAATGCTGGAATGTGGAGCTGACCGAACCCAAGTTGATTTTTTTTTTGTATTCACTTGCTTCTTCTCAGGCCTAAATATTCATCCTTATTGACTATGAATGCACTAGCTTTTGGGGATCTAACCATATGCAAGGCTCTCTAGTGGCTAGTATTAGTAAGTTCTTTTATTAGTGTCACGGACTTGCTGAAATGTCTTTGCCAAAGTGTCTTAATTTTGTTCACCACTTTGAAACACTGTTTTAAATCATCCATTCTCCACTTCCAACTTTAATGTACACTAAAATGTTTTAAAGTGTATACACAAAATATAAATTACGACTGATCTACAACTCAGTTCTATAACCTAAAGATGCCAATTTAGGCAATTAATAGCAAACATGTTGTACTGATATAAACCATAAAGGCATAGGCATTGCCCGTGGATGAAGGAAAGCTCTCATTTACAGAGGAGAGTTAGTTAATAAATATAAAAGGGATGATAAATTTAAAAATTACAAAAAATTTACAACTTCCAGTGGAATAAATGACTTAAGCAAGGCTTAACAATGAAGCCTAACACAAATAGAAAGCATAGTTGGAAAAAGGATGTTTCTATAAACCAAGTAATCATTCCACAAATTAGTTTTAAGCATTGAAAGAAAAAGAAAAGCTACATCAACATGAGAGATCTGGCACCTGTCATATTAATCAAGTGAATAACGGGACAATCATATGTATTATCTGATATAAAATACATAGTGTTACCTATCAAGTTGTTCTTAACAGCTTGTTTTCAACCAGATCTTCTGTTTTTCAAAGATACAGGGGATAAATAACAAGATAAATAACATACAAACAAAGCAACAGAAAAGCCTAGAATATGGGGTACTGTTAAGAGAATTAGTTTTGTCTCTTACAAAGTTAACATCATGAAAACACACAAGCTAAGATAATTGCTGTAAATTACAAGATAGAAAAGAGATGTGACTATCAGACATTGTAAGTATGCTTTGTCTTATTTGGAAAATTGGAACAAAATGAGGAAATTTGTAAAGAAATTAGTATAAAAGCAATTTTAAGACAGTAGGGAAAATCTGAATATGAATTAGATATTAGATTCAATTAGGAAATTTTTAGGTGGTTAACCACATGTATTATAATGATTTTCTTTATCATTAGAATACTACAAAGTTTAGAATTTAAATTTTATAACCTGACAATTCAAATAATGTAAAGAAAATAACAACTCCCCAAACATATTCATGAAAAAGAAAAATGTAGAAAAAGATGAGGCTGAAGAGTGGAATTTGATGTTCATGAGTTTAATATTTATGCTTTTATTTCAGAGTGTGCCTCAAATGACTACATCTGGAAGTAGTAGAATTTTTCCTAGCTATAAACTGGAATGATGGAAGGTGCTAGGCTGGTATGAGGAAGGCCAGCCAAGGGCTTAGAGTCTACTTTCCTGTCAACAATGTCCTTGTGAAAAACTGCCATCTAATGAGGCATACTTCAGTAAAGTTTGAAAATGCAAAATAAGGATATATACAGGAAATATATGACACAGAATTTCTAAAGATCTTAGGATATATATTTTTGCAATGCCAAAGATGCATCATTTCTTTTTTACTATTGACGCTACCAGACAGAAGTGACTTGAAAATACACTGTTATTAGGTGATGAGAACCAGCTACCACTTGTGTCAAAGAATAACAATATAATGAGCAAAGTAATCATTTTGTTTACATGTATCTTATTCCTAACAACTTAAAAAAAATCCCTATTTTCCTAGATCAATAGCATCAAAAGGCCCGGGAGACTACACAATTCCCTGAAACCACATTTTAACTGACAGAACCAGAGTTTGTATACAGTCTCCAGATCCCAAGTTCTCTTATCATTAATTTGTTGGCAGAAGTGCATGGCCAGCTGTCCATAGAGGTGACACGATGCTGATTGCAACAACATGTGGACAGTTCCTTTAGAAGTAGCCTGATGGAGGCCCAAAGACACATAGGTCCCATGGTTTCCCTTATTTGCAATAACTAGTGTATATATGAGACAAGCAGAAATGGTCAGATAAGTTGATGTTAGGCAAAATAAACCCCAAGATAAGGACTCAAATGGTTTTTCTTTCTTGTTATTGTTTCTAACATATTTATAAGATGATTTCTTTGTTGCTTTGTATGTCCTTCCCCCACGATATAAACCCCTGTTTTCACTGTATTTGATGTTGGTATAATTTGGGGAGGGGAAGGGAAAAAACAAATTGTCTAAATAGGGATACAGGTGGACCCACTGCAACAATGAGATGTACAAGACGTTATGCCGAAAAACGAACTTTACAACTTTGGCGCAAGCAACAATGCTTGATATGAAATTGCTCATGTAATTGTAAGCCCTCTGTACAGTATTTTCACAATAAAAAACACAATAATAATAACAACAATAATAATAAAAAGAAAGCTCCACCTCACAAAAGGAGCTGCAAGAAAACCTAAAAAAAAAAAAAGAAAAAAAGAAAAAAAGAAGTAGCCTGGTGGGGTAGGAAGAGCTTTCTTCCATTTAGAAGCTGGGCTAATTTGAGCAAGTCACTTACTCTGTCTTAGTTTTATCAATCTCTGAAATGATGATAATAATTAAATTATAATAATAACGCGTGCCTGATAGGTTGGCTAATGATTAAGGAAAATAAACATCTTCAGTGTGTAGAGAATGCCTGATACATAGAAAGTTTACAACTAATGGTAATGTTATTTAACAAGCTAGGGAATAAAAGTAGGGAAAAGTAGGCCAGCCTCAACCACTTATTGGCTCTGTGGGCTTCTCTGAGTCATATTCCCTGTCTGAGCTGTTGGCTTTTCATCTATAAAAATGGCGCAGGGAAGAATGTAGATGAATTTGATAAATTTCAGCCCTAATGTCTGAGTTTGTGTCAATGTATGATCAAGATCACAAGAGCATACATTGAGGAGATAGGCGACTCAAACAAAGAATTCTACCTAATAAGTATTCATAATAGCTTTTAAACTTTTTTATTTTATTTTTTTACAACTATGTATGGAGGTTCCCACTTATAGTAGCTTTAAAACTTGTCTTCTAAAATGTTGCATTATCTGACTTATTTATAAATTTATTTTTCAGCACCACAGAACCTTTGTGGTCACATACACAACAAAAGTAATTAAGCCTAAATATAGCACATTATGGTGATTCACACTTAGTGCAGATGTTTCATAATGCAAATAATACATGATTTATTATGTTATTCAACCTAAATATTGAGCATTTAACAGTGAGAAAGAGAGAATCTGAAGATGAACCTCATGATGATGTTACTTTACCTGGTAAAAGCCATGTTGCAGATGTAATTAAGGTAACTAATCAGTCAGTTAAAACATAGGGACATTATCTTAGTGAGTCTAGTATAACCAGGAAAGTCTTTTAACAGAGTGCTTTTCTGGCTAGTTCCAAAACTGGAAATCAGAGGGATCTGAAAATCAGGAAGGATTCAATGTGTCTTTGATGGTTTGAAGATCAAAGAGCAACCATTAGCCACTGACCAATAGCAAAAAAAAAAAAAAACCCAAAACAAAAAACAAAAAAAAAAGGACCTCAGGCCTAAAACTTCAAAGATTCAAAATTTGCCATCATCTTGAGTGACACAATACACCTTGATATCAACCTTGTGATATGCTAAAGAGAAAATCCAGTCACACTGTGAACTCATAAATGGGTGTTGTTTTTCACCTGCTAAATTTGTGATAATTATTACACTAGAAAACTAATACCATAAATTCTAAGTCTCTGTATGATTTTTTTCAAGTTGGAAAACTTAAAAATATTATGACTACCAACTAAAAATTAAAAAACATGATTTTTGAAAAAAGTATATAGATATACACACAGAGGCATATATTCATATATGCATAATATAGGTCTATGTATTGACATATTAAAAATAGTCTTATAGCTATCCCGTGCATATAAGGTATTTTAGGCTTGTAGAGAAGTGGTCTGCAGATAAATATCAATTTCTTGGATTGCTGAATCTCACAGGCAGTTGGCAGCACACAGGAACTGTCCTTCTTATTCTGGTCTGCTTAACTGCATGGCTCATTTACTTGGTACCTTCTGTATTCAAAGAAAGCCACCTGATTAACTGTAAGACCAAAGAGTTGTTTTTTGCTAATATATGAAAAACAGAAAACTATTTGAATGGCTTGACAACAAAAATCAAAAGGTCCTCATTGCTATTACTTGGGAACTGATCTATGTACTAGTAAGGGCAGGACTTACAATCTTGGTAGACTTTGCATGTTGTATTTTCTTTTTAGTCTCAGAGCTTGAACTCTGGGCCTGGGCACTGTCCCTGAGCTCCTCAGCTCAAAGCAAGTGCTCTACCATTTGAGCCACAGTGTCACTTCTGGTTTTCTGGTGGTTAATTGGAGATAAGAGTCTCACAGCCTTTCCTGCCCGGCTGGCTTTGAATCATGATCCTTAGATCTCTGCCTCCTGAGTAGTTAGGATTACAGGCGTGGGCCACCTGTGCCTGGCACATGTTGGATTTTCTTGATATCAACATAAGAAATGATTTATGGAAACAAGTTGATGGATTCAAAAAACTATCTTTAATTTTTATTTTAGACCTCAATTTATTGGCTCAAAGTTAGTAAAGCATTGTCTCGCATTTTATTCAAAATTACTATTTTTCAGTGAGTATAATTTAGAAAAGCCATTTATATTATATCTAAGAATTCTGATGGAGGGAGGGGGTAATAAGTTGGACAGGTTCGCCCTCTTTTGTACTTGTCATTTTATTGTATTTTCTTCTGTTCTCTAACGTTGCTATTACAGGACTAAGGTTAATCAATTGAAAGCCCGTTAGAAAACTATCAAGCCTTTATCCAAAGTTAAACAACTGAATCATGTACCCTGTCTTTTAGCTCTGTATTTCTTTTCTTTTCTTTTCTTTTCTTTTGTCGGTCATGGGGCTTGAACTCTGGGCCTGAGCACTGTCCCTTAGCTCTTCAGCTCAAGGTTAGTGCTCCACCACTTGAGCCACAGCACCACTTCCGGCTTTTTCTGCTTATGAGGTGATGAGGAATCAAACCACGGCCTCATGCATGCAAGGCAAGCATTCTACCCAGAGCCACCTTCCCTGCCCCCATATTTTTTAAATTTAATTTTATTGTCAAGGTGATGTACAGAGGGGTTATAGTTACATATGGGAGGTAATGAGTACATTTGTTGTCAAACATTGTTCATTGATAATTTCAATGGATGTAAAGGCCTTCCTTATCTTCCAATGTGGAGGAGACAAGATACCTTTCCAAAGATGTCCACATCCTAAAACACAGACTAAAAAATACATTATTGTCCATTGCAAAGGGGAATTTAGGCTGCAGAATAAATTAAGTTTGCTAACCAGCCAATAGGGAGAGACTATCCTGGATTATTCAGGGGGAGCCACATGCAATCACAAAGAATCTGAAAGTGTAAGAAAAAGGGAGAGTCCCAACACGATGTCATTATGGAAAAAAAAAAAAGTTAAGAGAAATGCAATCTGATTGAAAGGGGATAAAATAAGGTAAAAGAGGTAAAAGAAGTGAGGTTTTACAAGCTTGAATGATAAAGCAAACAAACAAGAAATGGAATCATGCCTACAGCCTATGAACAGAAATACAGCACATGCAATGTTCAATGTATATATGTGAAAATAAAACTAGGTAACTTGAAAGAATGAGTGAGTTGGAGCAGACAGCCCCTGTATTTCTTAACTGTTAGATCTGGCCTGACCATGCATCAACCACACTGATCAATACCTGTGCCTGCCTCTCTCTCAAGAGACATGCAATATTACCCATCCCTTTACAACTTTATGGTTAAATATTTTGGAGGCAATATTCCTAGAATCGGATTTATCTATCTAAAATTCATAATTATTTTTCTATATTATCAGTGCATATTAATGTACAGAGGTTAACTGTGTTAAGTTCATGCATGCATATCATATGCTTTGATCACATCATACTAATACTCATTCTTGGGTATAAGGTTGGGAAAGCTAGGCTATGCCATAGAAGATATGACGTTTTAACAAATAGTGACTAATGACAATGAGGTAACATACTCCATCTCAAAGTGCTTTGAAAATTGTAAAATATTATAAAAATTCTTATTTGAAAAATGACAGGAGTGACATGTGAAATTGTCCTAAACTTATAGGATGCAAAGTATGTGTAAATCACCAGGGCCCTGCCACACAAAGGGAGAGAGCCTGCTGGACAAATGGGGCCAGGAAGACTCGAGTTACACTTGAAACTGAGCGCAAACAAATGAACTGAAAAGTTACAGAATACTGAAGGTGTGGTATAGAAAAAAATTACTATCTTACCTTACACAATTGTCCTGGACTCTCAATAACAATTCAGTTTGTAGGCCTGAACTAACAAGAAGCAGGCCATGAGAACTATGGAGCTTCCTCTTCAGTGCAAACCTCTGTGGTCATGGAGAATAAACGAGAAAGAAACATCTCCCAGAAAACTGAATGTCAGGGGAACAAAAATGTATTCTACTGTCAATTCTTGCCATTCCTACCAAGGGAAGCTTGATAATTCCTATGAATATCTGTTTTGAGTTTCCTAATCATGTCTTTTTCAGTAGGAATTTAATTTTGGTTGCTCTGACATTACATTTCTACTTCATTGAAATTTGATAGATTGGATAATTAATAGTTATATGTACAGGTTATCACACCATTAAAACCAAAACTGATATGAGGAAGAGCTAGAACATGAAAGTACATGTCCCTTAAAAGTCCTGGATTTTAACGGATGTGTTTAAAGTTGTCTTTCTGAGGGACTGATTACATTCTATATGCAATTCCAAGAGTGTGTATTTGGGCAGCCAAGTCTTAAGGCCTAGGTGCTGTCCCTGAGCTTCTTTTGCTCAAGGCTAGTGCTTTACCATTTGAGTGACAACTTCATTTCCAGCTTTAATTGGAGATAAAAGTCTCACAGACAGCCCTACTTGAGCTGGCTTTGAACCATAATCTTCAGATCTCAGCCTCATGAGTAGCTAGGATTACAGGTGTGAGCCACCGGCATCTGGTAACAACTACTATTTAAAAAAAAACCAAAAAACTAAAAATAAGTAATTATCTGCGCCTAACAGCTGTTTATTTTAACTACAATTATTTTATTGTATAGAGCAGATGTTTAGTAATGTCTACCAGCAAAATTTGAATGAATTTTTTTTGTTATTGTCAGTCATGGGGATTGAACTCTGAGCATGGGCACTGTTCCTGAGCTCTTCTTCAGCTCAAGGCTAGCGCTCTACCACTTGAGCCACAGTACCACTTCTGGCTTTTTCTGTTTATGTGGTGCTGAGGAATCAAACCTCATGCAGGCGAGGCAAGTACTCTACCACTGAGCCACTTTCCCAGCCCTTTGAATGCATTTCTAAGAAAATAACTATCCCTCAGTTGAAGAAGTTAAAACCTGTCTCTTGCTTTGCTACTAAGCTACTGAGGCCGAGAAGAAGCCTGTGGGCCCATAGGCTTCCACTACCATGAGAGTGCTGACCAGGGTATGAATTGTAGAAGTGAGACTGGTGCCAAGTAGCAGTTGAACATATTTGCAGGACTAGCTCTGTCGTGTGGTTTGCCCTCATTCTCAGTCTTTAGTTCAGGTTCTCCAGCCTTTCTAGAGATTCTGTGACCTATGCAGGGTCCAATGGCAAATACCTTTTCTGCCTAAATTGCCAGAATTGATTTGTCATCCTAAATAACACTTACTTCACATGTTTCATTTGGGATCTGATTTTAAAAATGTGTTCCTAGTTTATGCGTAGATAAAGATATACAATTCCTGAGTGTAGTACAAAGAATGTGTGATGTTCAAGCACTCTTGTACCTGCCAGAATATTGTCCCTTTCAGCAATAATAGCTTCTTTATATTGTATGATTCATACAACCAGCAAGGTACTTGTTTATCTATTCATTTATATATATACTTGCACATATTTGTTAAGTACTTAGTAGGCGTAAGGTACTGTGGGAGTTAATAAAAATAAGCAACATAGGATCATATAATTTCTAATTATATACTTTTTTTTTTGCCAGTCCTGGGGTTTGACTCAGAGCCTGAGCCTCTTTTGCTCAAGGCTAGTACTCTACCACTTGAGCCACAGCGTTACTTCTGGCTTTTTTTTTTTCTTCTGTTTATATGGTACTGAGGAATCAAACCCAGGCCTTCATGAATGCTAGGAAAGCACTCTACCACTAAGCCACATTCCCAGCCTGTACGATTCTTTTTATTTAGTAGGTGAGATAAGATAGGAAACTATAGTCTAAGGCATTATGTGTACTATGAGGAGCACTGCATAACTAGAGCGGCATTGTTCCACAGAACTTTCCATGAATGATAAAATGCTCTTTAAGATTAAACTTCCCAATAAGGCATATAGTTACTGAGCACCTGAAATATGGTTGTATGACTATATGCTTGTGTGACTGGGGAACTAAATGGTTACTGTAGCTTATTTGAATTTCAGTAGCCACCGATGGCTAGTGCCTCATGTGTTGAACAACAGAGATAACAGAGATTCAGGCAAAGGTACAAATATTTTGAAATAGGTTCATAAGGGAAGGGTGAACAAAAATAACACTAATTTACATTCTCCAAGATAGATATTTTGATGGGCAGACATTTCACATAAAAATAAAGAAATTAAGTATCTGCTTGATTCACAGAACTAGGCATCGATAAACCATTATTTCAAATTCTGCCTGAAGAAGCTCTTATAGTTTCTGAACACCTCACCTCACAAAGGATATGTGCAGGACACTGGTGGGCAGATGCATATAAAGTATAGAGGAAGGTAATGGACAAAACCTGGAGATAAACCGTACGGAGGCTTAGATGAAGATGTATTTAAGGTTTTGAGTTTTTGATGTACTGAAGTTTCAGAGTAGTGTCAAGATCAAGATGATGCTTAAGTAAGCTATACAGGCAGAGGGATCCTGAAAACAGAGTAGACTGAGAAGTTACAGATGACCTCAAAGATGAATGGAGGTCTCAGATTATCGAAGTGTCCATGAGAATAGGAAGAATAAAAGAGAACTAAGAAGAGTTGGGGAGGAAGCATTCCTTTTGCAGATAATGCACACTGTTCCCACAATTAGTCAATTAATGTGTTTTTGTTTGCCCCAAATAAAAACTTGAAAATTTTTGTCTTATACTTTTACAGATGTTGTTACTTTCCTGGCACCTTATTTAAGAGACTAAGGGAATAAATGATCACTTATAGATCTCTTCAATTTAAATAGCCAAAAAATCCCCTGTATTTTAGTCTCATTTAGTAAAATCTAAATCTCAATAAATCATGCTTCATTTCCTTTGCTCATGATGATCCAGAAAAAAGTAGTGCACATGGGATCTCTAAGAAGTGGCCATGCAGAGACAGGAGCGATGGCAGGAAATAGGCAAGAGAGCTCAGAGGCTCCCATTAGCCTTCTGACTCCTGTTATAAACCCATGTGAGCCTGGTGGAATTTCTGTTCATGGCTTTTGGAAAGCATCACTTACATGAAAACAAATCCTACTTTTCAGCTGAAAAAAAGATACTTACAGGGCTGGGAAGGTGGCTCACTGGCAGAGTGCTTGCCTTGCATGCATGAGGCCCTGGGTTCGATTCCTCAGCACCACATAAGCAAAAAGAAAAAAAGCCAGAAGTGGTGCTGTGGCTCAAGTGGTAGAGCGCTAGCTTGAGCTGAAGAGCTGAGGGACAGTGCCCAGGCCCAGAGTTCAGGCCCCATGACCGGACCCAAGAAAAAAAAAAAGATACTTACAAACTGGACTTGCTATATTATTATGCTAGCTTTTTCTTCACTTGTTCAAATAATATAATAAGTAGGTAAATCTTCCTCCTCCCCAATAAAATATTAAGACCTGAGTTCAAACCTGAGTGTCAAATTAACACAAATAAGAAAAAACTCACTATAACACGAGATAGAATAAATATACAGAAAATCTTGTTGAACCTATAATAAAGACTTACTCGAACACAGCAGAGAGCATTTTCATGATAATACAGTCCTTAGGAATAGGTTGCTGCCATTACAACATTCTAGTGGGTTTCTTTTGTAAGTCATTATATATAAAATGTCTCCATAGGGAAACTACATCCTATTACTGGTTTTGTTGAGTGAACCTACCAAAGGATAAACGCAAACTGAGGCTTTATTTGACTTTCATATTGAAGTTTTCACTACTTTAAGGACTCTGAGCAGTGAAAGATTCTGATTCTTAGATTAAAAAGGTAATGTGGGACTGTTCCTTATTTTTAAAAATTCCAACATCTTCTGCTTTACTTTATCTGTCTTGAATATAAATCTGATATGAAAAGGTTATGCTATTATTGAATATGATACAAACTTATTTAGAAATAATTTATTATAATATTCATAATCTAGGAAAAATAAGATCTCCTATAAAAAGATCCATAGAAGCTTATAACCATCTGTCCTGCTCCCAAGTTTGGCTTTTCAGAAGATATGCAAAAATGTTGATTGCTGCATTTGAAAGTTTAGACCATATCTAATGCATAATATAAATATGTATATTCACATATAATGGACAGCAATCACACTGACATTTAGCTTGAAAAGAATGGTAGAACTATTAATAGACATTTAGTGAATACCAATTGTGCAAGTATGATGTCTGCATTTAAAATAACTATATTTAAATATATGGAGAATTTTTATTTCAATAGAGCACAGGCAAACTTCTAATTCAATAAAATAGGATTGATTACTAAGAATTATGTGTATTATTTGCTATCACAAAGATTAGAAAAAATATCTTCATATTTATCTTACTAGATCAACACCCTCTTCAAAGAGTGGAGGTGTTACACTGGTCTTTAAAAAAAAAACAAAAAAAAATGGGGTTTCACTGTGTAGGCAAGGTTGGCTCAAACATTCAATCTTCCTGTCTCTGACTCCCTAGTGTGGGAATTGCAGGTTGTACAACCATGCTAGGCTAAACAGGTCTTTTATTTCAATTTTTTAATTAACTCCTCATAACTTTACTATCACATGCAAAAAGTCTTTTCTCAATTTCCTAGTGATTTTTAAACTAGTCCTATTTTATGATGATATTCCCATAATTTAATTTTCACTCTACTAGCACTCAAAGAAATTAGATAATTTATTCTGTTAGTGTTGTTAATAGAATTTCTTTTATATGATTGGCAAGCTATATTTTTTATTTTTGTTGGTTGTGAGACTTGGGAACTTGGACACTGTCCTTGAGCTCTTTACCTTAAAGCCAGGGCTCTACCACTTTGAGCCACAGCACCACTTCCAGTTTTCTAGTGGTTACTTGGAGATAAGAGTCTCATGGACTTTCTTGCCTAGGCTGGCTTTGAATTTTGATCCTCAGATCTCAGCCTCCTGAGTAGCTAGGATTACAGATGTGAGCCACCAGTACTTGACTGTCCAACTATTCCAAAGGTGGCAGGCCATAAAATTGGGAAATCCAAATTCTTTCCATATTATGTACATAACTAAAAATCACTGACACAATCACCCAGACGACCCACGTATCAGGAAAAGGGCCACTTTCCTGCATTATGTGGCCATGATGATTTCTCTTTGGAAACAATGGATAGGAAGGTGTAGGGCTGCTTCTCCTGCCAAGAATGATAACATTTTCTAGAAATAGTTCCTTCTCTCTTAGAACTGCCTGTCATATTTATACACCCAATATACACTGATATTCTACTAATGTAGAATATTTCTACTCAACGTTGGGACAAAGTAGTTCATATAATGAGAACAATACTTTCTCATAGGATTCAATGATCAATACACAAATGCAACTTTTAAACTGTGAAATAACAGAAACAGTGCCATTATTACTTCCCCTTAAAAAATAAGCTCAGCCATTTGAGAGACATCTATCTGGAAAATACCCAGGGACAAGTGTAAAAACAACGCTTGCAAGTACATGAGAGATGCCACACATGCCAGTGGACAATCTTGGTTCATTTAAAGGAAGCCCTTTCCTCTTCACTGAAGTCAGCCCCACAAGGTTTGCCACCATAGGCAAGTTGTTTGACTTCTTTGAGCCTCTATTTTCCCAAGGGTAAAATGAGGGAAACAACAAGTTCCTTGAAGATTTACTATGCAATCTGTGGCACTTAGAAGGTATACAATGCATGGTAACTAGTTACTGTACTTGGTTTTCTAGACTACTGAATATCATAAGGACATGGAATGTGGTAGAGATGTAATATACAAAACTCTGCAGTTAGGATTATATGCTCCAGACTCAGATAATGGGATTAGGTTTTGTGACACTTACTGGCTGTGGAATCTGGGCAAACTGTTTTGAAAGGTATGCAAGAAGCCACTGATATCAGATAGTAAGAAACTGGTGTCATGTTTCCTGAACCACACTTTCCAAGGGCATCCTTCTCTAACTCCTAAAACAGGTGTTCTTATAATTTCCAATTTCACTTGTACTTGAGTTAAGCAACACTTATCTTAGTTGTAATTACACTGATGCCTATTGATTATCTTTATCTCTATTTCTATATCACATACAGTGTAAGGAGAAAATCTACTTAATTCAGGGATTGTCATAGCTATGAGCACAGTAAATATCCCCAATAAGTATTTTGAATGAATGAGTGAAAAAAAATGTCTTTACTGACTTCCAAGACTCCTCATGTAGAATAGTAATGCCTAGAGATTTTAGGTAAGAATGAACTTCTGTGAATGTACTTCTGTGATTAGCTATTTTACAATTTCTGCAAACATGAAAAAGAAGAAGGAGGAGGAGGAGGAGGAGGAGGAAGAGGAAGCAGCAGCAGCACAAGTTATTGTTGGGAAAGGAAAGACTTCTCTCTCTCTTTCATTACTAAATTCAGCCAAATCATAGTCAACCAGAGTGAAAAATCATATTTTAGGATAAAATTACTTTCTTTGTAAATTAAAATCGTTTTCACAGTTATGACTGTAAAAACATGTGCAAGTATGTTATCCACATGACCTTCATGTGTCCTGTGTGGGTGTCTCAATAGAAAAAGAAAATTTGTAGAAAGGCGTTTTTCCAGGCCAGTGATTCCTTACTCTTCTAACTCTGCAGGGTATGTTGAAATAGCTTGGAAAGTCTCAGGACATTCAAGGGTGAAGAGTGTTGTGAAATTAAACAGGAAAGTTAAGATTTCTTTTCTTGTCTGCAAAACAACCTTAAGCCCTTGAAAAGACCTCTCATTTATGTAGAGTGCCTCCTCTCTCATTACCAGTAGAGGAGTATATAATTCACTTTAAAAATGCTACCTTCCTTACAGAACATTTTGTTTTGGCAACTCAAAACAGGGTACTTTTGTGATTATTGTGCAATATCACAGAACAGGAATCTGTTCCAACTGCCCATGCACAGATATAGGAATTTCCTTTGGGATTAGTCTTTATAAGCCAAGGCTAAGTGAATGTACTTTGAATTTTGAAAACAAAATTACACATTTAAAGTTGTTCTTACTACCTCAAAAAGGCTTTTAGGCTTTGTAACTCTAACATCTTATTTTTAACTTGATAATAGCTGCTATGAAGCAAACTCAAGACCAAAGACTTGTAAAAATTAGAAGCTGAGAAATGAATCAGGAATGTTTTATTCCAATATATGTATTCTCTGGTACACCTAAGCTTGAGTTTTAGCCTCATTAGTTCCTTAGGTAGTTACCATGGGCCAAGTATTCACACATGATAATATTCCATAGCATAGGAGTTGACTACATAGGTTGTGTTGGTAACTGCCTGGGTTCAAATGCAAACTCCACTGCTCCCTGTGTGGCAAGTTTCTGAAACTTTTCTTGCCTCAGTTTCCTTATTTGTAAACTAGAGACAATGAAAGTACTGCTTTCATAAGGATGTTAGAGGCTTAAAACAGTAAATACATGCTAAGACCATAAAACAATGCCTAGAAGTTTTAGTTACAATTATGATTACCAATTTATCCAACTTTATATTTCAACTTTTTGATTTGTTTATATGTTTCCTAGAATTTTAGTTATTTATTTATAGAAGACAAACCAGAAAAAGACTAGTATGAAAGTTAAAAGTCATGTTTACATGTTTTCAACTCTGCTGTTGTATTTATATTGATTTATATCAAAATATTGCAACAATAGCTAGGAAAAACTAATACATTAGTTTGAAGAGCACTTTCCTGACATATTAATCTTTATTCTTCACCTTTCCTGTCTCTCGCCAGAGAAAATAAGGAAAAAAAAATATTTCCACCTGTTTTAAAGCCCATAGATAATGCCTTCTAAACTAGAGCTAGTACAAATTTCTTATGAAGAGATCATTGTCACAGAATAAAAACAAAACATAGTTAACAATAGGACTAATGTAAAATAACTGAACTACTCTGGATATATTTCTAAAGATCGATTCAGTTTGTAACTTATAAATGAACAAAGAATTTTCAAGGATGTCAATAATTTGACTTAAAGTTATATTTTCAGTGTTGTTACATTTTACATCATAATTCTTCAGGAGGAAAACACATGTTGTTTAGCCAAAACTTTTTTCACTAGTTTAATACAGCAGGACCCCTTGCATTAGCTTAACTACTGGCATCACTGGAACACCACAGATGGCCATCCAGCCCTCAGGTTCATAGCATGGTGCCTTGCGAACAGGTTCTCAGTGTCCACAGCATGAAGTTTGCTCTATCTCCCCTACCTGACAGCTCCATGGTCCTTCCCTTACTCAGACCGTGGTTGTCTCAGACTAAGTCTGTTTCAAAATTCAAAGCTGCGGTGCCTTTGGCTTTTAAGCGCTTGGGTCCTCCAGATTAAACGCTAACCTGGAGTGAACAAAAGCCAACTCGGTAAGGGCCACCCAGGAGGCGCAGCCTGGCCTCCCGCAGGTCTCCTGCTCGCCTAACTTCCCAGCACTTGGTAATTAAGTTCACAGGAGGGCCTCTTCCCAAGAGAGCGCCTGTGGAGCTCCCCAAGTAACCCATCAACAGCGCTTCCCGCCCCCGGAGCGCACCAGGGGTCTCGGTCCCTGCTATGCTTAGACTTCTCGGTGGGGTCACCAGCTCCGGCCCACGAGGGAAATCTATCTACCCTGATAAAGACAAGTCAACAACAGGGGCAGGGGGTCTCACCACCTTCTTCCTCCTCCAGGGAGTTCATGCAGGGAAAGTAGCCGGCCAGCGCCTCGAAGGAGGCCGAGAGGCTGCTCCCGCTCGGGGAGCGCTGCATGGAGCGCCCCGCAGCGCCGGCGCCCCCCAAGCCCTGCCGGCCCATCTTGGACGACGACCCGCTTTTCCCGCGGTACAAGATGCGAGGCGTGTTGGCGGCTGGGGCGCGGAGACCGCGGCGGGTCCCGAGCCAGCGCGTTGGGGACCGAACTCTGGCCCGGAGAACCTGCTGTCCCGGAGGCCGGACCTCCGCTTTGCTGGGGAGAGGTCCAGAAGAGGGGATCCCGGCAGTGGCTCGCTGCTCGCAGTGGAAGTCCTGCGTCTCGCCTTGGGGAGCTGAGGATCCCCGAGGCTGGAGCCGCCGTCTCCGCGCCCTCCCTTGTCGGGGGATGCTGCCGAGGCTGCGCCCCGCCAATCGGTGCCCAGACCGGGAGGCGCCCCCACCCCCACCTCCACAGGTCCCGGCGCGCTCCCACCGGCTCCGGCCGGCCGACCCCCAGTGGCTGGTGCGGTTTCCTCCTTTCGGTAGTGAGGGCCAGAGGACGATGACTAATTAGGTGTAAGGAGCTGGGGTATCACACATTGTTAGGAATCGGGAGCATTTCTGGTAGTCACTTTCCCTTCCCGCAGGTTCACTTAACAATCTGTCATCACCTCATGCAAAGACAGGGAATGCTGCAATTTTCAAGTGCTAAAACAAAGGCTTTCCAAATTTATCAAGTTTCAAGAAAGCCTGAATCAATGTTTTGTCGTTCCTTATTAACAACAACAACAACAAAAAAAAACAAAAAGGAAGCAAAAAGTTTTTATTAAAACAAACTCTAACCCCCCCCCCAAAAAAAAACACCAAGTGTTGGGAGGAACTCCCTCACAATGTTGCTGTTAAATTTTGGGGATTCTTAATTCAAAACAATAAGCTACCCTTGTTGCTTAGAACAATAAAGACAGATACCATTAGACCTAACATCTAAGTAAAAGGTTATTCTTTAATATAAATTTGGAAGTAACACAGATACACTAGAACAAAGAAACTTACAAGAAAAGTAACATGATGTATTTTGTAAATTGCAAAGGGACCAGAAGATGAAGCAACTGATTCCACTATTAGGAGTCAAAGGACACCTTAGCCTCACATTTTTGTAACCTCAGGCAAGTCATTTAACTTCCCAGGTTTTTTTTTTTTTTTTTTTTTTTTGGTTGGTCATAGGGCCTGAACTCTGGGCCTGGGCGCTGTCCCTCAGCTCTTCAGCTCAAGGCTAGTGCTATACCACTTGAGCCACTGCGCCACGTGTCTGGCTTTTTCTACTTATATGGTGCTGAGGAATTGAAGCCAGGGCTTCATGCATGCAAGGCAAACACTCTACCACTGAGCCACCTTCCCAGCCCCTAACTTCCCAGTTTTTAACTCACACACTTACATGAGTCTTTACTTAATGTACTGGAATATTAAAATACCTTCAGTTAATAGTAATTAATCGAATTCCTAGTATATACAAGAAACCTTTGTAGATGTTTATAACTGATCAAAGCAGCTAAAATTCTGTTGTCATGGAATTTACATTCTGTGTGTGTGAGAGAGACACACACAATACAATAAATCAAGAAGTGACATAGTTTTAAGAGGGGTGATAGATGCAAATAAAGTTAGGGGGTATGGGATACATTGTAATTTAGACAGGGTTCTGAGGGCATCTCACTACAAAGTAATGTCTCAGAGGTAGAGAGAAATGGCAGAGCATAGGCCCTGAGTTGTGATGCTGTGACACAACCATGGTATACCAAAGAAGCCAGGGTGGCTGGAGGGGAGCAAGTCAGAAAGGGGTGGGTCACACATAGGCTTTTAAGGTATTCTATGAATTTTGGTCATTAGACATCATAATTCAGAAGATATAAAACATGCATGCCAATAATAACCCTCTCAGATATTTCTAACCATTAGAAAACTTTCAGCATAAATAGTATCATTGTAACAAAAGAGATGTTTTGGTTATTTAGACTTCAGTTTCATGCTTCTATTTCTCTGACACACTTGCCTTTTCTCGATGATTTTCCTATAACTGTTAGTTTAATTTCCTATTCTTTATTCTCCTTGCCAATATCAGAATTTCAAAAGAACATTGATAAAATCTAGAACTCCAGGAGCACTTTTGAAAATACTATAACATATCACTTTTATCCAGATAATAGAAACTTTTTTTTATTAAAAGAGTCTTTCATTAGAAGAATAAAGAGAATCAAAATTTTGGAAATTCAAATGAATACACTGAAAGTCATCTGTTTTTTGAACTATGAGTCATAAATTTTTAATGAATTATGAAAAAACTAGGTTTTGATCAACATTTTTAAAGAATAAGTTGAATTAATCAGAGTTGAACTCAGGTAGTATATCAATTGCTACATTTTTTTATGGATATGCATGTGTGTGTGAACACATGTGTAATACAGTATCTAAAATATGTTTCTCACTGTCAAAAAAGTTTGAAAAACATGAATGCAATAAAGCAAAACACTTTTTTACATAAAAGGAAATTCAGAAGAGTAAAGCATTTGTTTGCCCTTCTCAGAATGAATGCCATCAGTGGCTGAAAATATTGTATTTATTTTATTTTTATCAGAAATTTTCCAGAATGAAAAAGGATATTGAAAGGAAATAGTCATTGCCATACACACCCAGTTATACTTGGCAGAACGGGTGAATTTTACCAGTCATCCTCTCTCAATGCAAAAGTTACTTTGTTAGCAGACATCCAGAATTTTGGTAGGTCATTCCTAACTTCCTATGAGGAAGAAGGTACCAAAGAAAAGAGAATTCCTAAGGAAGTAAAATAGCTCAGGGTGTGTAGAAAACTTTGGGCATCCAAGAACATCCATCAGTGGCAGCTGGAAGTCACCCCGCAAAGGGCCATCTTGGTTTCTTCAGGACATTGCGTAGGGAGGATAGTGTGAGAAGCGAATCAAGGGGCCACACTTGGTTGCCTAGGCTTTCTATCAGTGACAGGCACAGAAAAGTTAGTCTGTTTTACTTAAGTATCATTTTGCTTGCATGTTCAAAATAAGATTATCCTGGGAAGCTTTTATATAATTTTAATAGGCCCTTAAGTTATATAGGTGAATGGCAGAAGAATGGCTTAAGGAGCAGAGCAAACTAAAGAGGAAGAAGGAGGAAAATTATCTTATTTGGGGAAAGGTTTAAGGCCTGAATATTGACATACAGATAGCAGAGAGGCAGACCACAATGAAGACCAGAGACTTCTAGTCTTGAATGATAACTTGAGGATTACTCGGACCTTATTGAGGAAATTTAGAATTCCATCTTTTCTGGGGAGGCAATGCAGTACTGGAGACTGAATCCAGAGCCAAAAAAAAAAAAAAAAAGACTCCATGGTATTTAAATGACTTGCTTAATAAGAAAGTGGCAGAGCAGAACTTAAACTCTGATGGTTTGAGCTCAGGTTAGTGTCCTGTATGCATGACTCATACGCTTAGTAAGTATGATATTTAAGACAGATATAATTATAACCATGCATTAACTTTCTTAATCTGAGTTACTGACAATGTCTTTAAAATCATAATGCTTATTCTAACTATATATCAATATTAAATCTTCATTTGTTTTACTTATAAAACACACCAAGATTGCATATCCATATGACTTGAATATGAAGTGTGAAATTTATGACACAATCATTTTTTCCTTTCATAGTTATGTTAATGTGGCAGGAAAAAATGCAAACTCTTATGATTTCAGTTTTTAAAAGCATTTCTCAATTTTTACTCATAACATTTTCAAAGTCAGGAGCAGATGTTAGACTTCAGTAGCTGGTTAAATACAAAACTCACAAAAGTCAAAGAAGTCAAGGTAAAGTATAAGAGGACAGAGAAGAAGGTAGAATGACCAGCATTTTCATTTCTGCAATAAGATTTGTGATATTATTTTCCTTTATTTCTTAAGGAACATGTTCATGGAAGTAAGCCAATGAATTTACTGATTAAATTAAACCATCATGATATGATTTGACTGAGGAATGAAGAGTCAAAAAACCTAAAGATCAATGCAATGAGACATAAAAGCAGTTAGGAAAAGCAAATATTTAAAATCAATCATCTTAATTATGGTACTATATATTAATAATTATGATAGCTAGCTTTATGCCTTTCATATAATTCATTTAACATAAACACTCTATATGGTAGTTTCTCTCATTATTTCTATGTCATAGATGAGAAAACATGTATTTGTTGAATGCTTTACCACATAACAGGCACCATTCTGGTCACTGGGGGATGCAATAGGAAACACAATGGAGAGAAATTTCTATTGTCCTGGGATCCCACTCTAGTGGAATAATGGCTACCAAACACACACACACACACACACACACACACACACACTTCTCATTTACAATACACAAGACCTTTTTTTCTAAACATCTATATGTATCAGTACATAAATTCATTTAATAAACATACCACTATAAGGGAGATATTATTAAAAGAAGCACTTTTAGATGAAGAAAGTGAAGCACAAATTATTAAGAAATGAAACAAGGAATAAAACCATAAAGTTTGATGCATGGTATTATAATTTGTCTAGTGTCATATGTTTAAGCCAGAACTTGAATCTAGGTCTTTTGATTCAATTCAAAGTCTTACCTGCTAAGCAACACAGCCTATGAGAACTCAAACAAAGAATTTTTAGCATGGTAGTTGTTTTATTATATGGTATGTTTGTGCAAATCTTAATTTAGCTATTCCTATGAATCCAAAACTCTTAACAAAGTCTCTAAGAAGTTCTAGGAGTATGTATGGTTATGACTTCATTTAAAAAAATCACCGAGAGGATAATAACTCAACATACAATGAGAATAACATAATAATCTTGGAATGTGTACTTATAAAATGAAACAGGGTTAATCACAAACCACATATTTTGGATAAAAAATATTTTAAAACTTTAAAGAAAGAATGCCCAGATCTTTTATATACCTGCTATATACGTTTTTAAATACTCATGGGATATGTCATTTTAAAAGGAAAATAAAAAATATATTAAAGGACAGCAATTTTCTTCACTGAAAAGATTAAACACAAGGCTGGGCTCTGGTAACTCATGCATATATCCTAGATACTCAGGAGGCTGAGATGTGAGGATCATGGTTTGAAGCCATCCTGAGCAGGAAAGTCTGTGAGACTCTTATCTCCAATGAACTACCAGAAAAACTAGCAATGGCGCTGTGGTAGAGTAGTAGCATTGAGAAACTCAGAGACAGCACCCACCCACCAAGGCCCTGAGTTCCAGCCCCACAACCGACAAACACAACAGATTAAACACAATCCAGTGATAAAAGAACTACAGATTGACTAGAAAGAAAGACATTTAAAGAAAATTGTTGAGGACCAGGGAAAAGACAGATACATGAAATACTATTATGTCTAGTTATCCTGATATTTTCCTCCCTAATGCTGGTGGCCTTCACACTTCGTTCTTTCGCTATCCATTCAGATATTTATTTATTTATTTATTGATTGATTGATTGTCTTTTCTTTTTTGGTACTGGGGATCAAACCCAGGACGTTGCACTTGCTAGGCAAGCGCTTTGCCACTGAACTACATCCCAGCCCCCACTCAGATATTTACTGAGCACCATTTGCCAGACTCTTCTTAAGTACCTATAGGTAAATATACAAAACATGAGTTTGGCCCACAGAAATCTTAGACTCTGATGGTGGGAGGTAGCAAAGACAATGGCTATAAAAAGTGAATAAATACAATAGATGCTATGCCAGTGAGAAATTCTAGGCACTCCAGTGATATTAAATAAGAAGTGTCTAATTTACAAAGAAGGCTTAATAGAGAAGGAATACCCTAGCTGCATCCTGAAGGATGATTCAGAAAATAAAGGTGAAAGAAACGGAAAATGGGAGGATCTCTCCTTGCCCTAATTACAATAATCACTATAAATGCCTGCTTTAGATCTCCGAGTAGGAAAGGTTTGAGCTTCTTATGAGAGCCTCTTTTTTTTTTTTTTTTGGTCAGTCGTGGGGCTTGAACTCTGGGCCTGCGCGCTGTCCCTCAGCTTTTCAGCTCAAGGCGAGCGCTCTACCACTTGAGCTACAGCGCCACTTCCAAGAGCCTCTTTTTTTTTTTTTTAAATCACTCTACTTTCTCAAGGGTGGGGGGAGCAACATGACAAACTTGCTTGACCAACTTCTGGCTCCAGTATACTGTTGGACTACTCCAGCTAATGCAGTGGTTTTGTGATTCTTAGGATACAAAAGGAATCCCAACTCACCTTTACAGTTTCTCCTCACTCACTGGTTCCAAAATCTCTGATAACTTTTCCCTACCAGAAAGTCAGGAAGTCAATTCTACAACAGCAGACACCAGCTAGGTATCCTCTAACTCAACTCAGTTCCAACATTGTCTGGAGGTAGTGCCATAGCCCACAAGCTGAGGGCTCAGTCCTCAAGACTCCCCTCACCGGTTATTTCAGATGCTAATCACAGAACCCAGGTTTTTAATCCTGGGAGTGCTCGGCATTTTGTTTTGTTTTGCCAGTCCTGAACTTGAACTCAGAGCCTGAATACTGTCTCTGAGCTTTTTCTTTGCTTAAGGCTAGTGCTCTACCACTTGAACCACAGCTCTACTTCTGGCTTTTTGATGGTTAATTGGAAATTTTCCAATTGGAAAATTGGAGATTTTTCTACAGATTTTCTGCCCCGGTTAGCTTCAAACCATGATCCTCAGATCTCAGCCTCTTTAGTAACTAAGATTACACATGTGAGCCACGAGAGGCAACCCTCTTTTGAGTTTTTAGTGGCAACTTCACTGCATACACATGGCTGAAATAGGCACAATAATGTCAAAATATGATTGGATGAAAAGAGTTCTATCTAGTGCTAAACAAACTGGTAGGGAAACCAAACTGGGCCATCCTGATCAAATACTTTAGTATTCCTTCCTTTCAGGAATGGGTCAGGATACTTTTTGAAACGGAGAGTCTAAGCTATCAGACAAGGTAGGTCAGAGAATTTCTTATGGGCTAACTCCAATGCCTGGATAAATTCAATTTAATATGACTTGCTTTGGGGAAGAGAAGTTTTAGTTTTTCTGGCCTGACTTGGAGAGGAAATTATGAGCAGGAACCATGGATGAAAACATATATACTAATGTATTTACATATATACATTTATATACCTCATATAACATAGTGATAAATTTATATAAACAGTAAATAGCAATGCTCTCGGATATTTCAGAGAAAAGAAAAAGAACATTTCTTTTATAATTCTCTTAGAATGGTAGGTGAATATCACTTAGAAACTTCTTTTTTTTTGGCATTTGTGGGGCCTGAATTCTGGGCCTGGACACTTTCCCTCAGCTCTTCAGCTCAAGGCGAGTACTCTATCTATCACTTGAACCACAGCACCACTTCTGGCTTTTTCTGTTTATGTGGTGCTGAGGAAACGAACCCAGGACCTCATGCATGCACTCTACCACTGAGCCACCTTCCCAGCCCCTTAGAAAGTTTTTATAGGATTATGAGATGAATAGGACTTTCAGATTTTGTGAGTGTAATCATTATGCACAAATATACACTAAAACATAAGAGTTATCTATTTTAGGTATGAATGCCAATAATATTATGCAGTTTCTATAAAATATGTGTTCATCTGAATTTTCTTATTCACTCATCACTCATTTACTGTTCGTTAACTCATTATTCATTTATTCTTTACATCAATTAATTATCCACTTACTCCTCTTACTCCTAATACTATTATTCTAGTTGACTAGAAGAAGAAAAATAGATAGTCAGGACATATAGGATTCCCTTAATCACTTAATCTACTTTTCCTTCTTTATTTTTACTGGTTGGGTTCCATGTATTCACTTCACTATAGATTATCATTCTGTTGGACTAAGTTTTATATGGGTTGGATATAAATGGCTATCCATTGTTTACACTGCTTGATACCATGATGATACAAAGAAAATATCAATATTTTCACAAGTATGTAACAACTTGCAGATATGAAGATAAAAGATAAACAAAATTGTCTAAGGTTGTTAAATATCAAAGACAAAAAAGAAGAATGAGGATGCTGACAAAGCATTAGAGATTTCATGATTTTTAAACAGCAATTGAAAAAACAGAGCTCTTGGAGAATATCATATTATACAGATCCAGGTCAAACATCACTTAGATTGGGTGTCAGTGAGCTGTTGCCTGAAGGTAGTTCTATTCCTAAGAACATTTAGTAAACAGTTAAAATTATGTGCAAAGTGGCCAACTTAGGAACCAAACTAAACAACTCAAAATCAATTGACTCTCATATAAGGCACTCAGTGTTAAAGATGACTTTCAGGAACAATCTGTCTAGTTGATACAAAACTTCATATTAGAAAACAATGATGTAGATTAAACATGCTTTCCTCATTAAATTCAATTGAAAATGGTTCTATGTAATGTGCTTTGTTTATGCTTCCACAGTAAGGTGGCTATCTCTGGTCTAAAGAGAGAGATAGACTATCATCCAGGAAAAAATAGTTTTAGTTCCTTCTTTACCTATGAAATCCTATTTATCCTTCAGGCTTCCTGGTCAAAGAAACTTCCCCAGAAAAGTCTTCTGCCTTCTGTGATTCCCCCTAACTTCAATCTAAATTAAGTGTACACTCTCATTACACTTTGTGACATTCTTTCATGGTACGTATGATAATTGCTAGTTCATGTTTGGTGGTTATGAATGGCTGCTCTCACTACATTATCAACTTTATGAGAAAGTATTCATTCCTCATTGTTCATCAATTTACACTAAAGCTTAAGAAAGTACCTGGGAAATAATAACACCATAATTAGTAATAAAATTTGTTAAACAGATAGAAATATTGACAGATGGATGAACAAACAGGTGAAATACAAGTGAAATGTTTTACTAACATGGTTACTTTGTACATTAAATCATAAATTAAGACTTGTTAGCTCCTGCCCACATATTTTTCACAATTAGATCTGATGTATGAGAAAGGGATGTAAAATGCTGCTCATTAGAAGCTGGGCTGCAGAAGGAGTCATCAAGTAGAGGATCCAAGTTACAAACAATGGTCAGAGAGAAGCTTTCAACATACTCCCTTAATTAGAACATAGGATGACCTGTCTACCATTTGTAATTACCTGCATTTCTTAGAGTTTCTACATTATACCACAAGTTTACAGTAACTACCATATACTCCCTTACTTAAAAATTAAAATATATAACAATATGTTCATTATGACATCTAATCTAAAATAAAAGAGTGGCCAAGAGTATGGCTCAGTGGAAGAGTGCTTGCTTAGCATGCCCTAAGTCTGATACCTAGTACTGCAAAAAATGAAATGAAATATCAAAATAAAAGGAAATTGTGTGCTCTAAACTGATTACTAATTACATGTATAATATTTAGATATGTTATGTATATATCTGTATAAGTATACACACAAACAATTTGGTAACATTATTCAAAAGCTTTTCTCTGAAACTATTTATTCCCTAGCTATCATTTATCATAATTTGAATGGAAAAACTGTGGTACAGAATTTCTGAGTTCTTTTACTTTCCACTGAAATATTTTTAAATGATTTTTAAAAATAGACATCTTATTTATAATATGTAAATAGTAGTAAATAGTATTAAGCAAACATTTACCCAGTAACACCATGCTTAATTATAGTACTAAGTAGTAGAAACAGCAAATAGTATCACTTACTAATTAACTCTGACCATTGCTTAAATGTATTATTTTCAATCCTTAATTATTATTTGAACTGAGAAGTATAGAAAAGTCAAGCAAACATACAAAGTAATCCTATATAATTAAAAATAAAGAGACAATAATAGGCCAGCATGTATCTGCAACATTGTGTATGCAGCTGAAAAGCATTTGATACAAACACCAAAGCAAAATGAAGACAGCATAAGTAATCCTGTTTTAATTATAATAATCCTACATTTTAAAGATCACGGGACATTAATTCTACAAATGTATATTACAGGACTATTACATTCAAACACATAATTTGGGAAGAGCACAGTATTCAACAGGAAAAGAAAATTAATGGGGAGATTTGGAAGTAAATCACTTCCATTATTACAACAAAGTTTAAATTAGACAGCAAAGAATAAAGCAATAAGCTGGGAATGTGGCTTAGTGGTAGAGTGCTTGCCTAGCATGCAGGAAGTCCTGGATTTGATTCCTCAGTACCACATAAACAGAAAAATCTGGAAGTGGCGCTGTGGCTCAAGTAATAGAGTGCTAGCCTAGAGCAAAAGAAGCTCAGGCCCAGGTCCTGAGTTCAAGCCCAAGGATTGGCAATAAATAAATAAATAAATAAAATTAAAAATGCAGTAAACTGAAATAAAACTGTTGTCTACCCTAACAGAAAGTTTTGGAGCTCCATCTTACTATTTATCTGAGCAGCATTTTATGTTTTGATTTCCGTAAGAGCTCATTCTTTTAGTTTTTCTCTTCTCTGACATCTTCTCACTCCACTCACAACCCTAGGAATATTCAAGCTAGTCAAGGCAAATTAATACTTTCAATGATTGTGATACAGCATTCTAAAGAGTCAATCCTGTGTTGTCTGACTTCTTACTTCCCCCAGATAATGTACTTAGTTCCTCAAGTACAAAATGTACTTAGTACCTCAAGACTTATCTGAATTTCTGAGCCAGGACCAATCTACTTGACATTAGAGCTAGAACCTGTCACAGACCTTTCAATCTACTGTTTATTTCTTTCCCACAGAAATCGGCCTTTCTTCTAATCTTTCCTCTCTTCATAAATGACATCAGAATCAAATAGTTGCATAGACATAGTATCTGGAGTCTTTTATCATTCCTTTCTTGCTTGCTTCCAAGATATTCTTCAGACTATTCCTCATTCATATCTCTGAAAAAGTCTAAATTTGTCACACAACTACTCTTCTAAAACCACAGCAACTGCAGTATAATGCATGACCATGACTTTGAACAATCTGTGTTTCTCTCTAAATTTATCACAGATCCAATCTCCCAGATCACTAGAATGAAACCACACTGATTTATTCCTCAAACAGGAATTCCTTCCTGCTTTGTGGTATATTGATAATGGCTGATTTCTCATTTTATAGGTTTCAGTATAAAGGGCTTTGTGACAATCTAAACTAGGAGGTCATTTTAACTCTCTTGAGTGGTATTCTATTTTTTTCTTCATAATATGATTTCAAAGGTATATTGAGGAATATATTTGTTCATATATTTTTTCTTTGTCTTGTTCCTAATCAACTACAACCATCAAGACTCTGTTTTATCCATAAATGCACTTTCTCCATACCTAGTGTCTAATATGTAAAAGACACATAAATCTTGTTAAGTTAGTGAAATAAAAGATCACAGAATTTTCTGTGTTTCTAGTTTTTAGCTAACTTAAAGTCTAATCCCTAATTTTAAGCACATTCTATCAGATATCTAGGGGAAGGATTCTTTTTTAGCTTTAACCCTACAACACTAGTTTTCCTTCAACAAACACATGGTTGCTAAAGCAATTTACTTTCAGTTCAAAGCAGTCTATGGTAGAGCTGCAATTTGATCCAATGTAATTGAACTGAGCTCTCTACAAATTGTTTAAAATATTAGGTCATTTGATTCAGGCTGTGCCTAAATGTACTACTGCATTTGAAAAGTCAGGTTTAGAAATAGAACTTGGATTAGAAATACAAACAAACAAACTAGGGAAGTGGTGCTGTGGTTCAAGTGGTACAGTACTTGCCTTGAGCTGAAGAGCTCAGGGATAGCACCCAGGCCGAGTTCAAGCCCCACGACCAACAAAAAACAAAACAAACAAAAAAACAAAACTGGGCAATCCAGTACTCTGCAAAGGCCTGATTGAATGCCCTGTGGTGCTAATCTCTACACAGTAACCCAAAGGTCTATGAGCAAATAGGAACCCTCAAACTTTATGTAGACTTATGGCATTCTATAAAAGATTCTAGCAACATTCAGGATGAAAAGAAGTATGTGTATTAGGAAAGGAACAAATTGTTTGCATAAATAACTTTTTCTCTTTAATTTTCCTTGAGAATATTCTCACTCAAAATACAGGACCCAGTGAAATTCCACGGTATGGGAAAGGTGAGAGACATAATTTAACATTCTGTTCAGTGCAAAATTTCTACCTATAAACTCTTTCCCCACACTTTTAGCGATGAAGAACTATAAAGAGTAAATTAATAATCTTACTATGATCTGTAGAATTAATAATTAATGAAACATCCTCACTATGAATCTCAAAAATTGATTCTGATTGTGCTCTTTGTTATTATACAAAGTCATCCTACTACCAGGAAGCCTTGGAATGTTTAAAAGACAGTGATTATTTTCCTCTACAGCCTCTTGTTTCCCATAACTAATTTCTCCACAACAAGTCACTTAAAATATTAGGAAATTCTGCTGTCTTGTTTCGGTATCTCTACATAGCCTAAGTATCTGCAGGTTATTTGAGTATTAAGTATTAATTTATTGAGTATCTTTCTGATAGTAGACTTAAGAGTTCAACCCTGCTTTGTTCCGTAGTTTGCCTGCATCCTTCACTAGATGTCCTTTCTCTGTCATTGATATATATATACACATATATATGTACATATATGTATTATATAATTTATATGAAACAAGCAACAACAAAACAATAATACTCTAAATTAAGATAGCCTTATTGAAAAGGGACAGTACTGTCCAATAAGAAAGAGGTGAGAGGTGGCAGAGTGATCTCAGCAAGAGCAAAATCTTGAAGATAGCTCTCTTATCTCTCTGAGCCTACAGCCCTTCCCTTCCTTTATTACCATCTGCTTCTTACAGATTTATTTAGCACCTTCAATGAATAAGGCACTTTAATAGGTACTAGAAATTCAAAGATCCATAAGTTTCTATTTTTGGCATAAGCTTATAACTGGAATGAACAGAGTTCTGAAACAGGCATACCTATGTGTTAAGTATTATAATAAAAGTGTGAATACAAATCAAAGAATTGCAAGTAACCAACTCCACCCGCCACATTTCGGCTGGTTTTGAAGTCTAAGAAAATACAGTCACCTTCCCTTAAGATTTCTTCTATAGACTTGCTCCTTGTTGTTCAAATGAGTCCAGAGAGTAGCTACAATAAACTTAAAAGATTTCTGCAAATGTTCAGATGTGTGAAATTTTATATTTACTTCTGCAATAGGCTTATAACCAGTTTCATTTCATATTCTTAATGGTAATAAATCTGAAAATAACCCTATTTTTCTTTTTCAGATTCACCTAAGTGTTATGTACTTGGCTTCCTTTGTCAAGTTCATTAATTTCAGGTCTTTCTATTAAGAGGCTACTCTCTCTTTTTCTCCTTATAAGATTCATTTACTTTGAAGAAGACATACAAGTTCCTGCTATTTCAGTTTCAAATCTCATCCCTCTAAGTCTCAGCTTTATCTCTAACTAATACTTCATTAACAAATTTCAGAGTTTCCTTGCTTATAATGTCACAGGACTTTCCTATGGTATCTGGTTCTGTTCCTTATTCTGTTGCTTATTATAAGGAACATCTTTGTCCATTGTAGTGGTTTTTGTTATAGCAATCTTCACAGAAAGTATTCTTTTATTTAAAATATCTTCTCTTACCTCTCATATTTCAGTTTAGTATTATGAAAATGCTGGTCAGTTCCTACTAAACACATTCTCTAAGGTTTTATAAAATTACTAAACACCTGGACCCGAAGTACTTTGTAACAGCACTATAATTCAGTAATTTTGACAAGAAATGTTCTCACTACCTTACGTATGTAACTGTAACCCCTCTGTATATCACCTTGACAATAAAATTAAATTAAAAAAGAATACAACAATCATTTATGAGAAGATACTTGCCTCCTGAAGTACAGTATATGTTACTCATGCAGTGAGGTGAGATACTCTTACTACTGAGACTGTATCATGTTCCCTGGGATGAAAAATAAGAGGGAAAAGGATCAGAACTTCAGGACTAAGACAGGGCAGTCAAATGTTATTATCTGAGTCCATCTATATAGCTACTAGAAATATACTAGACTGGATTAAATTTTTTTTTTGTTTTTAATTTCACCTTTCATATCCCTTCCAATAGTATCTGCCAGTCCTTATTTACTACCTCTGAAGCTGGACAAGGACCTTGGTCATCTATGAGGGAAGACTGGGCTGAGTCCAGAAGAAATGGTGAGGCAGGGTTGGCTCTTATTCCTCTTCAAACAAAACAAACTGTAATGCAAGTCTTTATTCCTGCTTTTAGGCCTTTTGTTTTTCAAAACGAAGTCTGTCTTCTACCTTACTAGATTTGTCTTTAACAGATAAATGCTTTTAGACAAGTTATTTATTCTCTGCAGTTTCTTTTCTTTCTTTTTCTCTTTTCTTTCTTCCTTCTGTTCTTTCTTTCTTTCATTCATTCATTCATTCTTTTTCTTTCTTTCTTTCTTTGCCAGTCCTAGGGCTTGCACTTAGGGGCTGGGCACTGTCCCTGAGCCTCTCTGTGCTCAAGGCTAGTGCTCTACCACTTGAGCCACAGTGTAACTTCCAGCTTTTTTTTTTTTTTCCTGTGTATGTGGTACTGGGGAATCAAACCCAAGGCTTCATGGGTGCTAGGCAAGCACTCTACCACTGAGCCATATCCCCAGCCCCATGTTTCTTTTCTACATAAAAGAAATATAAAAGACTCAATTGAAATATGTAACTCCCTATTGTTATAAGACATAGGAGTACATGAAATACCAGGAAGCTAGGCCTTGGACATTCTGTGAATAGCCTGGTCAGATGTTCACTTGCCTTTACTCAGGAGACAGTACTGATTCAGTGGTTATTATGTGAACTCTGGAATCAGGTTTGGCTATGTAATCCAGCCCTGGACTTCTGAGCTTCAAGGCATACTCTAGAGATTTCTTAAACTCTGTATGCCTTAGTTTTCTTTTCTTTAAATAGGATACAATAACAGTAATAACTTTATAAATTGCCACAATAATTATCTAATTTAATAATGACTATAAAGATCTTGGTCATAGTTTGAATTTTTGTTTCTAAACTTCAGAGAAATAAGAATTTATTCTAACTAGAATTCAAATCAGGCAAAATAAATGGTCTCTTTCCTTTTTTTTTTTTTTTTTTTTTTTTTTGGTGTGTGTGGGGCTGGTACTGAAGTTTGAACTTAGGGTCTTGCACTTTATTGCTTTGCAGAAACTCTCCACTTGAACCATCTTTTTTCCCCCATGGTTATATTGAGGATAGAATCTCATTGACTTTTCTGCCAGGCTAGCCTCAAAGCCTAATCTTTTATACCACAACTTCTTTTTTTTTTTTTTTTTTTTGTCGGTCGTGGGGCTTGAACTCTGGGCCTGGGCGTTGTCCCTTAGCTCTTCAGCTCAAGGCGAGCGCTCTACCACTTGAGCTACAGCGCCACTTCCGGTTTTCTGGTGGTTTTATTGGAGATAGGAGTCTCACGGTCTCTCCTGCCCGGGCTGGCTTTGAACCGCAATCCTCAGATCTCAGCCTCCTGAGTAGCTAGGATTACAGGCGTGAGCCACCAGCGCCCGGCTACCACAACTTCTTGAGTAGCTACAATTATAGGCATGAGCCACCAGTGTCACACTCTTCAATTTTTCAAATGAAGTGCTAATATGATTTACAAACACAGAATAAAAATAATATGAGCGCTGCATGGTGGCATATGCTTTTAAATCCTAGCATTTGAGACTGAGGCAGAATTGAGTCAGAAAGGTCTATGTATCAAGTCTTAGTTTCACTAAACAGAAAAAAAGAAAGAATAAAAACAATTCAATGACCCTTTTTTTGAGTTTTGGTAAACTCTGATTCTTACAGACATTAAATGAGTCATAAAGCAGCTTAAAAGTTTACATTGCTATAGTAGGTTACTGAGTATGTTCTGCTATATAATATAAACAGTTCTCAGTGAAGAAGTGTCTGAGAACCTCTGGCAGTTAGCTCTGCTCAGAGGATTAATTCACATTTCTAGAGGAATCTAAAACAAGTGGGTTTATGAAACCATATTGATGAGTACTAGTTGATTATCTCCTAACAGTCTATAAGTTATGGTAAACTAAGACACGTGCATGCATGTATACACACACACACAGATTTTTATAGTGGAAGTTCTTTCTTTCTTGAGTGTTTTCAGTTCATCCCCCCCAACTCTGCCAAAAAAAAAAAAAAAAACTAAGTAAACCAAAATGCAACTTATTGTGGGATATCTCTGGCAAGCTTCAAACTCAAAGCAGTTCAGTTACATTTTACATAGTATCTTCTTGTGTTCTAATCCTAGAAACAACATAGGAGGGAAAAAAGGAAAAAAGAGGAAAATGCAGATCCTAAAGAACTGAAGTGTAATTTTGCATTTTAACAAGCTTTATGCATTGCTTTCTTTTCTCCCAACATCTCTATGCATCTGTTGCTCACATTAGCACCTCATCAAGCCTTCATGCTCAGTCTTCAGAAATTTGAAAGCATCCAATTAACTCTGTAAATCTCAAGGTACTGGTAATTTTAAAATAGAAAATACAATTTTTCTAAGTCTTTCCATTTCCTAACAAATGGGGCGGTGTCATTCTTTCTGATGGAGGCACATAATTCATATATATATATATATATGTACATATATCACATTTTCTTTATCTGTTCATCTACTGATATTAAGTGAAGTAAGCCAGATTCAAAGAAACATAGGTGCCATGGTTTCCCTTATCTGCAATAACTAGTATATGTCTAGGACAAACAGAAGAGGTCAAAAGCTATGTATATATGACCATATAACCTGATGCTAAGTGAAATTAACTCTAAGACAGGGACACAGAGATTTTATCTTTCTTGTTGTTCTTTTTAATGTACCTATAATGTACTATGCATTTTTTGTTGTTTCTTTGTATCTTCTTCCCCTATGGTACAACCCCTGTTGTCACTGTATTTGATTCCAGTGTCTTGCATATATATACATTTTTCTAATTTGCGGAGGGGAAGGTAATAACAAAATGCTGAAATAAGGATACAGGATGACCCATTGTAACACTGAGATGTATAAGACACTATGTTAAAAACCAACTTTACAACTTTGCAGGGGATGGGGGAGGGAAGAGTTGTGGAGGTGGGAGAGAAGGGATGATAGGGGAAAAACAAAGGAGGAGGTAACAATGCTTGATAGGAATTGTACTCATTACCTCATCCTTCCCACCTCCCACAACTACACCTCTTCCCCCCTTCACCCCCCACCTAAATTGTAAAGTTTGTTAGAAATACCATTTTCTTTAGTATTACTTTTATTATTAAAAAAGAGAACTGCCAAATCACTTGGCAATCCTACTACTGGATCTTTTAAAGGAAATGAAATCAATAAATGGAAGGGAGACCAGCATTCTCATGTTCACTGCAGCATTATTCACAATAGCTAAGATAGTCAAACAACCTGAATGTCCATCAACACATGAATGGGTAAAGAAAATGTGGTACACATGAAAAATGAAATCCTATTTAGTCACATGAAGGTAAGAAATCTTACCATTTTCAACAACACGAAAAAATCTGGAAGACATTGTGGTAAGAAGGGCATAGAAAGACAAATATTACTTTGGCACAGTTTTAATATAAAAATCACTATTGACCCTTACACCAACTTAAGACTTCAAAATACCAAAGCAAGCATTCCCTTTTACCTACTTCCAGTCCCTGGGTACTAGCCCTTCTCTTATTACTTCATGTCTGGACTCCTTTCTAGGGTCTTAAAGCATTCCTGTTTTCAGTGTCCCCTTTCTGATCCATCTTATACAGTTCTTCTAGACTTGTTTTCCTAAAATAGAACTTTTCTTTTTTCATTTAAAAGTACCTCTTAAGGAAAATAGCACATATTTTTTAGTTTGAATGAATTGATATAGCAAAATCAAATTTACCAGTTTTGTCATTCAGGGTTTCTAACCAAAATTCTTCCCACTTTTTTCTCACTTATCAAATACATACAACTTTTTATCAAGTTTTGTACTCTACTTATTGCTCCCAGCATACCCCTTTGCTTCTCATTTCTTATTTCCCTTCACCTGAATCCATCTGTTGTGTGGAATTTATCTTCCTATGAAGGGCCCTGACCATTCTTCTAGGCTAGTTGATGCTTTGGAATCTTATCCACTGGACACTCAAAGTCATGGCAGCACTGCCTGCCAGTTAATTGAATTCTTGGGTGTAGCTAAGGCCCAAAGTAGATGGGAAAAGAATTTTGTTGCCTCATATTGCATTATTATTTATCACTCTGTATGCAACTATCTACTGTAAATTTTTACTTAAAATTTTTTGAGGCATCCAAACTTTAAAATATCCTCATCCTTCCCCCAAACTTCCTCCTAATCCTTCATCCTCACACTTAGTGACAGCACCATTCATTCACTGTTCCCAGGGTGGAAAGCTAAGAGTCACCTTTGTCACCTTTCTTTATCTCATCTGCTGTCTAAATTCATTCATTAAGTCCTAATTCACAACTTCTTCACCCCTAGCCCAGGGCCAACACCCTTCTTCTCCACTTCTGTTTTCTTTATGGGCGACATATTCTACTCATATGTTTAGGTATTCTCCAGCTATTTATATATTTGCTTATACAACATAGAAAATAGTCCAATAATAATTGCAAACTCTTCAATCATAACTGCTTAAACTATCTGCAGGAAGCATGCACTTTGGAGACATAATGTCTGAATATTTCAAATATTTTGTATGCAGTGAAGAGTCAAGTTCAAAACAAGCAGAGGCAGCCTATTGCAAGGATCTTCTTTGCTGCCAGTTATCATAGGCTGTTTTAAGTTAGAAAACTGAATAGCAACCCTGAATACTGTAGAAATGCACTTTGCTCAGTAATACTTGAGTTGTTGCAATATTTAATTATCCATGTGGTTGTTACAGAAAAATTCTTAACTATAATTGATGATTGTTGCAGTAATAGTATATTGCCTGTATTTTTACTTCTAGTAATGGGCCTTATGTGCTAGATTTTAATATCTTTGAGCCTGGGCAAGTGCACAAGTCTTTTTAAAAGAAACATAGTTTAATTGCACAAAGCTGATCAGTTTTGAGAGATCGTTAATGCCCTTGGTGGTTTTAGTGGGTGTGAAACAAATGGTGACAATTTGAATTGGTCCCTCTTATTATAGTATTGAAATTAAGTCTACTTAATTTATCAAGTCATGTTCATGCCCTGATTTTATATACTTGTATCTATCATTAAACATTGTGATACTTGAAAAAAAGTGAAATATAAGAGCATTTTGGTAATTAGAAAAAAATCTCCTAGCACTAAAAGTTGCAATGATAAAGTTTACTTAGCAGGCTAGAAATAAAACAGGCCCTGTGCACAAGGCCATTAAAGACTTTCACATGTTTTCACCTAGGCACTATACCAATTACTACCTCATGGTTTCACTTGTTTCTGTGGTGCTAACAGATTCTTCCAGCTTTTACCCTATCACATTCCTAATGAAAATCAACTATCACAATCAAACCTTCCAGATTATGGTAGAAACATTTTTCAAAAATCTCAATTCAGAGAAGGGCTTAATATCAGAAACCCAAGGAAACCCAAACAATAGAGAAAGGAAGAACAGCAACAACAAATGAGTTAGAGTATGGTACCAATTTATCAAAGTACAAACTAAAGCATCAACTGATGTGAAGATTTTCAAACTCCTTAGCTAGAGAGGTACAAGTTAATATTAGACATCATTCATGTTGATATTAGATACACTGCTACTAGCACGTTAGGTAGGAGCAATGCCAATGTTGGCAGGTACCTTTGAATACAGGGACACTGATGCACTGTTTGTGAGAGAGCAGGCAACTTGGTGGAGAGTCGGCAGGACTTGGCCTATTAACTAAACCACACAGAATGAGCAAATCAATAAGTATTTCTGGGAACATGTAGACATACAAAAAAGAAATTCTCACCTAGGCTCATAAGGAAAGTGAATGAGGATATTAATTTCAATATTATCCTGGTGGCAGGAGTTATACTGCTCAATGAGAAAAAATTAAAAGACAAGCCAGGAATGGTGATAAATTCCTATAATCCCAGCTACTTGGGAACTGGGGATTAGGAGGATATGGTTTCAGGTCAGCCTGGGGAAAATGTTATCAAGATCCCCATCTAAACCAATAAACTGGGCATAGTGGTATACAGCTGTAATTCCATGCAGGCAAAGGCCTGGTAGGAAGATCTCAGTTTCTAATGCAACTTTCTAGTGTAAATCTTTACTTGAAAATTCCTGATGCATTCAAAAAATTTCAGGAAAAAATTTGAGACTTGTCCATGCAAATCACTAAAAAGTAAAACAAAAAGTCGGGGGGTGGGAGGGGGAAGATTGGGAGTGTGGCTCAAGCAGTAGGGTGTTTGCTTAGCAGGCAGAAGACCCTCATTGCAAACCCTAGTACCGCCACCCCTCCCTGTCAGAAAAGACAATCAAGCTTAAAAATAACACATAGTAGAATAACCATTCTAACAGACAAGGGAGAATAGGGACAGTACAAGAGGACAGGGTGATGAAGAAGGAGAGAAGCAGGATGATGATGAGAACATCTCTTACTATACCCCTCTCCAGGCTTTCCCCACATGTGCTGCTTCCTTTTATATCAATAGAATAACATTTTAAAAATTCCAGTGAAATAACTTGGGTAGCAATTATCTTTACGTTACTCATTTGTGACACACGCTGAAGCATCTCACATGAGCCAATAATGAGGTAAGAGGAGAAAATAAAGATTTTTTTGTTTTTTGTCGGTTGTGGGGCCTGAACTCTGGGCCTGTCCCTCAGCTCTTTAGCTCAAGGCTAGCGCTCTACCACTTGAGCCACAGCACCACATCTGGCTTTTTCTGCTTATGTGGTGCTGAGGAATCGAACCCAGGACCTCATGAATGCAAAGCAAGCATTCTACTACTGAGCCACCTTCCTCACCTGAAAATAAAGATTTTATATTCAACTTTTTCTATTATAAAGACATACCATTACTCAAATAATAATAGATGATCCTATAAATTTTATAGTATGCATATAAGTTTTCTTATCAAAAAGAATATTATGCTTTCTTGTAATGGAATTTGAGTCACAAATATTAGTAAGTTTTCTTTCAGTTTGTAGTCCACACACAGGATTCAGACTAGCACTCTATGTGTATTTCTAAGTATGCATTTTCAGAATAGCCATGAGCTACATAATAACATTTCAGTTGTTATGGACCCATAAAATTATAACAGGGCAAAAACTTTCCATTATGTGATGACAAATCCATGGAAACTTCATCATACAGCCCATCCCTCACATTGTTGTGATGTGGTATCAATAAACCCACTGTACTACCCTTCATATAAAACTATAGCATATTCATTTTTTCTATGTGCAAATACCTGATAATGATAATAAGTGTCTGCTACTGTCATGTATTTACTATACTGAATGCTTTATTGTTATTTTAGAGGGCAATCTCCTAGTTATTAAAAGAAAAGCTTACTTGTAAACTAATAGTGTACTGTGCTCCATCAGCAGCAGCCTCATGCATCAGTGTTCACTATGTCAGACTGCATCAAGTGGCACACACCTCAGGAGGCTCACTCCACTATGAAATTGCCTAATGATACATTTCTCAGAACTTATATGCATTGTTAAGTAATGTAGAGCTATATTACCACTTAACAAATGACACTTCCCTTAAATGTGCATGCTGTTGATACTTGATTTTTATGTGATTTGATCACTAAAATTAAGAGTCTACTTGCTTCTGTCTGCAATGGAAATAACTCTTACACAAAAGAATGAACTTGTCAGGAAAAGAGTCTCAACCTCGCCAGCAACCTAGCTCTTTTCAAGTAGAACTACAAACTGCTTTCCTCACATGCATTTTAGCAAAATTCTTACTAGACTTAATTCTTCTGAGAATGTATTTTTAATAATAGTTTTTCCTAGAGAAATGAATTTTTCTAAGACCTAGGCTAATTTAAGTAGATTTTTTTTAAACCATAAGTCCATGTTGACCAGCTTTAAAATGATGACTTTTCATTGCATCACTTGATTGCTTATGGTCAACAGATTAAAAGCAGCTTAGTATCACAGAGAGGAAGACTGGGTAATTCAAGCTAATTTACACTTAGGTAATAATTTCACTAACACTTTTTTTTTTTTGGTTGGTCGTGGGGCTTGAACTCTGGGCTTGGGCACTGTCCCTGAGCTCTTTACCTCAAGGCTAGCACTCTACCACTTGAGCCACTGCTCAAGTGCCACTGTGGTTGTCTGGTGGTTAATCTGAGATAAAGTCTCATGGACTTTGCTGGCCAGTCTAGCTTTGAACCACGATCCTCAGATCTCAGCCTCCGGAGTAGGTAGAATTACAGGCATGAGCCATGGACACCTGGCCACTGATAACATTTTTAACACCTCTTTTAGATCATTTGCTATTTTCAATATTCCTCCTTCTGTTTATATTTGGATTTCAAGCTCAACTTTATCCTAAACAGCTCAGAACTTTCCCTATTATGTATATGACCAGAATTTCATGTCTCTAAGCCAGACTGGAAAAAACAAGATCTGAGGTTCATTTCTATGCAACAGATAAATTAGACAGAGGAAAATTATAGTCACCACAAAAGTATCTATTAAGTAGAGTGTGGAACTTACAAGTAGCTATGTTTTGTGAACGAGTCTATTCATTTCTGAGGCAAAGCCATGTCGTAATCTTTACAAAACTGAGACTTGCACTGATAGTCTTGAGTCTCACTGTGCTGGGAAGTCATCATAAATTTGCTTCACTTTATGGATTAAAGTTAAAATCTCAGTTATAAATAATAGAAATTAATCTCATTAAAAGAAAGATCCTGAAAAAGGAGAACAATTTAGGTAACATATTGATTGTCTGAAATGACCCACACCTTTGTTTGATCTTATCTTTTATAATCAAACCATAAAACTTTCCTACTTCAAAGAGGAAGATTAAGACAAACAAAAAAAAGAAAAGAATTAAATAGAATACTTCTCCAATGTTTCAGGAAAAAAGATGATTCCCTTTAGGATTGTTACCGCAAACTCCAACAGTAGCAACTGTATCTTTTCTACTTGGATTGCAAGTATCTAGGAAATGGTAGGACTGCTAAATAATTAAAAAGCCAACAAATTCTTAGCTTTTCATAGAGGCATCCCCTTAAATCTTCCAGGAAGGAGGAAATGGCCCATGCTGCACCAATGCTGTCATTGCTGGTTCAGAACTAAACTAAAGGAGAAACACACAATGAACACATTTGGAGAAGTTGAGTCAAAGTGTTTGGACATGTGAATAGTAAGGACAAAAAAAAAAACCCTAAAAATAAACTCAGGCAAGACATTAGAAGTTTCACTTAAAATTTAAAGAACACAGAGAATCAAAATATTAGGAAATGCCATAAGATGTATATGAGTCCAAACAATAGAGCCAAAATAATACTAGGAAGTCACAGTCAGTTCAAATAACGTAACTGCTGCTTCTTTCTCTGCCAATATAAATGTGTAATTTTATAAAAAATACAAGTTTATTATAGAAAACTGTAAAATACTAATAAGTTTATTACAATAAATCCTCATACTCTCATTCTCTGAATGAAGAACATTACATGTTGGTATATTTATTACCTATAACTAAAGTGTCTCTTTCATTTTATTTTGTGTACCTTTTTTAAGACTTAACTAATGGCGAGCTATATCCCATGCATACAGAACTAACTCATATTTGGATGGCACATTTCTCCACAACACCTACTACAATGGAAACTATTTCACATATCTCAAATTGATACCCATTGTACCTAACTTACTTGATAGATACCTAGTGACTGATCACCAGGAAAATTCAAATCGTATATTTGGCTTTCTAGGACCTTCTATAATGCCCAGGACATAATCATTGCTAGATAAGTTTATTATTTATACTTTTAATACATTTTTATTGTAAAAATATTGTACAGAGGGGTTATAGTTACATGAGCAAGATAATGAGTACATTTCCTACCAAGCATTGTTACCTCCTCCTTTGTTTTTCCCCTACCATCCCTTAATATGTAGAAGTTAAAATTAAGGTACAGATCAAAAGAAAGATGTTGAAATAGATGTTGGGAATCTGAGGAAGTTTGAGCCTTGGATACTTATAGATTTTTTTAAAAGGATCAACTTCAAAGTTTTAGATACCCACATAAATACACAATTGCTCGATCTTAAACCACTTAAAATAGTACTCCTTTCATGAAATCTTCTCTAATAAATGTGCCTTCAAGCTGAACTCTCCTCTCAAAATTTCTTTTTAATTTAATAGTGGTTAGAATTCAGAATAGAATCTAGTATTTAGAATAACTTAATTTAATAGTAACTGCATCAAAGCCCTATTCAGTAAAATAATAGTTGAGAACTTCCCCACTCTTAAGAGAAAATCTCACTGCCTAATAGAAGCACATAGAATCCCCAGTAGACTGGATAAACACTTCTAGGCACATCATAGTAAAAATATTAGACTTGAATAGCAAGGAACTGATTTTAAATGCCACAAAATCAAAGAAGAAGCTATATTACAATGGAAAGAAAATCAGAATCAGTGCAGACCTCTCCACACAAACTGTCAATGCAAGGAGAGTTTGAAATGGTATAATCTAAATACTGAAGACAAACAGTTGCCAATCCAAACTGATCTACCCAGGAAAACTATCACTTATACTAGATGGTGAAACTAAAACTTTCTACGACAAGCAAAAATTAAAGGAATTCATGATCGCTAAACCAGCATTACAAAGAATACTAAAGGGACGACTACAATCTGAAGAAAACAATGAAAATGAAGGAAACACATCATACAAAAATCACTAGAAGACCAATTTAGGACACAGGAAGAGGAAAGTAACAAAATAGAGAAAATCAAGAAAATGGCAGGAAGCCATTTTCTCTATAATAATCCTAAATATTAATGGACTCAATTCCCCAAACAGCAGAATGGATCCATCCAATCTTTGCTTTCTGTTTTGTGTTATTTTTTAATTGATTAAAGTTTCCACTGATTATGATATATTGCTTTTAATATATTACCTGTATGTCATTGAATAATATAATACCTGTATGTATTGAACAAATAAAATGTTAATCTCTGATCTCAGATAAAAGAACTCAGATACAGACATTTGCACAAGATAATACACATTTAAATATAAAGAACTATATGGATTATATGCAATTCAGCAATAGAAATACCTTGCCTTTAAATAATTTTCAGAAACAGCTATTCCCTTTATTAATATGTTGATTATATGATGAATGTTATATTCAAGGTTAATAAACAATGAGTATAAGTAAAATTTCATATATACATCATCAATAAAAGAAAGATTCATCCTCATAGTCTCATATGACACTATTTCCTTCTTTTCTAAATAATGAATAATGCTTCATATGCATTCATCTACAAATGGTATCTTTACATTTTTAGGCATAGGGTCTTTCTTTCCTTCACAACTCCACAAAAAACAAAAAACAAAAAACAAAACCCAGAATTAGTATTACCATCAAAAGGACTGTCCTGCTGAACAGAATGCTAGGCTGGATTCATTCTTGTCCTATAAACATTACCTGTGATGATATGTGTAACCCTTATATTTGCAGACCAAGCCAATCCTCTAACCTTAGACTTGTATATTAGCTGCTTTATAAATAGTTCCAAAGACATTTCAAGTGTCTCCATTCCAAGGGCAGAAGCAGTATTTCTCTCCTTATATGTATACTCCAAACCTAGCCATAATACTGATGAAAGCTTCCACTTTATAGCTACAGACAGAACTGTGTCTTTTGAATTCATATGCTAAAGCCCAGTGTGATAGCACTGACATACAGGAGTGTGGGGAGATAATTAGGCTTAGGTGAGATCATAAAGGTGGGGCCCCCATTTAGTGTCATAAAAAGAAACAATAGAGTTTGCTCTGGTTGTTTTGTTTTTTGGTGTGTGTGTGTGTGTGTGTGTGTGTGTGTGTGTGTGTGTGTGTGTGTGTGTGTGTGTGTGTGTGTGTGTGTGTGTGTGTGTGTATGTGTGTGTGTGTGTGTGTATGTGTGTGTGTGTGTGTGTGTGTTTCCTGTATCCACCTAAGGACACAGCCTGAAGGCAACATGGTATTTCAGGAAGGGAACCCTCACCAAGATTCAAACTGGCTAGTTCCTTATTTTTGGACACTCTTCCACAATGTGACAAATCCCTATTGTTTAATCTTGGTATTTTTTTAATGGAAGTGCAAGCAAACAAAAACAGTGACCTAATTTATCATATAAGTCTCAAATACAGAAAACTTTCCAGACTACACTTCAAATTTACTCATTATTTCTGCTGGTTTTCATATCATACTATAATTATATAAAACAGCACAGAGGGAAGTTGAGAAAAGGATACATGAGATATATTGATTTTACAACTTCTTGGGAGTTCATGTTTTACTTCATAATAAAAAGCATATCTAAAAAGTCTGAAAATAAGCATTAAAAAAATAACCAAGACTAATCAGGCACTGGTGGCTTATGCCTGTAATCATAGCTACTCAGGAGGCTGAGCTCTAAGGATCATTGTTTGAAGCCAGAAAAGTCCCAGTGGGACTCTTACCTCCAATAAACTACTTTAAAAACAAACAAACAAAAAACAGCCAGAAGTGTTGCCGTGTCTCAAGTGGTATAGCGCTAGTTTTGAGCACAAAGAGACTCAGGGACAGACCCCAGACCCTGAGTTCAAGCCCCAGGAACTGCATAAACAAACAAACAAATAAATATCCAAGACTAAAACACTTTACCAAAGTAAACTCTTAATAGAATTTGGAAAGTCTTACTTCTATAGAATATTATAATTTCTAAAAACTTTGGATTGCATTTTATTGTCTTAATCGTTAAAAATTTAAAGTAATTTGATGAAATATAGGATAAGAGAACCATCTTCCAACAGAGAAAATAAATCTCCTAACTCTAAAATTTTAAGAAACACACAGTATGTTGAAAGCAAATGGTTTTAGTGTAAGTATATTCATATCTAAATAAAAATAGAATTACATTTCTATAATGGATGAGTACAATGACAGAATAAAATACTGTGGCCCTGAAAGCTTTCAGCTTCACCTACACATTTATTTTCTAAAGTTATTTTAACTGATTGATAGAACATTAACAGCAGGAAACTATCTGTCACTTCATTATGTCCTTGAGGTTTATTCCCAAATATACTACAGAATCATAATTACATTGTTCATATTGTAAGTACTGAGTTGAAATTCTTACAGTGAAGAGAAATAAATCCAAAATAACAAACTAGAATTCAAAGAGCCTACACTGAGTTCTCGTGTAACTTACAAGAACATCTATTTCCCATATTTATAATGTTGAAAAGACTTTGACTCATATAGTCTATGAAAGAAAAGAACTGAACTTTTCAAAGATGAAATATATTAAAATCACATGAGATTTGAAACTGGTACCAGTGCTATGTTCCATTTCTTAGTCTCAATATTATGTCTTCCTATCACCTATCTCTTTCCTTAGACCTGCCTGTGAAAGTGGGTTCTTTTCTGTACTTTCCTTCAAGACACATTTCTTTTGAAAAATATTCTTTTCTGAACTTTGAAAATCTAGCAGATTGCTGGAGTAATATTGAGGGTATGGCCTCTCCAGGCACTACAGGGTCTGGATCCTAATTGATTCTGGGGTAAGTAAAAGGTCATGGAGTTGGAATATTAAATATTCTCTAATGTAGGTAAGGAAAATAATCTGGGTTGAAATAAAAATATAACTGTAAATCTGAACTGATTTTTAGTTATTCATATGCAGAGAAAGATATAATCAAGGCAATTATGCTTCACATAAGTGTGGGTTAACAATGAAGTATTTTAGAGAGCCCTTGGAGTTCTGAGAATGGATAATGTAGTAGTCATCCCTGTAGACAAAAGCAGTAACTAATTCTCTTCAATTAATTCTTCATACTCTACCTGAACCCTGATAATTCTAACAGTCAGACACCTGAGTGTAAAAAGCGAGTAGAAATATTCCAACTCAGGAGATACTTAGTAAGGGAGAAAACAACAAATTTATGCCAAACATTTAGGAGTTTGTTGTTTTAATAAAATCTATTTTTATGCATAACTCCATACTGCAGGACCTTGTTTTGCTAGCATAATATTTGTTATTTGCAATAGCGCCCTTTTGTGAGGATTTAAGGCTCTCAATGCCACCAGTCCTGGAAAATCAAGAAAGGATGAATGGCCTTTTGCCTTTTGTGGGACAAATGTACATATTATTTGGAAATGTTAAATAGTCTTTGAAGTAGTCTTTGATAGCTTTGAAAAGCTACTGAGATCTAAGTTAAAAATTTATCAGGTGCTAGCAGTTTATGCTTATAACCTTAGATACTTAGGAAGCAGAGATCAGAAGAGTGTAGTGAGGCCAGATCAAGGAAAAAGTTCATGAAGCTCCATCTCAACCAGTATCTGTTCATGGTGGTTCACAACTTTGACCCCAGGTACTCAGGAGGGAAGATCAGGAGGATGATACTTCCAGGGTAGCCTGGGGAAAGAAATTCATTAGACCCAATTGCCACTAATACAAGGGTATGGTGGTGCACAACTGTCATCTCACTTATACAGGAGGTTGAGATCAAGAGGAATACAGTTCTAGAAAAGCCTAGATAAAAAAAAGTTCATAAAATTCCATTTCAATAAAAATAGCTGGGTATGATAGCACACATCTGTCATCCCTGCTACAGCAGGAAGTATGAATAGGAGGATCTTAGTCCAGCCTGATAGGGTAAAAAATATTAGAAACTTTATATGAAAAAAATAACTAGATGGGCTGGGAAGGTGGCTCAGTGGTAGAGTGCTTGTGTGACAGGCATGAGGCCCTGGGTTTGATTCCTCAGCACCACACAAACAGAAAAAGCCAGAAGTGGCGCTGTGGCTCAAGTGGTAGAGCACTAGCCTTGAACTGAAGAGCTGAGGGACAGTGCCCAAGCCCAGAGTCTAAGCCCCAAGACCAACAAAAACCAAAACAAAACAAACAAAAAACCCACCAGAGCAAGCTGACTGGAGAAGCAGCTCAAGCAGTAAAATGCATTACCTGCTAAGTAAGTATGAAGCCCTAATTTCAAATCCATTACCAATAATATATGCAACATAACCCTTTAATACCAGGCACAGAAGCTCACGGAATAATTTTTGTTTACTATGAAGTGTAATGAATTACTGGCTTAAGTAAGATTTTGTGGTTTATTTCTTAAGGGTTATTAAGTTCAAATAGATTTCTGGTGTGAAATCAAGTTTAACTGTAAATCTGAGAATATTTTCATCTATTGATATGCATTAAAAGATACAATGAAAGCACTTAAGTTTTACAAAAAAAGGATTAACACTGAAGATCATTTTATAATCCACTAATTAGACAAATGCTAGTTAATAAAATTGGCACACCCAAAATAATATGTCAAACAATAACCAAAACCTCTCTCCATAATCATATATTTTCTAGCTTTTCTTCTATATTATAAACTTTTGCCTGACTCAGAAGTCTTACCACAATACATCCATATGTATGTTTCTCAAACAGGATGTTTTTTTCAAAGTAGACCAACTAGTCTTAATTTAAATGTTCTTTATTATCTCTAAAGACCAATCTTTAACTTACTAAGAATTTCTATGAAGTATATCATATTAATTTGAATTCCTTAAATTTTAACATTTTAATCCATCTTTTAATATTAACCAACATAAAATAAAATAAAAAGATTCAAGAGCTGCCAGCTTTCAAAGGTCCAAAATAAAGAATTATCTCAGTGAAATACAATCTATATTTAAAATAAGAAATACTAACTCCTAAACTGATGGCCTTTGCCAAAAATAAATGTGTGATACAAATATATATTACCCAGATTAACTCCCAGCATGAGGAGATCTATGAATTGCTTCCAAATAAAACCAGGAAAAATTCTAGAAAGATAACCATTAAAGACATTCTTAGAAATAACTGTTAACACAAGATGTGTACATTTGTACCCTGAAAACCATAAACCACTTCTGGAAGAAATAGAAAATATTCTTTACTTATGACTTAGACTAAACCATGCTAACACGATATTACTGCTTTCCAAACTAACCTACAGATTCAATACCTATGAGAATTTCTGCTACCTTCTTTGTAGAAAATGACAAGCTGATTCTAAAAGGAAACCATAATAGCCAAAATAATCCTGAAAAATGAGTACAAAGATGGAAGATTATAATTTCTGTAATGGATATTAAGTGTGGTAAAGATGTGGTCACTAGCTAGTGGTGCTATGGGAAGGTGTAGAGCTGTTGGGAGGTAGGCCTAGTTGAAGCGTATAGGTCATTACTCTTTTGCTGCTTGTCTGCTATTAGGTGAGTAATTTTCCTATGCTATACACATCAGCCTTGGTAGATGTATTTTCATAGGCTCCCAAACAACAAGGCCAAGTAACTATGGACTAAAACATTTTTTTAAAACCATAATCCAGAGCATACTTTTTCCTCCTTTAAGTTGATTATCTCAGTTATTTTATCACAGTGGTGAGAAGCTGACTAATAAACTGGCTTTAAAACTCATTGTGAAGCTAAAGTAATAGATACTGGTACTGGCATAAGAACAAACATATAAATAAAAAATGAAGTCATACATCTACCAAATGGTTTTTGACAAAGGTGCCAACATCCATGGGGAAAGCACAGTAACTTCTACAAATGGTGTTGGGATAACTGGATAGTCACATACAAAAGAATTAAGTCTGGCCTTTACTTTAACTTTTAACACAAAATGGATCAAAGTTCTAAATGTGTGAGCTAGAACTATATAAATACTAGAAGAAAACCTTGTGTTCACTTTGGCAGCACATATACTAAAATTAGAAGAAAACCTACAGCTAAATCATCATGACCTTAGATTAGGCAAAGGATTTTGTGATATGACACTAAAAGAATCAACAATAACAAACATTAAAAATTTAGAATTTTACTTCACTATAGATAAATTTAACTTTATTAAAATTAAAACTAAAACTTTTTCTTCTTCAGAAAATCTTATAAAGAAAATGAAACAAAATGATGGTGAACACTTGGAATCCCAGCTACTTGAGAGGCAGAGAAGCCACCAGCCTGGGGAAAAGGTTGGTCAGAACACATCTGCACAAACAAGGTATGTGTGTGGGTCCATTATACCAGTTATGTGGGAGTTATAAGTAGAAAATTACAGTCTGAGGCCACCCTCTGAGCAAAAATTTGAGACCTTATCTGAAAAATAACTAGAGCCAAAAAGGCCTGGGTGGTAGAGCACCTGATTACAAAGTACAAGGCCTTGAGTCTAAACTTCACTATTGAAAAACAAAAACAAAAACAAATGGCACTTAAGAGATTAGGAAAAACACTTGAAATAATCTATCTGTTAAGTGATTTATATAAAAATATAAAAAAAATTTATAAAAATTACATTAAATTTATATAAAAAGTGGTTTGTAAAAATTATATTAAAAAGTGACTTATATAAAAATAATCTTGAAGCTCTAAAACCAAAAGACATAAAGCCTATTAATTAAAAAATAGGCAAGCTGGGAGGCAGCCTGTAATCCTAGTTGAGTTAAGTTAGTCAGAAGGCTGAGATTTGACGATCACGGTTCAAAGCCAGCCTGGGTAGGAAAGTCCTCGAGACTCTTATGTCCAATTAACCATCAGAAAAATGGAAGTGGTGCTGTAGCTCAAGTGGTAGTGCGCTAGCCTTGAGTATAAAGAGGCTCAGTGACAGCACCCAGGCCCTTAATTCAAACCCTATGACCAGCCCCCAACCCCCAAAAGTCCTCAAAACCCCCCAAACCAAAGAAAACCCAGGGTTTTTTTAAATTGTCAAGGTGATGTACGGGTTACAGTTACATAAGTAAGGTAATACGTACATTTCCTGTCAAATTTGTTACCCTTCCCTCATTTTCTTCCTACTTTCCCTCTCCAACCCCCCCTCCACAAATTGTACAGAGCATTTCCAAAATATTATCTTGTTATGTATATCCCTGATGCACTGGTTCCCCCCTTGTCCTTTGTCTCACCGTTCTGTTGTTCCCCTTCCCTGGCCTAATTCAAATAAACATATATTCAATATGAGGGTACCAAAATCAAATATAGTGACAACAGGGGATCTATAATAGGGGGAAGAACATACAAAAGAAACAAAAAAATATAGTACATTAAAAACAACAACAACAAAACTCTTGCGTCCATGTCTTAGAATTCATTTTTGCTTAGCATCATTTTGTATAGTGTCATATGTACTAGCTATTGAGCTATTCTGCTCATCTGCTAAGATTATCCTAAATGTATACTAATTATTGCAAATAAGGGAAACCATGGGGGTCTATGTTTCTTTGGGTCTGGCTTACTTCAATGAATATGATTTTTTCCAAGTCTTTCCATTTTCTAACAAATGGGGCTGTGTCATTCTTTCTGATGGAAGCATAGAATTCCATTGTGTGTGCACATATGTATATATATTTACATATACATATATATCACATTTCTTAATTCATTCATCTACTGAGGGGCATATGGCTTGGTTCCATATCTTAGCTGTAAACTCAGCATTTTTATTTTTATTTTTTATTTTTTTTGGCGGTTGTGGGGCTTGAACTCTGGGCCTCGGCGCTGTCCCTCAGCTCTTCAGCTCAAGGCGAGCCCTCTACCACTTGAGCTACAGCGCCACTTCCGGTTTTCTGGTGGTTTATTGGAGATAGGAGTCTCATGGTCTCTCCTGCCCGGGCTGGCTTTGAACCGCGATCCTCAGATCTCAGCCTCCTGAGTAGCTAGGATTACAGGCGTGAGCCACCAGCGCCCGGCAACTCAGCATTTTTAAATGCTTAATTTTTTTTTGGGGGGGGGGGTCCAGTCGTGGGGCCTGAACTCTGGGCCTGGGCGCTGTCCCTCAGCTCTTCAGCTCAAGGCTAGCGCTCTACCACTTGAGCCACAGCGCCACTTCCGGCTTTTTTCTTTTTGCTTATGTGGTGCTGAGGAATCGAACCCAGGGCCTCAGGCATGCAAGGCAAGCATTCTACCACCTTCCCCGCCCACAAACTCAGCATTTTTATAGCTAGGCATCCTTGACTCAAACCTGTAATCATAGCTACTCAGGGGCTGAGTTCATTTGGTTCAAAGCCAGCCAAGGCAGGAAAGTCCTTGAGATTCCTATCGCCAATAAATTACTCAGAAAAAGCGGGATGTGGTGCTGGGGCTCAAGTGATAGAGCACTAGCCTGAGCACAAAGAGGCTCAGGGACAGGTCCTGATTTTGAGCCCCAGGACTGGCATAAAAATAACAACAAAAAGTAGACAAAGTATCTCAACAAAAACTTCTCCAGGAGAGAAAACATTACAGGAAGGAATAGGAGAAACTCTAGGGCTCCTTGGCACAGGCCAAAGTTTTCTTAATAAAGACCCAGAAACACAACAAATCAAAGAAAGGTTGGATAAACGGGATTGCATTAAACTGCAGAGCTTCTGTAAGGCAAAGGACATAGCTAGCCAGATCAATAGAAAGCCCACGGATTGGGAAAAGATCTTCACTAGTCATACAACTGTCAGGGAGTTCATATTTAAAATATACTTAGAACTCAAACCCTCCAAAAACAAATCCTCAAAGGAACAACCGCCCCATTAATAATTGGGCTAAAGAGAGACTTCTCTGAAGAGGAAATAAGAATGGCCAATAGATACATGCAGAAATGCTCAATTTCTCTGGCCATAAAAGGAATGCAAATCAAAACAACATTGAGATTCCACCTCACCCCAGTTAGAATGGCTATAATCAAGAACAACCTATATTCTATCAGACCATACCAATAAAACTAGAAATCAGTAACAGAAGAACCTGCAGAATATATTCAAGATATGAAGACTAAACAAACCTTTGTCGAATGACTAGTGAGTGATAAGAGAAATAAAGGAAGGAGATGGAAAATCCCTAGAATATAAAGAATATGAACATATGAGTTACCAGAACATCTGAGATAGAGCAAAGACAGTGCTAAAAATGCATAATACCTACGGGAAAATTTAGAGCTACAAGCTATAAATCCATATAAAAATTTAAAAACTGAGATCTTAAATAGCCTAATGATACACCTCAAATTCCTAGAAAACCAAGAACCAGCCAAACCAAAAATTAGCAGGCAGAAAGAAACAATGATTGGGGCAGAAATTAATAAAATGGAGACTAAAACAATCCAAAGGAATCAATAAAATAAGACACTGGTTCTTTAAAAAAACAAATAAGACTGATAAATCCTTACGAAACTCATCAAAAGAAGGGGAGAAAAAAATTCAAATGAATAAAACTAGAGATGAAAAGAGAATACCAATGAAATTCAGAAAATGTTTAGGAAATACTTTGAAAACTTACATTCCAAAAAACTGGAAAAACAAGAAGTGGATATGTTGTAGATGCATTTCACCTACAAAAATTTAAGGCAAAGCAGGGCACTGGTGGCTCACGCCTGTTATCCTAGCTACTCAGGAGGCTGAGATCTGAAGATTCAAATCCAGCCCCAGCAGGAAATTACATGAGACTCTTATGTCCAATAAACCACCAGAAAACCGGAAGTGTGCTGTTGCTTAAGCGGTAGAGCGCTTGCTTTGAGCTGAACTGCTGAGGGACAGTGCTCAGGCCCAGAGTTCAAGCCCCAGGACGGACAAAAAAAAAAAATTAAGGCGATATAAACCACTTAAACAGATCTATAATGAACAATGAAATTCAAGCAGTAATAATGAATCTGCTAACAAAGAAGAGTCCTGGACCAGATGGATTGATTCATGGTCAAAAGACCCTTAAGGAAGAACTAACATCAAATGGTGCCAGGAAAACAGATTCTTCAGAAAACTCTGCAGAAGCTGTGACTAGATCCTCCTATCAAAAAAATCAAAGATGTTAAATGAATGAGAATGAAATAGGAAATGGTAGAGGATATAGTTACTGGTAACTATTTTCAGAATAGGGTCTCAACTGCACGAACAAGAACAGGAACTGGCAAATGGTATTACAGCAAATTAAAAATAGTGGTATGACTCTCAATTTTTAACAAAGTTCTCTTTACTTGCATTACAGTTTTTAGTATATGCTTATGTATTTTGGGGTTTCTTATCTAGCCATTTTCTGGATGCATGACCCAAATCCTTTTAAAAGAAATAAGCATAATGTTCTTTAAAAAACAATGCTTTAGTAAGCATTCTCAACCCTCTAAAATTTCATCTTTATTTCAATAAAAAATTGTAAATGGTACTCATATTCTCTTATACTCTATGAAAGGAAACCTGATGTGTGTGTGTGTGTGTGTGTGTGTGTGTGTGTATATATATATATATATATACACATAATTATTTTAAAGATAAAATAAAAATTTACATGCTGAGAAAATATACTTGAAATGCTTTCTAAATTTTGAAAATTCTGGTTTGAGGCAGTATAAGGCTGAGGTTTGTTTACAAATCTGCTTGCTCTTTTTCTTGGGAACTGTCTGCACTACATTTCACAGCCATGGAATATATACAGAAATGACTATTGGCTATAGAAAAATCTACAGAAATGACTTTAGTTTCTGATTCCTATTCATAAAAACTTCCCATATCCTGGCTGAACATAAAAGAGACTCTCAGGCCCCAGAAGAGGTTAAAGCTACAAGATGAAAAGACCTGGATATACCCAGAGACTACAGACTTACTGGGAATATCTTCATTATACTAATCTATAAGCAAATTTCTTATATATTAAATTTGCAAGTTTTTTATAATATAGTAGTTGGCATTATATTAGAAAGTAGAAAATTTTCACAGTCTGTTTTTGAATTCAGTTTTTTTCATGTTTAATTTTAGTGATGTTGAAACTGGAAAAGGAATTTCTTGGGGAGTGTGACTTATTTTTTTATATTTTTTTATTGTAAAGATACTGTACAGAGGGGTTACAGTTACCTGAATAAGGAAATTAGTCCATTTCCTATTGAGCATTGTTGCCCCCTCCTTTGTTTTTTTCCTACCATCCCTTCCCTTCCCACTGCCAAAACTCCTCCCCCTAACTCCAAGTTGGAAAGTTTGTTTTCAACATAATGTCTTGTACATCTCATTGTTACAATGGGTCAACTTGGAAAAAATTATATTACGTAAAGTAAGCCAGACCCTAAGAAACATAGGTCCCATGGTTTCCCTTTTTTGCAATAACTAGTATATGTATAGGATAATCTTACCAGACAAGCAGAAAAGGTCAAAAGCTATGTATGTATGACCATATAAGATGATGCTAAGTGAAATGAACCCCAAGATTGGTATACAAGAGGTTTTATCTTTGTCGCTGTTGTTTTAATGTACTATTCAATTTTTTTTTGTTTCTTTTGTATGTTCTTCCTGCATAGTATAATCGCTGTTTTCACTGTATTTGACTCTGGTGTCCTCCATCTTGTATATACATTTTTTTTTTCTAACTTGGGGAGGGGAAGAGAAATAACAAAATGCTGAAACAAGTGACTTATTTTCTTATCAGGAGATGAAGCACTTGAGTAGGAGTATTCAGAATTATAATAAATTTAGACTTTTATCCCAGGAAACTCTTTTAAGTCATTCATCTATTTTCTGGTTGTTTAGCTAAAATTAACAAATATCACCAGAAAAGCATGAGATACATGACCAGCTAATACATAGCCAACTGACAACACCAGAATGAAGTAGTCATATATTAAATATCAGTAAAGCTTAATTGCTGTTTTGTTTATTTATATTTAAAAACTTGAGTTTTACTGTTTCTTCCCATTCCCAAGGAAACAATCATGTAAAACCATAGGGACCTTTCACTGAAGATCACTGTATCATACAGTACATCAGACACGGAAAGGAAATATTAAATAAGAAAAAGTTGAGCCAGGAGATAGACAATATGCGTTTACTAGATGTTATTAGTGGACTTAAAATATTACCTGTGCTTAGAAGACATTAGGTGCTCAATAAGTGAGGTATTATTTTTGTACTCACTATATCATCTCTCCATTTGCTCTGTTTCCATCAGGCTTTAGGTACTACTGCAAGCTTTGTCAATTTTGACCAGATTTTTCTAGTTGCAAAACCCAATAGTAAATCTACAGTTTTCATCTTACTTGATCTATCAGAAGCCATTGACACAGCTAATGTCTCATCATGACTTTTTTTTGGCCAGTCCTGGGGCTTGAACTCAGGGCCTGGGCACTGTCCCAGCTTCATTGTGCTCAATGCCTAGCAGTGGAGCCACAGGCCTATTTCCGGCTTTTCTATTTATGTGGTACTGAGGAATGGAACCCAGGGCTTCATGCATGCTAGGCAAGCACTGTACCAGAAAGCTACATTCCCAGCCTCTCTCATCATACTTCTTAAAATATTTTCTTCATTTAGTTTCTATAATACCATATGCTTATTTTGGATTTATTTTTTAGTGGTTGCTCTTAAGTATTCTTTGATAGACTCTTTTCTTCTTTCTACCTGTGTCAGGGCTTGGCCTTTGCTTTTCCTCTTTTTCTTTCTTTAACTTTTCCTCTTGATTCAAGTTGTGTCCGTAAAGCCTATCCAGTATCATAGCTTTAGATATTTCTTGCTGGTTACTCTAAAATTACATCCTGAACCTTGATCTACAGAGCTCTAAATTCATTTATACAACTAATTACAAAGCAACTACACTTAGATATCTAATGGATATCTCAGAAAATCAACATATGCAAACGAGAACTCTTGATTCCTTCAAGAGTTTGAACTATTGATATGTTACATCTACCAAGTGACTGTAATTTTCAAACCACTTTCTTATACATTTCAAATTTTACCTTTATAAAAATTTGTTATGACAGCAAACACTAATGCCTTAAGAAACTATGACTTAGATACATTGATGAGGTTTTAAAACAGCCACATTTACCATATTAATCAACCCAGAGTTAAGCAATAGAATCTGGATCTCCTTAGGCTTGATCATAGATTATGACGCTTTGTAAGCCATACTTATTGTTTTGAAAATGCTGATTTTACAAGCTGAGTTTCTATAACAGGAAAAGGATCGCACAAAACAGCAGAGCAGAAAAAAGATAGAACTTTACGATTCTGTGTGAACACTAATATAGCTTTATATAGAGTTTTTCTTTGCAAATTACTGTTTACATACAATTACTGTGATGTTACTCAGAGCCTTTCATTATTCTTCAAGAAGATCCAATTTTGCTGTTTTCTGTTCTTCAGAAGGCAGATAAGTACTCTTTTCTTGTCTTGAGAACCAATGACACTTATTTTTACAATGATAAATACCATCTTCAAAATTTAAAGTACTATAACATGTCAATCGCGAAATACCTCTTTAACTTAATGGTACATAGGTCTCTATACAGAAACCAAGAAAATATAAAATGAATCCTCAAAAATTCAAACATGCTTGAAAACATGTATTGTATTTCTTAGTTTATATCTTATATATTTATGTTGAAACAATAGAACCAACATTATAAAACTAGTTCATTACTTTAGATAATTTAATATCTAAATTATTTGACTAGATTTATCAAATAGTTAAATTTGAAGATTCTAGTTCTAAATATTGTTACAGCTTTTCATTACATATTTTTATGAGGAAAAAAACACAAAAGCTTTACTTGACACATATACATACAACTATCCCATTTAGAAACTCAAAGGAAGTTTAGAATCCAGTAATCACATAATAATCTCAGTTAGATATTCTATAGTTAAACCAAGATAATCTGAATTCTACTGTCAAAAGGTCAAAGCTAGTAGGGGGTGGGCATAACAACACATTTTAAGAACAATTAAGATTTTAACCATTGTGGTACCACTGACTAACTGTAACGACAATAACAAACAGACTTAAATTCTGCCCTCTGTATAGAGAAACAAGATTATATTTCTTCAATCTGCTAACATCACAACATTTTTGACAATAAAAACCTTTAACTACTCACACATACAATGGTGCTACAGAATCTTCAGTATATGGTTAAAAAAAAATCTATAATCTTATAATAAAAATACTACCAAAGTAACATATATGGGATATTTATGTAAAAAATGTAAAGACATGAAGTTGATCAAAGAGAAATAGAGACCATTCTCTTCTTGACTTCTAAAAGTGTCAATTTCTGTGACACTATGTTCCCATAGCTTTAGTTTTTCATCATTCTTCCTTGGTCTCTATTCTGGGCTCCTCTTCAGTTACCCAATTCTAAAATTCAGTCTTTTACAATATAGTCTTGCTCTCTTATCTATAGTGCTAATTTCTTGGACAATTTCAGTCATAGTCACTATTTGAAGTATATGAACTTTACAACTCTCAGACAATTGTCTCTGATTCTGACATCAGAAAGTATGTTTTAGACATTTCCATTTGGTACTTTCTATAGATGAAACAAATTCAAACTGTTCACCATTCTTGATTCTTCCTCAACCTTCTCTTATATGTCCAATATTTATTAATGGCATAATCATCCTCTTAGCAGGAAAGGGATATGGGAGATATCTCAGAATCTTTTCTTTTTTAATCTTCTCATATGCAACCCGTCACTTAAGTTAGATGAGTACTAATGTTACTCTTCAAGTTTTTTCTGTTTCTATCACATCCTCCACTTCTATTTTTATTCAAACTGAGTTAGTTCAGGATTGTATCTCTCATGTGAATTTTTGCACTATTTTGCTAATTCCTCCTTTTTATCAGACATGGACTTTTTTTTTTATTGTGCGAATACCGTACAGAGGAGTTACAATTACATGGGCAAGATAACGAGTACATTTCTTATCAAGCATTGTTGCCTCCTCTTTGTTTCCCTTTCCCATCCTTTCCCATACTCCCCCCACCTCCCCTGACCCAATCCTCCCCTGCACCCACCAAAGTTGTTAAGTTCATTTTTTGACATAACGACTTGTACATATCATTGTTGCAATGGGGGTCCACCTCTATCCCTAGTTAAATGATTTGTTTTTGCCCTTCCCCTTCACAAATTATACTCACATCAAATACAGTGAAAGCAGGGGTTATACTGTGGGGGAGGGACATACAAAGCAACATAGAAATCATCTTATAAATATGTTAGAAACAACTGCATGAAAGAAAAAAAACATTTAAATACTTATCTTGGGGTTCATTCCCCTAACATCAACTTATCTGACCTTTTCTGCTTGACTCAGACATATATTAGTTGTTGCAAAGAAGGGAAACCATGGGACCTATGTTTCTTTGAGCCTGGCTTACTTCACTTAATATAATTTTTTCCAAGTCTTTCCATTTCCTAACAAGTGAGGACTTCTTAATTGTAGTCCTCAGAATGTAAGTTCTAAGAGGAAAAAGATCTCTGTTTTTCTTGTGTTGTTTTAGTAAGGTACATGTTCAACTATTTTTATATAAACTAGTGGCTATTTTTTGCCCACAAACTACAGATAACAAATAATGACAAATATTAAAAGCTTACTAAAAACCTTTAACATTTTTCTATCACCTACAAACATGACTTTTCTTACTGTCTGGTCTCTACATGGCTTTCTTACTATCTGGTCTCTGCTTATCTATTAGCCTAATCTGTAGCTTTTCAGTTCGCTATTTTCCCTATCATTCCTGTATTTATTATGCCTCAGTCCTGGTCATTATGATTTCTATCTAGAGCATCTTTCTCATTATCCTTAACCTAGTTAGCAGTTACTTTAGCCACTGATCTGATCCCTTTTATCAGAAGTCATTTGTAAGAATTAATTCCTGGAATTCTGGTTTGGGTCAGTGGCTTTTCTCTGAGCATTTGTTTTACCACTCACATATTCTCTTAAAGCAATGTGGCTAGATATCTGTCTCTGACTAGATTTTTAAGTAATTCAGCTTATAAATCATATCTTACTCATTTTTGTTCTTGATGCATCTGTTACATCAGAAGTATTCAATATTTGATCCAAAAAGCTATAATGAATGAAATTAATTACAGAGGTTAACAACACCTATTCTTTATAGTCTTATTTTTATTTTAAAATTAAAAATATTTATACTAACATAATTGTATACATTATGGAGTATATGATGTTTTACTATATGTGCACACTGTGTAATATAATGTTGAAATTAGGTTAAACATATTTATCTCCTCAAAGATTTATCATGTCTTTATGGTGAAGATTGGTGTAGTCCCTTCTTAGAACTTTTTGCAGTATACATTGTTTCTGCCTAACTGCAACCTGGTAGCTGATGATCAGCCTTTCACCACAGCTTATAGTCTTATTAATCTCAATTTCAGTTTTCTAATTTTTTCTTTAGTTTATAGGCTAGTTTTCAGAGCAGCTTTACATTTACAGATTTTTCCAAGTTTTGTACAGGAAAATCCAAGAGTTCTAGCTGCTAATTAATGCAAAACACCTCTTAATATCAAAAGGCCAATATATATTATAATAGCACAACAGTGTTAATTATATATATATATACATATAACAGTTTAAAAAATTATCTAAAATGCTCTGTAAGTCCATTGTCTGTAAGTTAAACTTTTTATTTCTACGTTAAAACAAGAAATGAAATTTTAACACACCAAATGAAAATTACCATAACAAAAACAACAGTAAACACAGTAAGAAGTTACAGATAGTAACAGTATTTAAGGAACACCATCAAGTAACTTTAATATAATATTACTGCAGGAGGCCTAACTTCTAGAATCAGTTGTTTACAAAACCAGAAATAACCAGGTACAAGAATTAATGTAACCTAAAATTATTTTATGCAGTTAATTTATAGACTTAATTCTGTGTACAAGAACCCTAGTATTCAAGCACAAATTAGAATCCAGCTGCCTATAATTTATTTTGCTATATTAGAAACACCATATTACATGCTTTTGTTTGTTAAGCAGAAGATATTATTATTTTCAAGATAACCAGGGATTTAATGTTTAATTATCAACACTCATTTGAAAAGCAACATTGCTTTAACTCACAAATTTCTTAATTAGTAAGAGTGGCTTTTCTGAATAGGAATGTTGTATTTTGGCAGATGTGATTTAGAAACCAATTTTTAAAGTAGAAAAGCTTTGAATATCTTCACTGTCAGCAGAAAACACTCCATCCCTGCTGCCTAAGAATATGGTTGCTTGAAATTTTAATAAGGAAATGAAAGCTGTGGTAAGAAAATGGATACCACTGGTAAATGTTGCTTGCAAACTGAAAAAGAAGTTGGGTTGTCAGCAATAAGGGAACTATATATATTCACACAAAATATGAGGCATCATCTTCACTACATGTTGCTGGGAATGAAAATCAATTTGGCAGATGCCAACTTGAAGAACCTATAGCAAAGCAAACACCCCCAGAGATGAGAATATTATTACAAAAGCTTAACAAATGACACTTGCCCTCCTCCCTGAGGAGCGAAGACACACATTTCAAGAATGGTGGCCGAGGTTCACTTAGAAGTAAGTTGCCTGATAACTGCAAAATAAAATTCACTGTTAACTGCAAAATAAAATTCACTGTTACGTTTTTAAAAAAGTTAACTAGTTAAAAAAATGTTTCTTTCCCCCTGGAGCCACGTCATCATCCATATATTACTGTAATAAAATGGGTAATGTGTTGTAATGACAATTCAAGTATACATCAAAGGTAACATAAAAACTCCTACCCGTTTGGCTGAGCTGAGAAGCACTGCGACTTTTCCTTGATAGACCAACGATAGCTACCATCTTGGCCCCAATGCTAGAGCGTCGCTTCTTGCCACTAGTGCCCAAGGCACCCACTGCAGTGTCAGACTGGCTGCCATCATTCTTCTCCAGTGAGCACATGTCTCCACTGATGCTGGTGCTTTTGGTCATGCTCTTCCCTGACATGCCCATCTGTCTGCTTTGCATTTTAGATGTAAAGACACTGTCAGCCGATGGATCATTAAAAGTGAGGATGAGAATAAAAAGGAAAAGACAGAAAAGGCCTATTAGAAGATGAAACATATGGAATATAATCAAATCTTTTCAACTTGTGGAATGTAGTTTTAGGATTAAAAATGTTACAAATAGTATGGTTTTGAATGTACTTTACTATTCAGGCACAATCATAATGCAACTATGCAAAATCAGAGACTTAGCATTTAAACTTCTGCTGTCAAAGAAGGCAAGTGCACAAGGTTATGCAAGAGAATGTGCATTAAAAAAAATCAGTGGGCTCATTTAAAAGATCGTGCTGTGCTGCAAGGACAAATGTGCATTTACATAGTTGGTATAAGAAAGAAGTTCCCTTGGAAGTGGCACTGTTGCTCAAGCGGTATAGCGCTAGCCTTGAGCTGAAGAGCAGAGGGACAGCGCCCAGACCCAGAGTTCAAGCCGCACAACTGACAAAAAAAAAAGAAGAAGTTCCTAAAAGCATCCTCTAATTCATTAAAATATTCCCTTCAAAAAAGATATTGGACATGGGGCTTGAACTCTGGGCCTGGGCACTGTCCCTGAGCTCTTCAGCTCAAGGCAAGCACTCTATCACTTGAGCAACAGTGTTACTTCCTGTTTTCTGATGGTTTATTGGAGGTAAGAGTCTCACGGACTTTCCTGCCCAGGCTGGCTTTGAACCTCGATCCTTGATCTCAACCTCCTGAGTAGCTAGGATTACAGGCGTGAGCCACCGGGGATTTTTTTTTAAAGGTAATAAGTATGGTGCTTATTTGTTAGGAGTAGTTTTGGCTTGCTTGTTCAGCCAGTACTTTGCCACTTAGCCTGGATTATTGCTGGTAAATTGGAGATAGAATCTTTTAGACTTTTCTGGCTACAATTTCTCAGGTTTCAGCCTCCTGTTAAGATAGGATTACAAGTTTGAGCCACCAGTGCCAAGATAATATGTAAACATCATCTTATTCTTGCCAGTAACAGGCTTTGATGAAGATTGCTGATGCTACATCAAAATGAATGTTCTCATTTTATGTTAAGGCTTAGTTAATAATGGTTAAATTTTCTATCCAGGTTTGATATTTTCATTAACATTTAATTTAAAAATGTTATTTCACTTTACTTATTTTAATAATTATAATTAATGAATTAATATAATTAAGTTCAAATCAATGTTCCAAAAATAAAGATTAAATTTCATTCTGGCTTTCAGAAAAATAATTACCAGATTGTAGAAATAGCTAAATTTATTTATGCATAATATCACAACAGTTTTAACCTACTATTAGAAAGTCAACAAAGACCCAACCAAAAAGGAGAATTACAGGCCAATCTCCTTGATGAACACAGATGCAAAGATCCTTAACAAGATTCTAGCTAACAGAATCCAGAAACACATAAAAAAAATAATTCACTATGACCAGGTAGGCTTCATCCCAGAGACACAGGGATGGTTTAACATACGTAAGTCAATAAATGTAATCCAACATATCAACAGAGCCAAGGTCAAGAATCACATGATTATCGCCACAGATGCAGAAAAGGCCTTTGACAAAATTCAACATTCATTCATGCTAAAAGCTCTGGAGAAAATAGGAATAGAAGGAACATTTCTAAAAACAATAAAAGCCATTTATGACAGACCAATAGCCAACATTATACTGAATGGGGAAAAGCTACAACCAATTCTCCTAAAATCAGGAACAAAGCAAGGATGCCCACTGTCTCCACTCCTCTTCAATATAGTCCTAGAACCCTTAGCCAGGGCAATAAGGCAAGAAAAAGACATTAAAGGGATCCGCATAGGGAAAGAAGAAGTTAAACTATCCCTTTTTGCAGACGACATGATACTATACCTCCACGATCCCAAAAACTCCATCCCCAAACTCTTAGAAATCATAAATCACTTCGGCAAAATAGCAGGATACAAAATAAACCCACAAAAATCAGTTGCCTTCCTATACACTGATAATGTACAGGAAGAGAGGGAAATAAAGGGAGCAACCCCATTCACAATAACCTCCCGAAAAATAAAATATTTAGGAATTAACCTAACCAAAGATGTAAAAGAACTATTTAATGAGAACTATAAAAAGTTAAAGAAAGAAATTGCAGAAGACACTAGGAAATGGAAAGACCGCCCATGCTCCTGGATAGGCCGACTTAATATAGTAAAGATGGTAATACTTCCAAAACTAATATACAAATTCAACGCAATTCCTATTAAAATCCCAATGACGTACATCACTGAAATACAGAAAACAGTCCAAAAATTCATATGGAACAACAAAAGACCTAGAATAGCCAAAACAATTCTAGGAGATAAAGACAATATGGGAGGGCTATCCATGCCGAACTTCAAACTCTACTACAGAGCTATAATAACAAAGACAGCATGGTACTGACACAAAAACAGACCCGAAGACCAATGGAACAGAATAGAAGATCCAGAAATAAATCCACAGGCCTACAGCCAGCTGATATTCGACAAAGGAGCCAAAGATGTACAATGGAAGAAACACAGCCTCTTCAACCGCTGGTGCTGGGAAAACTGGGTGGCCACATGCAGAAAACTAAAAGTGGACCCCAGCCTATCACCATGTACCAACATCAACTCAAATTGGATTAAAGACCTTAACATTAAACCTGAATTTCTGAAACTACTGCAGGACAGAGTAGGAGAGACACTTGAACTAATAGGCACAGGAAGGAACTTCCTGAACAGAGTCCCAGGGTCACAACAAGTTGGAAAGAGACTCGACAAATGGGACTACCTTAAAATAAAAAGCTTCTGCACAGAAAAAGCTATCGCAACCAAGCTAGAAAGACAACCAACTAATTGGGAAAAAATATTTACCAGCAATATATCAGACAAAAGGTTAACATCCTGTATATACAGGGAACTCAAGAAACTAATCCCTCCCAAACCTAACAAACCAATTACTAAATGGGCAAGGGAACTAAAGAGGGACTTCTCAAATGAAGAAATAAAAATGGCAAAGAAACACATGAGGAAATGTTCATCATCCCTGGTGGTGAAGGAAATGCAAATAAAGACAACCCTGAGATACCATCTTACCCCAGTCAGAATGTCCCACATCCACAAATCAGCCAACGACAAATGCTGGAGGGGATGTGGAGAACGAGGAACGCTATTACACTGCTGGTGGGAATGTACACTTATACAACCACTTTGGAAAGCAGTCTGGAGGGTCCTTAGAAAGCTAAAGATTGACCTCCCTTACGACCCAGTCATACCACTTCTAGGCATCTACCCTGAACAACAGGAACCAATATACAAGGACACGTGCACCTCCATGTTTATTGCAGCACTGTTCGCAATAGCTAGGATATGGAAACAACCTAGATGCCCCACCACAGATGAATGGATCCAAAAATTGTGGTATCTATACACAATGGAATATTATGCAGCCATTAGAAATGACAAAATAATGGCATTTGCAGGGAAATGGATGGAGCTAGAAGGAATCATGTTGAGCGAGGTAAGCCAAGAATGAAGAGACAAACGGTACATGGTCTCCCTGATAAGTGGATGATAAATCCAAAATGTTAGGTGATATGACAAAACTAACAGGACTTAAGAAACAAAGAACTCCCACTCATCTGGTTGAACCACTACCAAATATCCCCATGCTGCTGATCACATATATGGTATATAACATGTGAGCACCGTTATATATTACAGACTGTGATAGACAATTTGCTCCAGGAAAGTTAGAATGAACTTGTGACGTTAAATGAGCATCATTATTCCACAATACTGTGAATTTCCGGAAATTAAGTAATCACTTAATCACAATCAAAAAAAAAAAAAAAAAGAAACCTCGGGGAAGGGAGGGAGGGAAGGGATGGTAGGGGGAAAACAATGGAGGGGGTAACAATGTTCAAGAGGAAGTGTACTCATTACCTCACTCATGTAACTGTAACCCTCTGTATAGTATCTTTACAATAAAAAAATTATAAAAAAAGAAAGTCAAAATGTGTGCTCTAAGCTTGTTCTGATAAGCAAGTTCTAACTGTAAGAAAAAAATCTTTTATTTTTGAAACATAAATTTAAACTAGCAATTAGTAATTATGCAATTAAAAGTACTTATCATATAAACAAAGTAATAAAAGGAATAGAAAGTCAAGAAACACACACACAGGACCATAAGTAGATATACATGATCAAACTGACTGAAGCATAGTATATGTTGGGGGTGGATTTCCATGGTGTAAACCCTTGAACAATTAAGAAGCAGTTTAACAAAATCAATACCAGGAAGCTAAAGCATATCTTCTCTTAGGGGAGGGAGAGGTGCAGATTACAAGGAGGGATATAGAGGAACAGAGATGAATGGTTAACAAACACAGCGATAATTCACAAGTATGTATGTTAATATGGAACTAGTAACTCTCAAGAGATGGCTGAAAATGGGATGGATGTAGGGAGGGAAGAATACTGGAAGGGATGAGACTGATGAACATATTGTACACATAAATGGACATGTTAGATTGAAACCCCTTTGTACAAATATTTGAAGATAATAAAGTCAATAGAAATCTCTATATACATCTCTAAGATGTGATGATGAAAACAGTGAGCAATATCTTGGTCATCTAGGGGGAAAAAATTTAAAGGATAGAACCATGTGTTAATTTTATTAATCTACATACATTTTCTCAAAATATTTATTAGGGAAAAGACTCAGTGTGAAATTTTAAAAAAATACAGCAAAGTGTATTATTTTATCCTTCATATATATACATATATATATATACACACACATATACACATATGAAGTGTATGAAGTGTATATAGACTTTGGAACAATGAATCTAAAGCAAAAACAATAAATCAAAAATATAAGATTCATTTAGGAAATGATAAGGTTAAAACCGTCAACATGTACTACCTGAACATTTAAAGCATCTATAGAAATAATAATGCAACTATTGTTTTAAAAACTTTGAGATTAAAAAGTCTAGAATAGCTTTAATGCAGCTACATTACATCATGGGGAATAGGTTGCAATGAGTGCCAAGGACATCAGGTTTGATGTTTGACTTACTGATTTAACCATGTGCTCTGAGGAGAATGTTTCACCTTTCTAAAACTTAGTTTTCTAATTTATTAAAAGTGAAAGCATGAACAAAGGTATTGAGCAGAATGCCAGAGAGATAATCAGGGCCACAAAAAGTCTCTCTTTCTTTCTTACTGTTATCCTTATCACTATCATTATCCATTCATGAAACACTCAGAACAAGAATATCTTTAAATTTCTCTTTATGAAATGCTTTGCTCTCAAATATCTATTTCATTGATTTTGAGGAAAGTAAATATACAACATATGATTTTTATAGTATACTGACATCATAAAAAGAATGACATGGCTTTGAAAAGTTTAATTGAAACCAAGTCTTTAAACATCTCATAGTTTAACCTAGTGTTCATTATATAAGAACTTGTACCATAAACATATTGCTTTTCTAAAGAAGTCAGATATACTCACAAAATATTTCTTATTGAATTCTGTAATTTTTCCATTTTGATTTTATTAATTGTATACAAAGGCGATAAAGAACTTAAGTTAAAATCAGGAATAAAGCTAACTACCAACTGAAATATTTCAATGACAATTTGATTACATGGACATCCATTTTTTGTACACTAAAAACTTTCATAAGGTAAAAAGAAAAGTAATTAAAAGATTTATAAGTTGAATCTGTTTTTCATCTCCTTGAAACTTAGAGATCAAAAGCAATGAGGTTACCAACTTGGCTGAGATGTTTTGGCTCAGATGTACTTGGCTGAGATGTTTTAAGAGGAGGGAGACTGAAGCTAGGATATTACAGTACTTACCTTTACTTTTCTTTATTCACTTGGTATCATGTAAAACTCAAGCAAAAAAATGTTGCCAGCCAACATTTGTTTGGTAAACAAAACTTTTGTTTTGGGACTCTTGGTTTATAGCACAGCAACCATTTGAAAAATGTGGTTGGGAAAGCAGGCCTATCAAATTAGCAATTGCTTTAAATGAGAAAGTTGGTAAGAATCTGGAAATATAAATTTCAGTGCTGCTTTTGGGATTCTCAGTACTGTTTCTGAAAAGAAACTTGGGTATATGTATCAAAACTTTTTATTTTTATTATTTTATTTTATTTTTTGGGTCCGGTCATGGGGCCTGAATTCTGGGCCTGGGCACTGTCCCTCAGCTCTTCAGCTCAAGGCTAGCACTCTACCACTTGAGCCACAGCGCCACTTCTGGCTTTTTTCTTTTTTGCTTATGTGGTGCTGAGGAATCAAACCCAGTGTCTCATGCATGCAAGGCAAGCGCTCTACCACTGAGCCACCTTCCCCACTCCCAAAACTTTTTATATAAATGTCCATAACCTCTAACTTAGCAATTGCACTTTTAGGATTTAAGAGAAATCTCAGCAACATGTACAGATCCAGCTGCAGTGATACTTATTGCACAATTAGTATTTGCAAAGAACAAACAAAACAAAAGCATGAGAAAAATCTATAAATGTCCAGTTTAAATGAATTATGTTAATCAATAAAATAGAATGCACTTTTAAAAATGTGTGTATTAGTAAATATTTATTGACCTAAAAAGATACTGTTGATGGGGAATGGGAAGGAGGTATCTGTTGCTTAGCTTTAGCTGGCACTCATATCAAATATGGATTCTCCCTACTCCTAGGGTACACAGGCAAATCCAAACTCTGAAGATTTCCAAGTGGCATGAATAGAAAAGATTTGTAAAACAAATAAAGAATACAGATGAAGTTCTTGCTAAACTATATGGTTTGTGAAGGCGAGACACATGAGATTATGTATAGTTTGTACAAGAGATTAAAGAAAACATTAAGAAAAATAATATTAAAGGTTCAGAATGATTATGCTTTTATGGGGAAATACAAATAAATACAGAAAAGATCTCTAAGGATGTACTGTGATCACTGTATTTCACCCTTTTTCTAGCTAAGTTTTTTTGAACATTCTTTTTTTTCCTATTTGGGCTTTTCCAGACAGAACACAAGAAGTATGAATGAAAAAAAATGAATTAAATTAAAAGAAAGGGAGAAAAAGAGCAAATAAGGACTAGCATCACCTTTTCTTCACATAAGCAAACTCATTCAACCTTTTTAGCTCATTCCATGGGCTGAAGATAGAGATAGCTCCTAATAGATTATTGCATTATATTATTGCCATATGATGCTTTGTTTCAGAAGAAACTGTTTCTACATTTTTAGGGATTATTTTATGCATGATTTCAATATTTGGCTTTGGAAAATTTATAAAACCATCATATATTTTGTTATTAAGTCAGATGTGTAAAACTGCCAGTGTAAATAAATGATTAATTTTATGACAATGTATAGTTGTTAAAAGTTGTATACTGAAAAAAAATTTTCAAAGGCAAAGGCAGTATAGTCAATTATTAAAAGAAAGGTAATGAATAACAAAAAGGTTAGGAATGTTTGTAAATACTGCCCAAAGACATAATAGTATGTTAGAGGTTACCAGTATATGTGATTAACAGACTATTAGGCCAAAATAGTAATAGATAGTGATTAATAAATAGAATTAAATAGCTTGTCTCTTAAAACTCCAAGTTCATGACACCATGGACATAGAATAAAATACATAGTAATGCCTAAACAAATACTGGCAAGGAGCTGGGAAGGAGACTAGAAATGAACTTATTAATAAAGAATCAGAGACTGATGTTACAGCTGACTTGTGATAAAGGGAACTGGGGTGATATGTAATTTCTAGAATTCCTTTCCATTTCCTCATATTTCAACATACTGATGGATTTATTTTCTCAAAATTATTTATTCCTCAGTTTTAAGCTTTCTACCATTTGAAATGGTTATCCCCAGGATTTGGTCATTCATTTAAAAGATATTTACTTTGCACCTATTATGTAGAAGAATTAGAGGTACAAAAGAGAAGACCTTGATTTCATAAAGCTTTCATTCATATTGCCATGAAGAAAGACAATAAACTATCATTTTAGGTAGGATAGACGGTACGCAGAAAAAGAAGATAGAATAATATGATAACAAGGACAAAAAATTTAGGCTGAAGACATTCTATAGAGTGTTCAAGGAATACTTCTCTAAATAGGAAACAGTTGAGCTGAATCTTGAAAGATGAAGCCAAGTTATCTGGAGGAAGAATGTTTTAAGCTTAGAGGACAGCAAACACAAAATAACTTTAAGCACCAACAAACTGGGTGGATTGGAGAATTTTATAAAGTCACTTTACCATGAAGATGAAGCCAGAGAGAAGATAGGCCTTGTTGCCTTAGAATAAAATTATGTTCTTCAAGTCCTGTTCATATTTAACAGCCAATTCATATATTACAACAATCTGCTCTCAAACTATGAAAATGTAGGCTACATAGGCAGTTGTGTCAAGAAACTTAGAAGCCAGTCTTATATTTTATCTCTCTATATCAAAGGGTCTTGTAGAGAGATCATGGTTATCTTCATTAAAAAGTGATAAATGTATGAAGGCTAAATCATTAAAGAAAGGCTAAATTAATAAGTGAATTTCTATATGAGAACATTTAGCCTTCCTTTAACTTATAACTGTATATTAATATCTTATTGCCTTTTGAATTGTTAAGTTCTTTAATTAATGAATAATGTACCTACCACTACTACCATGAGTTTAAAGAAAGCTAATTTTAAGGAAGATATTTTAAAATAAATACTTTATATTGATCAGTATGTGTTTCTCTATGTGTTTATTACATAGCACTCATGGTTTTTTGCTATGCCAAGGCTCTCAAGCTGGCCCTTACGCTTTCCTACCTTAGCCTGGTATGACTCACCACACCAGGTAGTGCTCATAAATTCTGTTTATTTTTTCTATTCTCATAATGACTTTTCAACTTTTGAAAAATTATGTTAGTTCTATTTTTTCTAGTTGCAATCTTTTATAAAACCAACTAAGCAAAAACTATATTTGAATACACATTTCAATCAAAAGTATTGTTTGACTTCATCACAATTAATTTAAGATAAAAATGTATATACGACCTATGCATCTTAGAAACACTGTGTCTCTTTACTAACATTAGCAGAAATATTATCCTCAGAGACATGACATAGTTTCATTGGTTTCCCCTTGAATTTTCAGGCCTTCAAACACTCTGGATTCAGCTAATTTTAAACCATTCAACATTGTGTCATTAATTGACTCCCTCAGCAAACCTTTCCTGTTCACCTACTTGATGTTAGGTCCCAAGGGAGTGAGTGGGGGCTGAAATGGCACCTGTGTTCCATGTTCATGTACAAGGGGATGCAACTGAAGAGAATGCTTTGGGTTTTCACCACCTAACGAGAGAATTTCCTCTACTTGATCTAAGTAAGTGTGTATTTCTAACAGAAGAACACTTTACCTTTCTAATTTGTGCAAAGATAGCTTTGGCCCTGTAGTGAATAAAAGCAATGCCTGACATACAGTCATTATTAGCTAGGTGTTAGTGGCTCACAACTGTAATCTTAGCTACTTAGGAGGCTGAGATCTGAGGATTGAGATTCAAAGCCAGGCCGGCAGGAAACTCTGTAAGACTTGTATCTCCAATCTACCAGAAAACTGGAAGAGAAGCTATAACTCAAAGTGATAGAGTGCTAACTTTGAGCCAAAGGATAGTGCTCAGGCCCTGAGTTCAAGCTGCATGACTGACAAAAGAAAAAAAAAAAGGAAATGCTTATACAAATTGGACAAAAAAGTTAATATATCAGATAACAGATTTATAGATATATACAAAGCTAAAATTATTTATTAGAGGCAGAGAGACTACTGAAAATTATAGATCAGTAAAACTTGTATTACCAGAGGCCTTGAACAATGGATAAAAATTATGACAGAGGAAAAATAATAAAAGGAAGAAAATATATAAATAAAAACAGAGTTAAGAAAGAACTTGGGGTTGAGAAGGTGGCTCAGTGGTAGAGTTCTTGCCTTGCATACATGAGGCCCTGGGTTCAATTCCTCAGTACCACATAAGCAGAAAAAGTCAGAAGTGGTGCTGTGGCTCAAGTGGTAGTATGTTAGCCTTGATTGGAAGAGCTGAGGGACAGCTCCCAGGCCCAGAGTTCAGGCCCCACTACTGACAAAAAAAAAAAAAGCACTTGTTATGGTTTTAAGGTGAGTAGTATAGATTGTCCAAATTAAAAAGTGTTATAGGACAGAGTAGTAATGTTAAGTATTGAATTCATATAGTCCTTATAACTTTTATAGAAGAGGAAACAAAACTTTTTGCCCAATGAATGTTTGCTTTAGGAAACGATTAGCATTGGAATCAATGTAATTTCCTGATGGAGAAGGTCAGTAGGCAGTTGTACACTTAGGCCAAGGGGCCAGGGGAATAGTTAGGGCTAGACAGATGAAGTCAAGAAATATTTGGAGAGGAAAGGTGAGATGTTAGGAGGATGGCTAAAGTAGGCCAGCCAAGAATGTGAGGAAAGTGAAAACATTAGAGGAGACAGCTGAAGGAATATTTAAAGGTTATGCAGGAGTGAACTCACTGAAAGAAATAAAGAGGCTATTCTCAGAAATAAGAAAAAACAGAGTAAGATTAAATTCTTAGAAGACAAAAGAAGAATGAGATTTATGAAAGAGTAGTCAAAGACGTAAAAAGGTTAAACAGCAATTGACAGGGCTGTATATTCAGAGACATAGAAGGTACAAATGACTTTGAAGGCAACAGCTACTGAAATGAATAAGTGGGCTTTTATAAAGAGACCTAACTAAAAAATGTGACATCTAAGCTTTTGTTAGAACTTTCTGGAGAGACTGAACATTAAAGAAAAAGAATGAGATAGTAAGCTCATTTTAGTATTAAAATGGAGAAAATGCTTATTTAAGGATTATTGGTATTTTACTTGTTTTTCTTTTGGCAAAAGTAAAAACCATAAAGGGGAAAATAAAGTTTAAACTTAATACAAAAGTTACTGTATGACAGAAAATGAAGATGATTTTGTTCAACTAAAAGAGTCTAAGAACTAGACATTAGGCCAAATGCTATCAAATCCATCAATTCAAAGAGATTTGGATATCAGTTCAACTTTTAATTCCCTATCAAACTTTAGTTCTGAAGAATATACGATGTAATATATTTTTATGCTAGGATAGATTCTCACTATTTCTGATGTCTCTAAAGGAAAACAATATTCAAATATTGCTATATGTAAAAGAGATGTTCCTGAGTTACAGCCTTTTAAAAATATTCATAATATTCACCAAAGTATCTCATCTTGAATTAAAAACAGTAACAATCAGAATTAAATTTATATACATTTTTAGTATGTGCCAAGTATTAGTGTAAGTACTTTATATGCAGGAGCTCATTTAATCTAATTCATCTATTTCAGACCAAATTGGATTGTATGATCTATATTGTTCCTACTCAGTTGTCATTTTTATGTGTAAGCAGCCATAGATAATATATGAATAACTAAAAGCTGCTATGTATCAGTAACACTTAATGTATATTGAAATTTGAATTTCCTGTAATAATGAAATACTATTATTACTTTAATTGGTTTCAACTATTAAAAATATATGAATCCTTCTCAGCTCACAGACTATACAAGTTTAAGAAAGATTTGGCACAAGGACCATAGTTTGCTGACCGTTAATATCTTAAGAAAATGAATTCATCTTAAATTTTGGTGGTTCTTTCTTCTTGTTTATTGTCCCATCATTATCCTAGATATGAGATTTAAGTAATAACATCTTTTTTCACAAATTTAAAGAATGAATTCAATAGTTAAAATGCATCAATATAAGGCAATTGCATTACCTCCTTAAATTTTTTCTATCCTATAATCTTGCATAATTTTACCATTAAATGTAAGTATTTTAGGCAATCCCAATTACATGTATAAATGTTTTAGGCAGCAATAGATTTTTCCTCTCATTTGAACTTATAACTATTTTTTTGTTTGCCTTTACCACCGAAGTACAAAAACAGTATTCCCAATAACATAAGATGGTCTATGACAAATTAGGGGAAAGTACATCACTGTTGTCAATAGATAGCTTTCATTGTTTTATTATCAAGAACTATTGAGATTAAGATTTTGTTAAAACAAAAATAATCTAAGAACTTTGTTTTATACTGGCTAACTCTATAATAGTTTTTAAACTAACAAATGATATTCTATATTATTGAAATAACTATACTAAATAAAATCACATTATGCTTCTAAAAGTAATATTAAAACTAAGCCTTAATATGAAAATATTCTTGGACTCTAAATTTTTCCCATGTAAAATACTAAATGTTCAGGTGGAAATATAGAAAATGTTCAAATGAACACATGTTAAGTATATTAATAGTGTCTCAGGCTATAAGTGCAAAACAGAGAGGGGTTGTTTCTTGCCCTGGAACACTGGTGAGCATCTTTTAGTCAGGTGAAATGATTTGTAGGACACCAGAAAGAACTCCTACTGTGGTCTCTGTTCCTGGAACTCATGGGTTTATGTCACACATGCCACATCCTGCATGAGCTTTTCAGTACTGTTCACGAAAAAGTTAATCAGAAAAGAAAGCCACTATTACCATTATTACCACCTACCCTTCTTAATAGTTAGGGCTCAAGAGATGAGTATGGATTTAGAAATGCTAGTGAGGAGGAGGCCCATATTTTCTTTCCAAGGTAATACTGTCCTCAGGACCTTTGCTTGCATTGAAGCAAATTTGGGCTCTGAGATCAAGAAAAACACAAACACAAACAAATACATTTAGCAGTTGTTTTAAAATTGTAGCTAGGTGCTGGTGGCTCACACCAGTAATCCTAACTGCTTAAGCAGCTGAGATCTGAGGACTGCAGTTTGAAGCCATCCCAGACAGGACAATCTTTATCTCCAATTAACAAGGAAAAAGCCAGAAATGAAGCTGTGGATCAAATGGTAGAGCGCTAACCTTGAGTAAAAAAGTTCAGAGAGCACCCAGGCTGAGCTCAAGTCCCAGAACTGGCGCGCGCGCGCACACACACACACACACACACACACACACACACACACACACACACACACACACACACAACTTCGTTTTCCTCGCAGGAAAAACCTTGTCCTCCTATTTCATCGAGAAAATAGAAGCTATTAAAAGAAATTTCCTTAATAATAAAATTCATTCTTATAATTAATATAACTATATATAGGTAAAATTATACAAACACAGATATATATATATATACATATAATATAGAATGTATATGTATGTGCATACTTAAATTAGCAGTTTACTTAAATAATTCTTTTTTTATTTATTTTTAATTTATTATTATTATTTTTTTTATTGTGAAAATACTGTACAGAAGAGTTACAATTACATGGGCAAGATAATGAGTACATTTCTTATCAAGCATTGTAGCCTCCTCCTTTGTTTCCTCTTCCCATCCCTTGCCATCCTCCCCCTGCACCCTCCACCCAATCCTCCCTGTACTTAAATAATTCTTGAACAGTCTACCCTTATCTATTTGAAATAAGACTCAGCTGACATGCAAGACATCTCAAACTTAAGTTCTCACTACTCTCTCAAACTTATTCATTGTTCAGTGTTCTCTATTTCAGTAAGGAGTGTAACTATTAACCTAACTGCTGAAGGCAAAAATCTGGGAGGTATCTTCTTTTCTTCATCCTTACATCTCATCCACCAATTTGTTTTATAGATGCTAAAATATATTCCATATGCTTCCATTTCTCCTCATCTTGACTTCTACCATTAAAATCCACTCTTGTCAATTCTGCTGTGACTGTCCATAGACCAGATAGCTTTGTTCCAACTCTAACCCATTTTCCTCATAGCAGCCAGGGTGCTTTTTCTAAAATAGAAATAAGGTTATTTTACTCTGTTTATAATATTCCTTAATGCTTTTTATTGTACTTGGGAAAAAGCCACCAGAAGTCCTTTCTCTTTTCAACTTCCAGTCTATATTTCTAACTGCACCCTACAAAACAACAAAAACATGTCTCTACTACTTGCAAATACAAGTTCCTCCACAAGGGCTCAGGACCCCATCCTCTTTACAAGGGCTACAACACTACAGATCTGTTCCTGCCTTTCTCTCACAGCTTAATCTCAAGCCATTTGTCATAATCAACTACTCTTCAACCACATTTCTCAAAAAATATACATATACTATTTCCTACTTGGAATATTCCTCATAATGACTTTATGAAATGGAAGCCATTTTAAGCACAGCTAAGGAATGAGGAGGGAAGAAAGGTTATAAAAGTTTCCTCATTTCATAGCTAGTATTTAAACTCAACAGTCTGTCACCATACTTCCTGCTTTTAGCTACCAATGTTACCACTAGTTGCAAGAATACAAGAAGATGAATACAAATTCCTATTCATTTAGAGCAGGGGTTGTCAAAAGTTAGCTAATAGCAAAATAACCCACAAGGCTTATTTAATCAGATTACTCAGATACACAGTTTAGCCATTCCCAGAGGTTTTCTGTTCATTAGTTCTGGGATTGAGCCTCAGTGTTTCCATTTCTAACAAATTCTTAGGCAATGATTATGCTACCGACCTGGCAACCACAGTTTTGAGAACTACTGGTTACAACTTGCATAGTACAACTACAACCATGTGAAAAGCAAACATGTCTGCATTTGTTATTTAGTAAACAATATTCAAATCACTTCTTGATTAAAATCTTCAGAGCTATACTTACTGCCTGACTACTAATAGCTGCAGAATTTTTGTTAAAGGTTATTAAGTTTAGAATAATTAAGAACATAGATATTACATCCAAAACCCAAATACACTAAAATGTATTCATATTAATTCTAACTATATTTACATGGAAAACAGAAAAGAAAAATGGATACAAATGCAAAATAATGTGGATGTTACCCTGTGTTAGGTTATCACTGAACCCGTGTATGTGTTTATGAGTTTACAAGATTACTAGCTGTAATTAAGAATTGAGATCTGTACCTTCAATTTTTAGTCCAGTCAGAATAAAATAAAAGTAAAATGCCACTTGAATCTGATTATTTAATTCTTTTCAAAATCCTATAGTGCTTGATATATGTATATTTGTATATGTTTATATATGTGTGTGCAAAAACTATATAGAGATCTATAGAACCATAACTATAGAATTATACATATGCACATATATAACTATATATAACATATATATGTAACTTTGCCATAACATATAGAAAAAATTAAATAAAGTACTTTTTGTCAACTTGATATTAGCTCCTGATAACAAACAGTGATGGTTTAAAATCCTGATTTTTTATGAGAGGAACATGAAACATGTTTGGAAGCCCATTTTGAGAAAAATGACAGTGAAAGGGAGGGGCACTAATGCCCTTTTGTAAGAGCATTAACAAGAGATGTATGTATTTCCATCATTAATTACACTGAAAGTCTCAAGATTAGCTTTATGTGGGGGTGGTGTGGATAGGGTGGGGAAACTGCCACTAGGAGGCGACAAATTTCAAATAAAATCTAGGTGGCTAGAATCTCCTAGGATTGCTACCACACACTTAAGTGTAACATCATGACTTTTACATCTGAATTATTGTGTTTTCTCAGAGTAAAGAAAATATCTCTGTGCAATAGAAATTCTCCTACTGCAATTATTTGCTCTCTTTTCATGGAATTTGATCAGTTTATTTTCTTAGCATACCTCATCATTCTTTATACTCAAGCAGATATAAAGAATTCATTTGTTAAGTGAAGTAAATCAGGCCCAGAAAGAGAAAGATCTCATGCTTTCCTTTATATATAAAGGTAGAATTAGTTTACAAATATATACGTAAATACATTAGGTGGTATGCAAGTGTATACAAGTGTATTAAAGGGGTGATACTGATCAAGATGCATTCGTAAACTGAATTCGTAAACTGCTTTGTTAAATGGCAACTCATTTGTATACTATTTAAAAGATGATACAATAGAAATTGTTGAATGAAGGGATGACACTAATCTTCTTGTCTATCTATTTCCTTCGGTCTCCAGCTCCATGTATACCACATGTTTCCAGTGGCAAACTATGAACTCATTATTATGTTGACACGGAGGGCATCATATTTATCTGTAGCAGCTTCCTTCCTTCTCCCACTTCAACTTCCTATAACCCTCTAGGAACTGCATATTTGTTTGAGTAATATGGCAATATATTGCAGGCCTGATCTCCAGCAACAAAAATTCAACACATTTTCTTGCTCTATAGGTTTTTGTTTTGTCAGTCATGGGGCCTTACTCTGGGCCTGGGCGCTGTCCCTCAGCTCTTCAGCTCAAAGCTAGCACTCTACCACTTGAGCCACAACGCCACTTCCAGCTTTTTTTTTTTCTGCTTATGTGGTACTGAGGAATTGAACCCAGGGCCTCATGCATGCGAGGCAAGCACTCTACCACTGAGCCACCTTCCCAGCCCCTATAAGTTTTTTTTTTTTAATTAGCTTTTTCACATCATTTGATTTCATTGGCTCTATTTGTTATCTAGCCATCAGCAAGTTTCAATATTGTCAAGTGAGTTTGGAAATTACGTTTCGCTGAAGGGACAAAAAGCAAAAGTAAAAAATTAAAAAGCAAACGTAAAACTTAAAAAGTAGAAGAAAATATTTTTTCATTATTCATTACCTTGGATTTTAGATTCTTTTGTTTGTTTTTGGTTGGCCACTATTTTATTTAGTATTTCTATAACAGTATCTTGGCTTCAATACTAATACTGGAATACATAAATATAGTTAGAAATAAATATAGTTAGGGCAAATTTGCTTTATTTTAAAGAAATATAATTAGAGTGGATTTTTTTTTGCCTCTACCCATAGTGAGATATAGGGCAAAGAATCAAAAACTGACCAATATTTTGAAGTATTCTTCCTAAGAAGGAAAGAGCATCTAGATTCTGGGGTTTGGAAGTATATGGAAGTTGATCCTTTTTAAGTAAATACTAGAGATATATCATTAAAATAAATCTCACTGTCATAGGTTAGGCCGCTCACTAGTTGCAAATATAACATGCATACCTCAATCAAACTTTCAAACTTGCTTCTGAAGAGAGACATAGACAGACAGAGGTTCACCAAAAATGAATCTCTTATTACACTTTACTTCTCATAAGGTTGGAAGAGACCTCAGAGTTCAATAGTTGCTCATTTTTTCATATTTTAGGACTTAAACACTTTGAGCTCTGAATATGTTAACATTTTGAAACTATGAATGCTTTTCAGGAAAGTTTGATTCACTCAGCACTTTTACAGTAATTAAGTATGTGTGACCCTTTGAAAGCTGTAGTATTATAATTATCTGACATCAACATAACATACATTTAATAGGCAGTCTGTTGGGTATTCATAATCCAAGCACTTGGAATCTAAGGTAGGAAAAGAATGTGTTAAGCTACATAGACAGAGCCCGTCTTAAAAATTTTTCAATGAAATTAAAAGGAAAAGGTCACTACCAAACTCAATCTATGAAGCCAGCATAATAACTCTCATCCCCAACCAGATAGGGACTCATCAAAGAAAAAGAACTATATACCCATTTCTTTGATGAACTTTCATGCAAAACTTCTCAATAAAAATCTGGCCAACCGAATTCAACAACTAAACAAAAAATTCATACACTATGATCAAACAGGATTAATTCCAAGGTTGGAAAGCTCGTTCAACATATGCAAGTCAATTACTGTAATTCAACATATCAACAGAAGTAAGGACAAGAATCACATAATCATTTCCATAGATGCAGAAAAGCATTTGACAAGATTCAACACCCTCTCTATGATAAAAGCTCTAGAGAAGCTAGGAATCCATGGAAAATCCCCCAATACAATAAAGGCTGCAAACCTACAGACACCGTTATATTTAATGGTGAAAAGGTAAAACCATTTCCTCTAAAATCAGGAATAAGACAAGCCATTCTTTCCACTCCTCTTCAATACAGTACTGTCTTCCTAGCAAGAGCAATAAGGCAAGAGAAAAACATAAAGGGTTTATGTTTTTCTCTTGCCTTATTCCAAGTAAGGAAAGAAAAAGTAAAACTATCCTTCTTTGCAGATGATATGATCCTGTATTTAAAGAACCCTATAGATTTTTCTCCCAAGTTACTTGAGCTGACCTGAAATTTTGGCAAAGTAGCAGACTATAAAATTAATCCACAAAAATCAGTAGCTTTTCTGTATACCAACAAGAGCAAGAGAAGAGCAAAACTGAAGTCAGGAAAAGCAACTCCTCAAAGATGTGAAGGACCTCTATGATGAAAACTTTAAAAACCTGAAAAAGGAAATTAAAGCAGATTTAAGGAAATGGAAAACCTTCCACGCTCTTAGATTGGAAGGATTAACATTATGAAAATGGCAATACTGCCCAAAGCTATCAACACAGTCAATGCAATACCCATCAAAACCCCAACAACATTCTTCGATGATATAGAGGAAGCAATACAAATTCAAAAGGAATAACAGAAAACCCCGAATAGCAAAAACAATCCTTATCAGGAAGAACAGTATTGAAGGAATATCAATCCCAAACTTCAAACTCTATTACAAAGCTGTAGTAATAAAACATGTTAGTGGTGCTGTGGCTCAAGTGGTAGAGTGCTCACCTTGAGCTGAAGAGCTCAGAAATAGCGCCCAGGCCCAGAGTTCAGGCCCATGACCGACCAAAAAAACAAACAAAAAAAACAAAAAACCATGTTGGTACTGGCACAAGAATAGGCCTGAGGACCAACAGAATAGAAGACCTAGAAATGAATCCACAGACATATAGTCCTAATACTTGATAAGGGAGCCAAAAACACAGGATAAAAGACATCCTCTTCAACAAATGGTACTGGAAGAATTGGCTAGACATGTGCAGAAAACTGAAGCTAGATCCTTATGTATCACTGTACACCAGAATTGATTTCAAATGGATCAAGGACCTCAAAGTAAGATAAGATACCTTGAAAAAAGGGAAAGGGGAAACACTAGGGCTCTTTGGGTCAAACCTTCCTAACTAAAGATCCAGAATCATAACAAATAAAAGAAAGTGCATAAATAGGATTGCATTAAACTGAAGTTTCTGCATGGCAAAGGACATAGATAGCAAGATAAATAAAAAGTCCACAAAATGGGAGATCTTTGTTAGATATGAGGGCCTCATATCTAAAATATACTTAGAGCTCAAAAAAATTAAACCCTCAAAAAACAAATCCTCAAAGAAACAATAACCCAATTAATAAATGGGCTAAAGACTTAGAGACTTCTCAGAAGAAGTAAGAATGGGTAATAAACACATGAGGAGATGTTCAACATCTCTGGCCATAAAAGAAATGCAAATCAAAAATATTGAGATTCCTCACCCAGATAGATTGGCCATTATCAAGAAAATTAACAATAACAGATGCTGGTGGGGATGTAGCCAAAGGGAATGCTACTACACTGTTGCTGGGAATGTAAACTTGTTCAACAACTCTGGAAAGTGGTATGGCGGTTCCTCAAAAGATTAAACAAAGAGCTTCCCTTGGACCCAGCAATCTTACTTGTGGGCACAAGTGACCACAAACCAGGCCACACTAAATCCACCAGCACAACCATGTTCATTGCAGCATTTTACCATAACTAAGATAAAGAATCAGCCCAGATGTTTCTCAGTAGACAAATGGATCAAGAAAATGTGGTATATGTAAAATGGAACTTTATGCTTCCATCAGAATGAATCACATTGCCCCATTCAAAAGGAAATAGAAAACTTGGAAAAGATTATATTAGGCAAAGTAAGCCAGACCCAAAGAAACATAGGTTGGGTGTTTTCCCTCATTTGTAATAATTAGATTGTGCCTTTAAACCTACAAGTAAGCCCAATGGATAGTAAAAGACAAAAAATTTACATTTGGACATGATAAAACAGGATTCTATAAACATTCACACACTGAGACCAAAGGAGGATATTCTTAGGAGATGATCACAGGGGCTATGTGCATATGAGCATATAAAATGATGCTTGTCAAAATGAACTCCAAGAAATGGAAAAGGTTTTTTTTCTCCTGTTTTTTCCCTTTTGTTGCTGCTTTTGATTTCTATACCTTTTATCTTGTATGTAAGTTTATCTCTTTTGGGGAGAGTTAGGAGAAGCACAAAAATGGTACGTCAGGGGTGAACTGATTCAGCAGTGATACTCACTAGACACTATGCTGAAAATGAGCTACATAACTTGTGGGGGAGAGGAGTCAGGAGGGAGAAAACTGGAAGAAAACAAGGTAGCATTATTCAAAAATAAATGTACTCATTACCGACTTATGTAACTGCACAGCCCCTCTCTACATCACAATAAAATAATAAAAAATAAAAATAAAAATAATTTTGACAACTGTAATTTTTTCAAGCTGGAGACACCTAACTTACTAATATATATCATGTGTAACTTGGCCATTAATATATTATAATAATTTTCTAAGTCTTCTAAGATTATTCAGGAGATTTCCAGTAGTAATATATGTGTTATTTGCAAATCCTTCCCCATTTTTATGATTTGATGGCATTTCATTCAAACTCGGGAATTTTGACCTTAGTTTGAATAATAAAGATAAAGAATAATCACTATGTGTTAGGCATTTTTACAAGCAGTTTTCATATATTAATTTAAACTTCAGAAAGGATCTAAGATATGAAGACTATTAATATCCATTTAATGATGAAATTACTGAAAAGTCATAAAACTTAAGAACAAGTTAAAATAGAAAAGCTTACTTTTTTAAAGAATATAGTGTTCAGTCAATTGGCATTAAAGTGAGTAGAAATATTTACTTTCTTTTCTGTTACAATACTTCAGAGGGAACATGGTATACATACCATGATTTATGTGTATGTATAAAATCCTTTGCTATGAGCAATCCAACCCAACTGTCTGTATTATTTCATTTTTAGACTTTTCTCTCTGCTGATTCTCTGGGTGAGAATCAACAGAATCAACAGCTCTATTGCCAGAGTTCTGCTGATTCAGCCATTCACCACTCACTATCTTTTGATCTAATCTGTTCTGCTTTCATTTCTTGTTTTCCTATTTAGTGATAAAACATTTATAGACATGATCAGTAAAGTTAAGTGCTCTCCAGGACAAAAAGGCAAAGAATGCTGATTGTAATCTTTGATTTTTAGTTCCTTTTATTGTAAATTGGGCAGATTTGCTTCTCTTTTGGCAAAGCTTTTGGTATAATTCCAGAAAATTGAGGATTCTCCAGGCCAGTTGGGTAGAAAGCCAAAAACTCTTGACAAATAAATATTGTCCAGTTGGAAGAAAAATTATGAGTAGTTTTCAAATTTTACTACTAACCAAAACTACATTAAGACTTTCTAAGGATACAATCTACAGTTTCAGCTTCAGGGATTCTATTAGGATACTTCTGAAATGACAGCCAGACATCTGCATTTTGAAGCTTCTCTAGTGATTCTATTGTAAGTGACATACAAGAAGACATAAAAATTCTAGACTAATCAGAATTGACTTTTGAAGAAAAAACATGTATTATTTTCAGTGCAGTAGTTTGTATAATTATATAGATCTACTTTGGTTATTAATTTCACATATAAAAACAAACTTTAGAATTTTTTTCAGGTATTTATGTGTGAACACTTACTTTAGAAATTAGCTAATTTAACATTATTCTATATCAATTAATCATTTCACTTAATGATTCTGTAAGCTTATAAATGACTTTTGAATAAAGTAGATTTTAATATTCGACCATTTGCATTTTGAAAATAACCTGAGGCATCTTTGGAGCTATATATTAAAATTGAATTTAGAATACAAGTAAATCATCACTTAAAGTGCTTTTCTTTATAATCTGCCAATATTTTTACATTTGGTCATGTTCTATTCTGACCTTCTATAGTCACTCATTCTTTTTTTAGAGAAGAGGGTAATGGGGATTGACCTCAGAGTAAGGGCTCTACCACTTGAGCCATGCTCTAGTGCTTTTAGTTTATTTTTCAGTTATGGGTCCCAAAAGTTGCCTGAGCTGGTCTTGAACCACAGTCTTCCTAATCCCAGGTGGGATCATAAGCATAGCCATAAGGCTGACAGCTCTCATTCTTAAACACTGGTATTATATTGTTACAGATTTTTGTTTTTTAAAATAGAACAAAGGGTAGACAAATGAAGTGAAGAGGGGGGGGGAATGAGTCAAGAACTCAGTGTACATCATACAAAGTTAAGAAGAGTGAGGGAAGGAATAGGTAAGGGAAAAACAGGCGAGAATGTTGAAAGGGGTAACATTGATCAAGATATATTGTGTTCATAAATGGGCTTGTTAAATGGAAACCCCTTTGTACTAAAGATAATAAAAAAAATAAAGAAAATAAAATCTAAACCAAAACAAACAAACAAACAAACAAAAAACAGGACAAACTGCTAGGTACTGGGGTGCATGCCATAAGACTATTTGAAGCTAATATGAAGATCATGGTTCAAAACCAGTTCAGGCAGGAAAGTAGGACAGATTCTTATCTCCAAGTAACCACCAAAAAAGCCAGAATTTGCGCTGTGGCTCAAGTACCAAAAAAGCTCAGGGACAGCGCCCAGGCCACAACTTCAAGCCCCAGACACAGCAGAATTCTCCTGCTTGCCAAACAAAAGTAGGAGGGGACAAACTGTGGAATGAGTAGAAAAACCAGCACAGACTTTTCAGAGTTGTTGCCTGTAATAATCAGAATAAAAGTTTTTTAGTTATTCAAATATTGTAGGATCATTTCCTAAAGAGTCTACATTGATTACAATCTAGAAACTTAAAAATTAAGTGTAAGTATTATAAAAATGAGTATACTTTATAAATGGTAATGAATACTGCCTTTTAGGTGAGAAAAAGCCAAGTACCCCATTTTTAGATGTGAATATTTGGATGTAAAAAATGTCATTCTACATCAGCTTAACTAACTCAGTGAGCATTTTTAATAAATTATTATTTACAAAAATAACACAATGACCTTAACAAATTGGAAATTATAATACACCAAAATATGTCTTCTGGTAAATTGTATAATATTACTTTGCTCAGTATTACAAGAAAACTTTCATGACTAACCCTTCCAACATCCAAAATTTTCTTTAAATAGTTACAATTATGAAAAATAGGAATGCTGTGGTTAGCTCTACTTTCTTTCCCTTTGCTTCCTGTATTCAAATTAAGAGGAAACCCCTGAGCTTTAACTAATTTGTGGAAGACCTCCCCCCATACATACCATATGCATGAACATATTTGAAGTAAGAACTAACCCCTTCTCTAACCTCAGCCTCATCTTCAATGCCACCTTTCATATGTTATCAGGAGTAATCTTATTATCTGTCCCTTTTATCCTTATTTAAGTGCAGTTGCCATGTAAAGCTCTTTTAAATCTCCTCTGGATTTAAATTCTGATTTGCCTTTCTGGGCAATGAAACAGGTTTCTTCTTCACTGACTTTGGCCCACACTATTGCTCTTCACTACTATCAATATCTAATTAAACCATTTCACTTCTTTGCATAGTCTTATAATGTCAGGTAAAATGTCTATTATTATAACTTTCCTAGTGAATAGAAAGCATTTTTATTTTCTTCTGTAATTGATCCTCAATGCTAAAATTTTCAATGAGCAATGGCAGTAGAAAACTATAGCGTATTTTTCCCCCAAGTGTTTTATACTTCTGCTAATTATGTAAGTATTTAAATGTACACAGATATTGGACAGCTTGGGGAAACTAATAATTTCATAAGACAATGTATCTACAGGCTCAGAATTATGTATAGAAGAGCAAAGACACAATTGTCCAGACATGTTTTACAATATTATGATTTGTTAATAAAATAACAATCAAAATAGGACCAATCAATAACAAATGTAAAGAATATTTTTGTTGGAATAGCATTCCTTGGAAAATTTCAAAGGTAAGTTTCTTTCTTTCTTTCTTTGAAAAAGAAAGACTATTTGATTTATTCCACTACATCTAATCATAGAACCCAAGTCACAATTCATAATGGTAGATTCAAAACAAGTCTGTTTTTATCAATGGTAAGTTTCTAAGGATATACACACACACACACACATACACATACACACACACACACACACACACACACATTCCCTTAGAAAAACAAATTTAAAGTTTAATACTCTAAAACTATAAATCTATGCAAATACATTAAATAAAATTATATGCTATCGTGTATGTGTTGTACTCAATGATCTCATCCATCTAATTTAAAAATTAAGGAACAATATAATGTTTTAGATAAAAATTAATTTTATGTAAAAAATTTATGAGCAGCCAATACCAGAGAAGAAGATAAAGCTGATTCCAGCTTGCCAAAGCATACTAATTGATATTACTCAAGGTGTATAAAAGTACTCTAAATTCCCACAAAACTTTATTACTCTTTATATATAAAATTCTAAAGCCAGGTACTGGTACTTCATGCTTGTCATCCTCTGAGGATCACAGTTCGAAGCCAGCAAGGGCAGACAAATCTGAGAGATTCTAATTTCCAATTACCTAACAAAAAGCCAATAGAGGAGCTGCGGCTCAAGTAGCAAAGTACCAGCTTTGAGTAAAAAGCTGAGAAATAGAACCCAGGATCTGAATAATAATTTTGTTTAATATTAAAAAGTCCTACACATAAACTAACCATTGCAAATAAAGGAAACCATGGGCCCTAAATTTCTTTGCAAATGGCTTACTTCACTTACTATGATTTTTTCCAAGTCTTTCCATCTCCTAACAAATGGGCGGTGTCATTTCTTTCTGACAGAAGCATAGAATTGTGTGTGTGTGTGTGTGTGTGTGTGTGTGTGTGTGTGTGTGTGTGTGTGTGTGTACCACATTTTCTTGATGCACTCATCTACTACGGGCCATTTGGGTTAGTTCCATATCTTAGCTATGGTGAATAATGCTGCAATAAACATAGTTGTGCTAGTAGCTTTAATGTGGCCTTCTTTGTTTTCATTTGGGTAAATGCCCAGAAGTGGGACTGCTGGGTCATAGGGGAGCTCTATGTGAAGTCTTTTGAGGAACCTCCATACTGCTTTCCAGAGTGGTTGAACAAGTTTACACTCCCACCAACAATGAGATAGGGTTCCCTTTTGGTCACATCCCCTCCAGTAGCTGTTGTTATTAGAAATTTAGGTCCCATGGTTTCCCTCATTTGCAATAATTAGTTTACATTTTATAGGATAATTTTTATCAGATGAGCAGAAAAAGCTCAAAAGCTATGTTCATATGACCATATAAGATGAGACTAAGTGAAATGAACCCCAAGATATGGACACAAGATGTCTTTCCATGTTGTTGTTGTTTTAAATGTACTATGTGATATTTTTTGTCTCCTTTTATGTTCTTCCCCCTATGGTATATCCCCTGTTGTCAGTGTACTTGATTTTTGGTATACTGCATCTTGTATATACATTCATCTAATCTGGGGAGGGGAAGGAGAATAATAAAACACTGAAACAAGGATACAGGATGACCCATTGCAACAATGATACCCACAAGACACTATATTGGAAATAAACTTTACAACTTAGGGGGAGGGGAAATAAGGTGGGGAAGAGTGTGGGAAATGGGGGAGGGAAGGGATAGTGGGAGAACAACAAGGAAGGGTAACAATGCTCAACAAGTAATGTACTCATTGCTTTACTCATGTAACTGTAACCCCTCTCTATAGCATCTTTACAATAAAATAAAATTTCAAAAAAATTCTACAACTACTAGTGAAAAGTATAAAATTCACAGATACTCATGTAAACCCAAAACTTATTTAAAATAGTTTAAAATTTACATTTTAAAGAATTATTTGTATTAAAATTACTTTCTGCACACTCATGTATTTAATATTTTCTAACAATCTTGATAAAGCTTACTTTGATTTGCTCTTAGCATAAATAGCCATATTATAATTCCACATAGCATCCTATTATTTTGGCTGTTATATGAGAAAAATAAAAAACAGCCAGTTTAATTTGCTTTTAACACACACACATGCACACACAAATTATTACAGAAAAACTTTTATTAACAGTAGTATTTAAAATATAATCATACTTTATATCTATTAAACAATTTGTTCTTACATTATTAAAGGCTTTTCTAACATAGAATGATGTGAAGTATACTTTTTCCTTTTTTTTCCATTTGGAACTTCTAATAACTGGATCATTATTGCAATAACAATTAACATCTCAGCTGCAAACAAGAGGACCATCAGTTAGATCTTGCCTACACATATTACACTTTGGTCAAGAGACCTTTTTCAAAGTTAAAATAAGGATTAGGGTTCTGGTCTGAAACTGAAATCTGGCAATTCTGTTGCATTCCTATATGTCAATAACTATCTGATGAAAGTAGTGCTTTCCCTTTACTAGGAACATGTGGTTGAACATTGCTCCCCATACCACCTAGTGACAACCTTATGTTATCTGTTTGGTACCTTTAGGACTCTGCTTTTGAACTCCTTGAATTACTATTATAATAGTGTGACTAGAAGTTTTAAGAAATTACATACAATGCAGTTTGAAAAAATGTATAAAGATTACCTTTAGAAAAAAATCTCATTTTGATGTAAAAAGTTTCTGTGATTACTTTTATTTCTGATAACCAGTTGGGATTATATCACATTAAAAATGCTGACACACACACACACACACACACACACACACACACACACACACAGACCAATCAATAAAGAGACAGCCTATGGAATGGAAGAAAATAATTCAAAAGACAAGGGATTAGTATCTAAAATATGTAAGGAACTGGAATTATCTAGAACATAAAAAGAACTACAAATAAAATTCACACAATAATTTAACAATTAGCCCAGTCAATGAATAGGCATAGTAACTGAACAGTTTTCAGATGAAAACTACAAATGAAAAATGTTCAAGATCTTTAGTTATCAAAGAAATTCAAATTAAAACTACATTGAGATTCTACCTCACCACAGTCAGAGTAGCCCTTATCAACAAAACAAACAACAACAAATGTTGATGAAAATGCAAGGGGAAAGGAACCCTTACTCAGAGCTAGTAGAACTATAACCCAGTCCAGACATAGTGGAAGTCAGTATGGAGGTTCAAAAAAAAGAACTCTCTTATGATTTATTCCTAAATAAATTATGCAGTCAGCTTAGGGACCTATCAAGGGATAAATGAAGAGGAAAATGTGTATATATACACATGGGATTTAGTAATTAAGAAGAATGAAATTAAATACTTTCAGGAAAATGAATAGAACTGAAGATCATTATGTTAAGAACAATAAGCCTGTCCCCCAAAACAAGTATTGCAAATTTTCTCTCATTTGTTGGAACTAGGGAAAAACAGAAAACAAAATTTAAAAACCCAAGTCATGAATAGGGAGGTGGAAGGGGAAGGATATGGGGAAAGGAGTATTGGGGATAAGAACAGTAGAAAGGTATAAATATAATCAAAATAATTATTTGCATGTATGGAGATAAAACTTTGACTATGTTACAGTTTAATATAAACTAATAAAAATTTGACAGAAAAACATTCTGGTTAGTTACTTTTAGTTGTCAATATTAGATTAACTGATAAATTATTCCTATATTTTAAGGAGCAATAGTTAAAGATTTATAATGAAGTTAAAAAAAATCTTTCTTCCTAACAGAATTGTCGAAAGACCTTTTCAAAAAATACAACTGGTCTTATAAAAACATAAATAATGAAACATTTAATGCTACAGTAAAGGCATCAAGTATACTACTGCTTAATCTAGCATCAAAAAATTAATTTCTTTACTTAATAAACAAAACACCTTCTTGAGTAGAAAACTAGTTCTGAAATATAAATAAATAAAAAGCAATACTTACTTCCATGCAGTTTATTTTGTTAAAAGCATATAAATTTTACCAGTTTTTTTTTGGGGGGGGGGGTCTGGTCATGGGGCCTGAACTCTGGGCCTGGGCGCTGTCCCTCAGCTCTTCAGCTCAAGGCTAGCACTCTACCACTTCTGGCTTTTTTCTTTTTGCTTATGTGGTGTTGAGGAATCGAAGCCCAGGGCCTCAGGCATGCAAGGCAAGTGCTCTACCACTGAGCCACCTTCCCAGCCCCTTACCCATTTTTTAACATTATATTTTAGAATTTATATTAAGTTGAATACAAAATTAAATACATTACAGTCTTGGCTTCAGACCAATACTATCACATTTAGTTACTACAGAATTATTACTGTAAACATATAGCAATATTCTGAATTATTCTTTGTATTTTCAAATCAACTCAAATGTTTTATTAGATTTAAAAATTTGCACTTCAATGCAAGCCTTAAAAATTATTAGAGTATAAACTTATTTAAATAAAAAAATCTTAATGATAAAAAATTAAACAAAAACCAATGTAGGCATATCAAGATGATATTCTATCATCTGCAATAATCATCATGAGTAGTTTTTTTTTTCAAAATAAATGACTGGGTTTATAGATTCTTTGTCTAATAGGAATATTTTCAGTAGTATTTAGTAGAATGAATTCAGTAGAGATAAAATTTGATGAAATTATTGGATCAACTGAGATTTGCTAGAGATAAACATAGGTTTTTAATACTGTAGGTTTAGTCAATTGAATTATTCAAGTCACATTATAGAAAACATCTACAAAACAGATAATGATACATTCTTTTTTAAATTTTACTGTAAAGATGCTGTACAGAGGGGTTACAGTTACATGAGTAAGGAAATGAGTACATTACTTGTCAATCATTGTTAACCCTTCCCTTCCTTGTTGTTGTCCCACTATCCCTTCCCTCCCCCAATACATTCTTATTTATTGTTGGTTTTATTTATTTCATGTTATTATTCCATTGTCTCACTTTACATAAGCTAAGAAGGCTGAAAATTGCAGATTAAAAAAGCTGGAAGTTGGGAAATGTTTAAATGTCTTTTCATCATCCTAAATAAAATTTGATAGTCTATTTTAAAGAATACATAATTTTGGATCATTAGTCTAATATTAGAATATAAAAACTGTGAAAAACTAATGACAATAAACAGAAAAATACCATACAAATGTATATATTATAAATATATGTATATATTCTGGTCCACTGGTTATTTTACACATACACACGAAGTTAAAACAAGGGTTCAATTCCAAGATAATTTTATTCTTGTTTTGCTCTGTGTGTGTATATCTGTATGTGCAGTGTGTGTGTGTGTGTGTGTGTGTGTGTGTGTGTGTGTGTGTGTGTGTGTGTGTGTGTGTGTGTGTGTGTATGCGTGTGTGTGTTTTGGTACTGTATGCTGGACCCAGAGTCTTCAGCTCTTACTGGGCTTTGTTGCTTATGCTGTTACTCTTGTCTCTTGAGCCACACCTCCAGTTAACATTTTGCTGGTTGTTCTAGAGATAGAGTCTCAAGGACTTTTCTTCCCTGGGCTGGCTTCAAATCTTGATTCTCTGATCTCAGTCTCCTGAATAGCTAACATTGCAGATTGGAGTGCAAGATAATTTTTGACTCACATTTTCTTTGCAACTCTGCTTTCATTTTTATTAAATTGTGAAATTTATTATAAATATAAAGGAATATATGAAATATGTACTTAATAAAAGCATAGTCGTAAAATCTCCCAAATTAAAACATCTTTTAAAGTAAGCCAAAGCAGGATCAGGATTTGGTTTACTTGGGAGGTCATTCTTATCATTGCTTCATAAGATAGAGAGCTCTAACCTGTGCAAACAGCAGGACAATCAACTATCTGTAAGATAGACATAGGTTTACTGATCATTATATTTAGACATGCTGCAATAGAATTGTCATTTATAGTTTTATAAAGTTGTATAAAAGTCTCACAATGATTTATGAGCCTGTTATGAGAACTATTGCTGTAAGAAGAGTCCTACTTTCGTACAGAGCAGTAGATAACTTCAAAGCCCCTTTGAATTATGGTCTATGTCTTTCTGCATATACTTAACTATGGAATAAAAATACTTAAGATTTTGGAGTAAATTATTAACTAAAAGTTGTAATCAAGAAGAGGAATTACGGTGATTACAAATTTCATCAGCAAAATGCTTAACAAAAAAGGTACTAAATGTGATCTAATATGATATTTAAAATTTTGAGTGTTTAGAATCATCATCCTCATTTACTGTCCAAGTTCATCATTTTAATAAAAATTCACATTTAAAAAGGTCCCACGTGAGGTATTGTACATTAACACTGTTAGGCAGTGGACTGGGCAGTGTTCACAGTAGGTGAAGATTTTAGCTGTCATAGAACTAAAATTTCAGTATCACGTAAATATCACTGTCCCCTGAAAAAAGCACACTTAGAACAAAGGTTGTTCTTATTTCATAGTGAGAGATACTTGCACAGATAGTTTCAATCTAAGTTCAAAATTTCTTGTATTACAGTAACAGGAGAATCTTAAAACAGGAGAATCTCTCAAAATGTAAATCACAAAAACTACTCTGTCAATTTCTCTTTTACTGCTAAATTCAATGATATGTACAAATGTATAGATGGTATTAAAAGATATACACATACAACATACATATATTAATATTTATTAGACATAAATGTATACATGTTATATATTGATATGTATGGTTCAGAAAATTGTTTGTAACCAGTAAAACAGTCCAGAAACAATATATAATTAGTATCTATTTAAAAAAGTAATCTAGGGCTGGGAAGGTGGCTCAGTGGTAGAGTGCTTGCCTTGCATGCCTGAGGCCCTGGGTTCGATTCCTCAGCACCACATAAGCAAAAAAGAAAAAAGCTGGAAGTGGCGCTATAGCTCAAGTGGTAGAGCCCTAGCCTTGAGCTGAAGAGCTGAGGGACAGTGCCCAGGCGCAGAGTTCAGGCCCCACTACCAGACCCCCCCCAAAAAAGTAATCTATCTGACAGATATTGACTACTTATTTTTAATGCTATTATCACAGTAAGTTTGGATTTATTAGTTAATTTTAATGTACTCATTACATTGCTCATGTAACTGTAACCCCTCTGTACAGTATTTTACAATAAAAAATGTACAAAAATTCACTTGTGACTATAAAAGCAAAAAAAAAAAAAAAGAATTTCCTACTTAATTAATCCCCATGAAAGAAAATTGCTTTCATTATGGAAGTAGAAATGGGGTTAGGGAGAAACAAACATAATTATGAGATAATTAAACAAGAAACTAAGACTTCTTGATTCAAAGGAAAGATCTATGTTCAATGGAGAAAAACTAGTAGAGTGACACCTAGATTTTGCTTTGGACAGGTAATGTGGATACCAATGTCACACAGTGGAAGAGAACAAAAGGAGTAACAAGTTATTAGTTGCTTGTTTGGTGAAGGATATGATAGATTTAATTTTACATGCTGAGTTTAGCATTTCCTGGAACAAACAAGACCAGGATAATACAATCTGATAGATATCTCCCAAATTGGTACTCTCTCTCCCTCCCCATCCTCATCCCCTTTCTATCTTCTCCAGTCCCTCTCCCTCCTTCCTTCCCTCCCCTCCCTTACATGATAGAGCGATAGGATGGGAGAGAATGCATCAAGAATAGAATATGTGATAAAAAGAAGAAGCTGGCAGAGCCCGTGGCTCAAGCCTATAATCCTAGTTATTCAGGAGGCTGAGATCTGAGGATCACAATTCAAAACAAGCACTGGCAAGAAAGTCTGTGAGACTCATCCCCAATTAACCACCTGAAAGCTGGAAGTGGTGCTGTGGTTCAAGTGGTAGAGCACTCGCCTTGAGCTGAAGAGCTCAGGGACAGTGCCCAGGCCCAGAGTTCAAGTCCCATGACAGAAAGAAAGAAAAAAAAGAAACGAAAAGAAAAGAGAAAGAAAGGAGAGAGAGAAAGAAAGAAAGTAAATTTAGGGTATATGTAATTTGTAGCAGTTTTAGCAAAAAGTTAATCAGTGCAATAAATTAATAAGAAAACCCCAAAATTAGGCAAATGGGGGGGGAGAGAAATAACTATAAGAGATAATGACAATTGTTTAATTGTATGACTGCAACAAGCACTTCAGTATCAAGCATATTAAAACACCTTACTGTACATTTTAAATATATACAGAAAAATTAGCATAAATAAAAATAGTCCATTATGTCAGATATATTGTAGTCCATGAAAATAGCATACTTTTGACATTTTATTTGAATTTCTAACTAGACTAGATAAGATGAAAATACAATAAACTATATTGTTTTCTTATAAGTAAGAAAAACATCAATTCTTACTTTTTTTGGTTTAAGTTTGGCACAATTCACTTCAGAATAACAAAGTGAAAAAAGAGAGAAACTGAGAAGTGGTAGAAACATTTTGTGCTCTTCATGCAGGAAATGGGACATAAAGAATCACAATTATCAATTTTTAAAAGATAGTAATAAAAATTTAAAGGAAACTTTTGTATAGACTATTAAAAAATAAGTTGGTAGCACAAGAGACAATATCTTTCAGAATTCATTTATATCTAATGCGAAAGTAAACCACATGGATGCTTATTTTAAACAGTTTTCGGGCTGGGAAGGTGGCTCAGTGGTAGAATGCTTGTCTTGCAGGCATGAGGCCCTGGGTTCAATTCCTCAGTACCATATAAGCAGAAAAAGCTGGAAGTGGCGCTGTGGCTCAAGTGGTAGAGCACTAGCCTTGAGCTGAAGAGATGAGGGACAGCGCCCAGGCCCAGAGTTCAAGCCCAGGACTGACAAAAAAAAAAAAAAAAAAAAAAAAAGGTAAAGAAAAGGAATGGACATCTAGTGCTTATGGGTTGGAAGACAATATTTGTTAAATGGCAATAATACTCAAAATGGTGGAATTGAATGAATTTCTATCAAAATCCTAGCTGTCTTTCTACTTCAAATCTTATGAGCTGACTATAAGATTCATTAGAATATACAAGTAATCCAAAAGAGAGGAGGAACATCATCAATATTCTATTTCCATCATAATTAACTTAGAGTATTAATATTAAATTTGCAAATTCCTGGACTCTACTCCAAATGTACAGAATTAAAATTTTAGAAGTGATTTTCAAGCATTACTAAAGTTCATTCTTGAATTTAATATCAAGCATAAATATAATGGAAGTTATTTGAGCTTATGAGAGTATCATAGTATACCAATGATTTGAGTTGGTAGGAAAGAAAACACAAGCCATGGTGATACTCAGCAGAAGAGCAGAGTTCATCATGTTCTCTAGGAATAAAAAAAAAATCCAGAAAACTAGAAAAAACAAACAAACAAAAAACCCCAAACTTGATATAAAAAAATCAAACTTGATAAAAACTGAACTAAATACTGGCTGTATAAATTTCAGAATCATTTATCAAACAGCAGAAACTTCTGTTGAGTTATTTGGTGTACCAATGGCTAATACAGAACCAATTGTTTCTTAGACTAATGATAACAAAACCAAATTGCCAGAATAACATACAACATTTACTTTCTTATACTATGATCATCAAAGTTACAGGAAGGTGTAAAAAAGAAAAAACTGGGTTACCCACTGATTTTTCTCTACTGTTAACAAATTACAAAAGCCCAGAAAGACAAAGTGAATAGGTACATAAGAAATAGGATGAGGATCCACATATTTTTGAGTCCTAATCACAATTATTTCCACAAAACATACTGCTTTGTCTTTAAAGGTGTTTAACATATGTATTATACTATACATATAAAATTATATATGCATGTAATTCTGTATTCGTAGTTTAACTGATCTAAGACTAATGTTATCAATAATGCCCTTGCATAAATGGACAATTATTCTGTTCATCTAGATAATTTTATGGCTTGTCCATGTTCTTTTTTTTTTTTTTTTTTTGTCGGTCGTGGGGCTTGAACTCTGGGCCTGGGCGCTGTCCCTCAGCTCTTCAGCTCAAGGCGAGCGCTCTACCACTTGAGCTACAGCGCCACTTCTGGTTTTCTGGTGGTTTATTGGAGATAGGAGTCGGTCTCTCCTGCCCGGGCTGGCTTTGAACCGCGATCCTCAGATCTCAGCCTCCTGAGTAGCTAGGATTACAGGCGTGAGCCACCAGCACCCGGCTTGGCTTGTCCATGTTCTAAAAATCACTTATTAATAAAAATTTGAGCTTACTACCCTTAAAAGAGTCATTGTCTTCAAAAAATTATAATCACATAGCACTCAGAGATTTGCCTTTAATAACTAAAAAGTCTGCAAAGAAATACACCTAGATTTAAAATATTATTTTTAGATAGATAAGGTTCAGTTCTAACAGAAAGCAACATTATAATATGTTTGGTTTTGACAAAATATAGTTCTTAATAATTTTATACATATTTTCCATTCTTTTTATGCCAAGATCTTTTATGATATATCTATGTGAAGTTGTTCTGGTATCTTGATGATACCTTTTAGATACAGAGCTATTCTGAAACATACACTTACACATAGCTAAGAAAAAGCTTTATCCTAAGGTTTAGAAATTTAGAAATATTAAATTAAATTTCACTTTTATTTCTAGTTATGACTACAGTGTCTAATGAATTTCCTAAATTATATTTGTTGAATGAATAATTCTCCTTTATCTCTCAACATTTTTATAGGGCAACTTAATTTATCATATACAGTATATAATATACATACAATTAGCAAATATAAGTAAGTTTAAAGTTTAAATCACACATATACAATTATAAGAAGTGTTTCAAATGACAAATATAATTTTGAACCTTTTAGAGTTTACTAAATATAATCACTAGTACTAAAGGAATATATTACCAAGCCTACATACATGGTGGTAAATATAAATAACTAAATAAGACTGGTATTACTTACTAATCAACTTAGAAAAATATTTGAATTAAAAATTTGCTATTCATTGTCTACATGCACATCTAGTAACTCAGTGTAATATAATTCACTACAGATGAGAAGTTAAGTTAGATATGTGACATGCAAGATCTTATTAGCATAATGAAAATAGCAATTAGATGTCATTTGTTCACTTGCAGTCCTTTTTTTTTTGGGGGGGGGGTCCGGTCGTGGGGCCTGAACTCTAGGCCTGGGCGCTGTCTCTCAGCTCTTCAGCTCAAGGCTAGCACTTTACCACTTAAGCCACAGCACCACTTGTGGCTTTTTTCTTTTTGCTTATGTGGTGCTGAAGAATCGAACCCAGGGCCTCAGGCATGCAAGGCAAGCACTCTACCACTGAGCCACCTTCCCAGCCCACTTGCAGTCCTTTGTTAAGTACTAATATTACTATAAATACTGAAGTCAAAATTATTTTTTTCTTTATGAAACCTGGGTTCCAAATTAAAGATGTCTAATATGCAATGGTATATTGTAGAAAAAGATTATTTTTAATAATATTGCATAACCATGTAAGTTATTTTCAGTATTTAAACCATCTATGATTATGCTTATCAAGTACCAAACCAAAGGTTGTTAGAACATTTTCTCTCAAAAACAAAGAGTGTTAGATTTATTCTAAGAAATTAAAGCAAATTCAAGATCCTATGTTGCAATAATGTATGACACTAACATTTTATTATAAACAACTGTGTACGTATACATCTTGCCACTTTATACAATATGTGTTTACCCAGAGAGATCAGGTTGGCCTCCTATAGTTTATAGGGCCAGATGTGTTCTCAAATTACTTAAATTGACTACAATAAAACATATTGCTAAGAACAGAACATTATTCTCTTTCCCAAGTAAAATTATATGCACTATGCCTGAAGAAAATGATGAAGAAAGTAATGTTTAAAAAGATTGAGAGTTTAAGATTATAATCTTCTCTAAACCTCTGCCCACAAAACCAGTATGACAATATGGGGTTAGGTTTTGGGCAAACACCAGTGGATACATATGTTTTTCTCTATACAACAAAGAAACACATTAGAGACTCAGATTTCACTCTGCTCTTAGAGGAAAGGAAACTCAATGTGTTTTTTCAAGGAAACTTTGGAGACTCTGTAAATTAGAAATGATCTTCTGGATCAAATCAGAAAAAGTCATCTTTATTAATAAGATAATTATCAAGTTAAAATATAACAAAGACATATTTGAAATTACTAGTTTAGGCAAATCAGAAATTATGCCTTACTTACAATTCATTTTACATTTAATAACTGTTAAATTGAAACATTTAGAGAACAAAGCTATTCTGGAAACAAAAAGAAGCTTCAGAGACTAGACCACTGAGTTATATACCAATGGGGTAAAGACATGCTCAACTGACTTTTTCATTAATAATAAGAAAGCTACAAAGTGCCATGAGGTGTTGATATTATAATGCAAAAATTGATTTAAAATTGAATGAATCAAGCAGATTTTGTATAATATAAAATTCTGAAATTCTAGAAAACCAAATTCCTTTAAAATATACATGATTGATATATGAAACTAGAGCAGACTCATCTTGACATGAAGAATAAAGTCTTACTGCATATTTGTGCTGATATGACTGTGTAGTGTACTTTCCAATATAAACCAGTTTCACACTTACTTAGTGGTTTGTGTTATGAAAAGAAAAATGATGTAGCTGCTTTTATGTTTTATCACCGCCCTTTTCTTCTTGTCTCTCTCCTGCTCAAAGCTACTCCTCCAGTTTTTGTAACTGGATTTCAACAATGGCATAATCCACCAAGTTTGCCTCCTATTAAGCACTAGACATCTACACTTTCATTTCAGTGTATCATGGACAAGGTGTGGTACACACCTGTAATCACAACACTCAGCAAACTAAGGCAGAAAGATGATTTCAGGTCCAGCCTGGCTACATATTACATTCTAGGCCAATCTATACTACATAGTGAGTGAGATCCTGTCTTAAACAAACTAACCAACCAACCAACCAACCAACCAAATCTCTACAACAAATCAAAGGATCAAAAACACTGCTCTTCCTTCTTTCTTTTTCCCCTTTTGTCACTGTCTTTTTTTTTTTTTTTTTCTTCTGTACCTTTTATCTAATTTGGGGAAGGAAAGGAAAGCACAGAAATGGTAGGACAAAGGGTGAACTAATTCAGCAGTGATACTCACTAGGCACTATGTTAAAAATGAAGTACACAATTTGTGGGAGAGGGGAGTTGGGAGGGGAAAAACAGGGAAAAAGAGGGAAGAGGTACCACTGTTCAAAAAACAGTACTACTGGGGCTGGGAAGGTGGCTCAGTGGTAGAGCGCTTGTCTTGCATGCCTGAGGCCCTGGGTTCGATTCCTCAGCACCACATAAGAAAAAAGAAAAAAGAAAAAAGCCGGAAGTGGCGCTGTGGCTCAAGTGGTAGAGTGCTAGCCTGGAGCTGAAGAGCTGAGGGACAGCGCCCAGGCCCAGAGTTCAGGCCCCACGACCGGACCTAAAAAAAAAACCCCAAAACAAGAACAAAAAAACCAGTACTACTCATTACCTGACTTAACTGCAACCCCTTTTGTACATCACCTTTACAATAACAATAAAAAATTTAAAAAAGAAAGAGTTTTGCATTTTTTTCTCTAATGATTCATTATCGGTAAAAGAATTACAATTGTCTCTTTTCATTCATCTTCAGACTCTACTGCTAGAAAAGATACAAAGTAAATTCATGCTCAAACTTTTAAAAGGAAATCTCAGTTCCATTCATCTAGTTATAAAGAACTCTCAAACTAAATAAAACAGACTCTTAGAGTTAGTGAACACAAATTAAAGATGACTTAGAAATCAATTTGTTTGATAATAACTTACCAGTATATCAATAAGTTATGTAAGAAGGTAAATTGGTAAAACACAATGAAATAAAGCAAACATACATGATCGAAATTTTTTTAGGAATAGTGAAAAAAAAGACTATACTACTAAAGGGAATATCTACAAAAATGTACATATTTTACCTGTCATCATCTTGTGAGAATCTCCTTTGTAAATCCTCTTTGCTCCACTGTTCTTTTTCTTTCCCTTGCTCAGGTATATCTTGTGGTTTTTCCTCGTCTCCTGATTCTCTGTTTTTCTCCTTATTACATGTTTTTATAATCTCTGTCCCTTTCTCATTCTCATTAATGCTCTCATCTTTTACCTCTGAGTCCTTTTGAACTATCTCTTCATGTTCATCCCCTTCTTTCCCTCCCTCTTCTATTCCCTTTGGCCTTTTGAATGCAACACAAATGGAAGGCATGCAAATAAATACAAAAGAAGGAAAAAAAGTCAAGAAAACATGCACATGAATTTAAACAGAACAGCAATGAAAACTATTAAAAAACAAATATATGTTGTAAGTTATGTCATAAGTTATAAGTGTGAAAACATTTTTTACTATCTGTCAGAGAAGCACTAGGGGTATACAATAATCACACAGCTTCAATTCTTACATTCCTTTTCCAAAATTATTTGGAAAATAGGCAAAAACTATGATCTCTGATACAGCGATTTAAGTCAAGTAGTGATAAAAAAAAGCAATAAGGACAAGTGAGAAATATAAATTATACTAATTTATATACTATAATTATATGTTTTTCAGAAGCTGAGAAAACTTTTCATACACTTAATGATTTCAGAGATCATTCTAGTAAAAAATACATTTAAAACTAGGAAATAACACTTTCTATACACTTATAGATAGGAGATCACCCTACTAAAAAATATTCTTGTTTTCTAAATCATTGAGATACATTCAGCTCAGAAAAACTCCTCCAAAATATTATTTAGGTATTTTTTAGAACACTAAGAAGTTTACAACCTTACTTTACCATCACTTAAATTTTAGTGAGGATGTAATAATGGTAGTTAAGTCTTTAAATTGCGAACATAAAATAACAATATTATTCCAAGTAATCTAGTACACAAAATTTATGGCAACAAGTCTGAACTGTGCACCAAAATAACAATAAAAAAGAAACATGTACAGAAGAGCCTACTACATTAGTGATATATTTTAAACCTTTTGAAAATAATGGGTTTGATGTTATCCCAAGAAAAGGAAAGGCCCAGAATATATGTAACATTTTACTGCTAAACTATCCTTACTCACCTGATTTTCTTGTTTCCTCTTGGCCGTTCTGACTGGACAGACATGTAGCTTGTGCTGCTGAAACGAGAAGCACTACTAGTCCTTGAAACCGCAGATATATCACTTACATCACTGTCCGAAGATTTAGTGGAAATATTATCTGCCCCTCTATGAGGATCCCATCCTGATCGATACTGTTAACACAGATGGACAAATACGCAGAAGTTGTCAGTATAACCACACAAAGCAGTCATTAGCTTTCTCCTATTTCAGCACTTTAATTGTCCACAGAGGATACTGCAATATCTCACTCAGTTGCATATAAACCAAAAGTGAATGGTAATTATCCTAAAAGAAAAATTCAATTTATGTGAAACCCTTGTTTTTAGCAAAGTAATTAGAACATTTTCACCACACCCCAAAGAAGGCCATTAAAATAGTTTCAAAACAGCAATGGCCACAGGGAAGAATATTTAGGTAAAATCTGGGAAATAAAATTTTGGCTTAATATTAGGAAGTTCAACTTTTAAATTTCTGAATACATTTATAAAAAAACTACAATGAGTTGCCATTTTAACTTATAAAAACCAATTGTAGTAGCCATTGATTTTTCTCTTTAATCCATTATGCTTCACTGAAAACCTAGAGATGACACAAAATCTAATTGTTAAACCGCTAAGTCTTTTTAGAATAACTAAGATAAAAGAGAAAGTTTAAATTCTGAACAGTTGCTGGAATTTTGATGGATCCTAGAAACACTAGAAGTCATTATTATTTATAATAGCTCAAACTTCCTGGAACTGAAATAATCAGTTAACTGGCACAGCCAGGGTGCAGGGTGTTCTTGGGTACTCAAGTGTTCTGGTAAATTGAAAAACAACACAAACATTTCATGTTAATAACCTATTCTCATAAGATACTTTTAATGTAAAAACTAATGGACAAAACTTAATTTTATTATTGACAACCAAAGAACATTTGCCAGGAGTCTTCAAGCTGGAATGTAAAAAGAATAGACTTGGAGCCTAGAAAACCTAGAGCAAAAGAAAACTTTTACTACATGGGGAAAGGCAAGTAAATTATTTAACCTTTAAAAGCTTATTGCTCAAGAAATGTACTCACTACCTTACTTATTTAACTGTAACCCCTCTGAAATTAACCGTGACAAAAAAATTAAAATTAAAAAAAATTAAAAAAAAAAAAAGCTTATTGTGGGCTGGGAAGGTGCCTCAGGGTAGAATGCTTGCCTTGCATGCATAAACTCTTGGGTTCAGGTCCTCAGCACCACATAAACAAAAAAAGCCGGAAGTGGTGCTGTGGCTCAAGTGGTAGAGTGCTAGCCTTGAGCTGAAGAACTGAGGGACAGCGCCCAGGCCCAGAGTTCAGGCCCCATGACTTTCAAAAAAAAAAAGCTTATTGTAAAGTAATAAGATTAATACCTTCACTGTATATTTGTTTTGAAACGTATAAATTATGTGTTATATCTAACATAAATTAATGAAACCATTATTAATACTATCATGTCATTGCTATCTAGTGGTATAACTAAATTTGTAATTCTGAATAAACATCAAATATGGCTATTACTGAGTATAATATTTAATTGATTTTTCTTTACTTATATGCATATTAAGCAAAATTTTGAAATGCCTTTATCCAGACAATTTTTGGAAACATCACATATACTGATATATTCCACAAATCCTTGAAATAATGATTAGCTTATATAACCTACTTGCTGTGATTTTAATAAGTGTTATCTCATAACCAGTCTTCCAGGAGTAACAGTTCAGTATAAGTGTTAGACAGAAAGAAACATTTTGGTCAAGATAGAATGATGGGTAATAGACTACAATTTAAGTAACAAATCATATTTAAATGATTTGTCGCTTTCTTTCCTGTGGATCTCCTTGAATCTAGTTACATATTTCTATGTTAATAACTGACTATTTTCTTTACCTGTAAAACAAAAGGATCATTGCTAAGGCTCCATAAAATTGTAAGTAATGAAACTCATTAAAAAAAATGCACATGTGGTAACTGGCCTTTCTTAGTCTACTTTACTGTTCAACTTTGTTAGATAAACCTTTAATTATTAAAAAAAAAAAAAACTTCCCAAGCTTGTTCCTTTTTCTAGGAAATACCTAAGCAATAAAATGATAGTGTGTGCTTTGGAAGGGAACATTATTTATCTTTCATTTTATTTATATATTTTTTTTGGATATTTCATTTATATAAAAACCAAAGGCTTAAAATGTTCAATGTATTTGGTGAACTTTCTCACTCTTCAAATTTATGATTAAAAAAACAGAAGCCATCTTCTACTATTTCTTGAAAATAAAACCTCATAACTAGAAAGAAAATCACTTCTGGTATTATATTTCTTATTTACTTGTGCTTGTTAGGCTATTATATCATCTAAATTCAACTGAATAACTTTAAGTTTTAACTCTAGGAGGCAGCAGAATAATAATGTAGTAATTATAAGAGCTAATGTTCCTGAGTGAGAATATTATTGGCTAAATAAATTATCATGTTTTTTGGGGCCAGTTGCTTCTGTGAATATCTCAGTTTTCATCTGTTAAGATATGGAAAACCTTACAATTTTCTTAGGATTACTACAAGTACTAAACACAAAAATATAGGTATATGCACAATATTTGACACATAGCAAATGTAGTAGCAAATTATGGCAATGATGATGTGCAGTGGTAATGATCAGACAATAGTTGTTTTTGTCAATTCCAGGAGCATATTAGCTAAAAATATATTTGATAGAAATATCCAACACTAAAAATATTATGACTGAAGCTAAAATAAAAATTATATCTTTACACATATCTAAAAGATTTGTTCCCAAAATATTCTTCTAAAACAAAACTAAACTTTTATTTTTGTCAGTCCTGGGGCCTGCACTCTGGGCCTGGGCGCTGTCCCTCAGCTCTTGAGCTCAAGGATAGCCCTCTACCACTTGAGCTACAGCGCCACTTCCAAAACTAAACTCTTAAAGCCAAGTGTGCCCCTGATTTCCAATTACTTCTGGCGTCACCATCCTCATTTGGTCAGATTTTTCCATATTCTATAACCTTACAAGGGACTATGGATTCCCAACTAAAGGACAAGACTAAATTCTTCTCAATAGGAAATATGTATATGCCTTTTCTGGACTGGTGTAGACTATGCCTCATTTTAAATGTATATCCCAATACCTTCCCCCAAATATCCTGATTGGTTCTTGTCTTATTTGCTTCATCTTCATTTCTGTATCTTAACTACATAACTTCTTTCTTCTTTCTTTCTTTCTTTCTTTCTTTCCTTTCTTTGTTCCTTCCCCTCCCCTTCTCCTTTATCTCCCCCCTTCCCCTCCCCTTCCCTTCCCTTCCCTTCCCTTTGCTTCCCTTCCTTCCCCACCCCACTCTTTCTCTCTCTTTTTTCTATTTTCCTTTTGGTGTGGTCCTGGGGCTTGAACTTGGGGCCTGGCCACTCTCCCTGAGCTTTTTGTGCATTCTACCACTTAAGCCACAGCTCCACTTCCAGCTTTTGTTTTTGGTGTTTAATTGGAGATGAGTCATATGGACTTTCCTGCCAGGGCTGGCTTTGAATTGATCTCAGCTTCCTGTATGTAGCTAGGGTTATAGGCATGAGCCACCATGCCCAGCTCTACTTACTTAACTTTAAATTTCAGTAGTCAAAACTAAACTCTGCCTAATGTAGACTTTAACATTGTAGGTCTGTCATAACTTTCAATCCTGTACTTGTGATTCTTTGATGCACATAGACTAGTTTACAGTTTAAGTGTTCGTATAGTTTGTTACACATTTGTGAGTACAGTGTGCATTGCATATATCTTTAAATGAGTTCCCCAAAAATTTGTTTGTTGAGCTAAAATTTTAGAATTGTAAAGATTAAGGAAAAATTAAGGAAAGATATGAGCTCTCAGATTATAACTGCATGCCTTTCATGTAATTCATCACATACTATATCTTTTTATAGGGATCTGTAGGAATATATTTGTATGTGTGTAAATGTGTTAATGCTTAATTTTAAAGCCTATAAAATTACAAACTATTGGAAGCTTTCTTATGTTCATATCTATCTTAAACCTAAAAGTCAGATTTAAGTGTCTGCTGCTTAGCCATCTTTTGAATAAGTTAAAGATAGCTTCCCTCTTAAGGACTTTTCAGAAATGTATTTTCAAAATGTTTAGAAGTGTCCTTAACAATTAGCAGCTTCTTTTCCAGTGCCTAAGCCATAAAACCATTAAACTCATATTGAATGGAGTGTGTTGTATACAGAAAGAAAAGTTCTAATTTGATGATATTCTGCTATCTCCAGAAGGCCTGCACCAAATACACTTTCCTGTTAACTTCTAACTGAGCATGTTTGCCAAAGGGACAGCTCAGACTTGCACTACACAAAGACATGTGATAATCTGAATGGGAAATCTGGAAAGTGAGAAAGAATATAAAAATATTTGAATAAGGGGCTGGGAAGGTGGCTCAGTGGTAGAGCGCTTGCCTTGCATGCCTGAGGCCCTGGGTTCGATTCCTCAGCACCACATAAGCAAAAAGCAAAAAGCCGGAAGTGGCCTGTGGCTCAAGTGGTAGAGCACTAGCCTTGAGCTGAAGAGCTGAGGGACAGTGCCCAGGCCGAGTTCAGGCCCCATGACCGGACCCAAAAAAAATATATTTGAATAAAGAAAATTTGGAAAACTATACTTTGAACATGTCACATTTACTATCCCCCAGAAAAGTAATAATTAATTAAAGAAATGTTTCAGTATATTTTCACACTTAATAAGTATACCAAAGTTGTAAATGTTAGCTATAAAATAAATTATATTATTATACAAAAGAAAATAAATTACTATTATAAGAAAGTTATAAACTATGAGTGTGAATAAGTGAATTCATTCAAGAAATAACTGTTGTTACTTTGGCACTCCACAGTAAATGTTTTAATTAGAATACACTAGGAAACAGCTGTAAGATGAACAATAAATGATGTGCTCACTGTTCTCTTACAGGAAAAAAAAACAACAAAGAAGATTCAAGATCTCAATTGAAATTTGCTCTGACTGAAGATCATTAAAATCTTGGAAGAGAATGAAGTAAAGCCTTTCCCGACAACACTTTGACGATTTGTACATTACCTACCATGTAGATCACGAATAAGAAAAGTTTCCAGGAAATTATTATTCTTTAGGATGTTCTAGACTCTAAAGAGTCCCTACATGGTCTGGAAAATTAATATTCTTCCTATGTATCTAAGTTTAATGGAAAGTAAGTTTATTTGCAAACTTACATTGAAAAGAAGATTACCATTAAAATTTTTAGGATGATATGCTTGAGAAAAACATAAAATTGAATGTCTAAAAGTTTTATTTACTCTAGTATTCTCACTTGAAATTCTTAGGTTATTTCCCAGTTTGATTTTCCTTCAGCATCTCAAATCTATTTGATAGATCTTTGTACCTGAACTCTGAAAAATGATGACAGTGGAGTATGAGAGTTTCCTTAAGTATAGCTTGTTTTCAATTTAATAAGTCTCAACAGAAATCAAGGCTAATTAATATAAGGAATTGAACAGTACAAACTAGTGTGCAGTAAAAGTCCAATATTGAAGAAAATAGGGTTGATGTTATCAAGAAATACTTAGAAGTTACCTTCAAATCATATTCAGAGAGGAAACACTGGGTATTGTTTTTAAAAATAAAATCCTAGAATAAACAATCTTTGGTAGCTAAAGGAGTCTGAAGTTCTGAGCATAATTCTTGGTATCAGTCTGGATGTGGAGGAGAGAACAAAGGCAGAAGAAATTCACTTAATAGTCAATCAGATGAGCAAGAGTAGGCTCTCCTTCCTTCCATTAGGTTTTTATATAGTATTATAATTCAGAGTATTTGTAGTACTTTGATTGCACCACAGTTGCAAACATTTTCTTTTTAATGATCTACTTCCAAATAATTTTGTCTCTGTCCTATTTAAGGCTCTTACAGTGCTTAATTTTAATGCCACACTGCAAAAAAAGTTGTATTTGTGAGAGAAAATTTTGGCTAGATAGGACCTCTAAAGAGAATATTGTGTAATTATGGTTTATACTTTAGAGAGTGAAGAGAGAAAAAGCCATAGACACTTAAGTATTTTTTAGACTTATGCTTGTGATATTCTGCAATGAAATTCTAGGTCAAGAGATTACTGGTAGCTACATGCTCAAAGGAAAGTGTTCTGAGGCACTGCAAAGCCTACTGAATATATAATGCCTCTACATGGAAAGGAATCAAGGAACTAAAATTTTTACTGGAGATCACAGAATCAAGTTTTCATTTTGGATGGTCCTTAGGCATGATGACATCTATAGTTAGCACAATTACAAAGCTAGCTATAATAATTACATGTGTATTTTCTACTTAGTTATAAAAGACACAGCCTTAAATCATTGATGCAGATTATTCTATTTAATCCATCCAACACTTTTGAGGTAGGCTCGGTGATAGCTAACGCCAGATGAAATGGTGTCCTGTAATCAAGCAGAAAACCCTCTTCATAAGATCTAATAATCCTTGAAGGCACAGTTAACATATCAATTCCTTTGTAAAGTCATCCTCTATTCCTTCAAGGACAATTAATCACTGCTTTAAGTGCTTATAAAATCAAGCCTTCATAACTGTTTTTATAATGTGGTATCATTTTTTTTGTCAGTCCTGGAGCTTGAATACAGAGCCTGGACACTGTCCCTGAGCTTCTTTTGCTCAAGGCTAGCACTCTACCACTTGAACCACAGGGCCACTTCTGGCTTTTTCTGTGTATGTGGTACCGAGGAATCAAAGCAGGGCCTCATCATGTTAGGCAAGCACTCTACCACTGAGCCACCTTCTCAGCCCCATCATGTGTATTTTTTGTTTTGTCTACTATTATTCATGCTGTCTCTCTAACTACCCACACACCTTTGTAGATTATAAACTCCCTGAAGATACCTTTTATTCATTTTTTTGTATTCCTGTTATTTAGATCAGTGCTTGGCATATAATAGGAAATCAATGAACAATTAATAAATCACGATGAATAGAATAGTTTATCTTTATCTGGATAACATACTGAAGTATTATCCTCTGCATGAAGCATCAAATCAGCGTACAAGGCACTGTTATAATATAGTTTAATCACATAATTACATCATTATCTATGAGGAATGTGGACAGTGGTATTGTGGTAAATATTTAACAACTTTTTAAGAGTGGGGAGGATTTGTTTGCTTGCTTGATTGTTTTTGTTGCCTGTAGTGGGGCTTGAATTTAGGGTTTTGTACTTTTGTTCACTGGCTTCCTTGCTCAAGGATGGTGCTTTATCAGTTGAGCCATGCGTCTAGGCCATTGGAGCTTCTAATTAACAGAATTTTTTCTTTCTGAATTATAAAAATTGCCACCATGGCAGATTTTAGTTTACCAAGTGCTCATTCTTAAGTGAAATATAGTACAAGGTGTGGGGTTTACAAACACAGCCATTATTGCACTAAGAATTCTCAAGAGACAATGTGCAAAGGAAAATAAAGTATATATAATTTAGTTATCCAGAGAATTCTTTGAAATGTGCAAGAGCAATAACAACTTAAGGTCAAAAAACCATAATCAGAGTAAAGGTAGCCATTAGCATTTATCTAAAAACTATTAAAGAGTCAACCAAATATTTCTGGTTTGGGCAAAAGTTAATAAGGTACATAATTTTTCCTGGAGAATTTGTAGACAATTATGACTTGCCAAAAGGTCTGTCTTTGTGGAAACACTATGTCAATTAGTGATCAGCATATCTTTAAGAAGCATCACTATTTATTTACTTCTTCTTCTTCTTTTTTTTTTTTTTTGCTAGTCTTGGGTCTTGACCTTAGGGCCTGGGCACTGTCCCACAGCTTCTTTTGTTCAAGGTTAACACTCTAACACTTGAGCCACAGTACTACTTCTGGCTTTTTCTGTTTATGTGGTACTGAGGAATTGAACCCAAGGTTTCACACATGCTAGGCAAGCACTCTACCACTAAGCCATCTTCCCAGCCCTATTTATTTACTTCTATTGATTGCTCACAATTTTCAGAGACAGGACCTATGTTAGTTCTGCAATGAAAGTCTAGGTTTAGAGATCTTAGGTTGCCACACAGAATTTATGCTATTTCCTTTAACAAAATTTTTTTTTACCATTTATTCTCCAGAATCAGTAACTTTTCACCCATTCTAACCTACCATTCACTAAAACTGTCCTAAAACCAAAAATCTATTTTACCACTCAATGAAATCTTTGGTTTTCTTTTTTCTCTCTTATTGAAACCCCCATGTAATGGCATCTCTGATACTGTTACTTGTAGTTTCTTTTCTATATCCCAGACTGTTCCTTCTTAATCTCTTCCTGGTCTAACTTTCCCTAATTAGATTCCATTTTCCTTAAAATACTATCTTAAGCCCTCTTTTATTTTCATTGTACACATTGTACACATAGGGGTGGGAATCTCTAAATGAAGTTTATATAAGGTCCACAAATTATCTGGATATTACTGAACAGACAGGAATGCTTCCAGTCTACCTCACTACTGGGTATGACTGGACAGACAGGAATGCTTCCAGTCTACCTCACTACTGGCTACCTGTGGCCATCTGCCTAGTTTTGTATAGCTCATGACTGATGTTAAGCAATGGCCCTTGGCCAAAAAAGTTCACCACCCTGTGCTCATTTTAATTATCACATAATGAATAAGTGATACTTATCTTTTTTCCTTACCTCTCCCAAGCTTTTGACCTATATTCATATGTGCTAACAGGATATGGTTGGCAAGTCCATCAAAATCAATATGGTCAAAACCAAATTCATAGCTCATCCTGTCTCTATAGTCCCTAACTTCCTGCACTATCAGGCTCAGAATCCATGGTATCCAAAGATAAATTGGAGGTTATCTTTGACTTCTTCCCCAATATCTTCCATTCTAATCAGTTCAGGCAATTTTGCTTACTCATATAATGGAAACAAAAATCACCTCAACATCACCTCAGCCAACTGAGAGTTGTGAGTTCTTGGTCTTTCCTGTTGGTAATCAGAATATGTAATATCTACTTATCTAGGGAAGCTACTTGTGGCTGCCTACCCAATAAGCTTTCTCCTTCCCTGTCCTTTTACTAAAATAATCCAAACTTTCTTTTCTGGTCTAAAACCAAGAGCAAAATAAAACAACTTCATTTTTCAGGATCCTTTGTAATTAGGGTGATCATTAGTCAATTTTTACCGTTGAGCAGGAATTGAGAACAAGAGTTGAGGAGAGCAACAACTTTTCTAACTCAGTGGGCTGGCTTGGCTGGCTTTCCTTCTTACTCTGATAATTTAAGTATGAACTTCTCAGTGCAGTAGCCATGCTGTGAAAATGGACCTGCAATTCAGAAGGCTTGGTGCAATAAGTACTGGTACCAGTCTTGGGCTTCTGTTTGGATTTCTTTTACATGGAAAAAAGAAAGTCTCTTATTTAGACAATTTTGTCATTTTTTTGTTATGAATAGCTAAATGTAAGTATGTCTGATACACTACTGTTCTTTGTATCAGAGAAAATATTAGGTTGGCTTATTTACTACAGGCTGGCTAACACTAAACCTGACTTGAAAATTTATGTTTATTCAAACTTCATATTTTTAACCTTTGTTAGTTTTTATAATTTAATTATTTTATACTTGACACAATAGAAAAAAGTTTTGAACCAAGGAAAATAAACCTTGACCATAACAGTAATAATAATTAATATTTGAATAATTATTTTATTAACAACTTTCACATATTTTGTTATTTTCTTTTTCCCAGCATCTGATAAAATTACTTTTAAACATTTATGACTATATAAAACATGAACACTTAGCCATTTATCAGTTTAGATGTAGCTATATAAATTCAGTGATATTATTTATTTCCAATAGTCTTAGTCTAAAATTTACTGCCAAAAAAGCCTTAAGTTGAGCCATGGCTAAAGTTGTAGAGTGCTAGCCTTGAGCACAAAAATTCAAGGATACTCATAGTATACACAATACTCATGACATAAAATAGTATTGTGCACCCAAAAATGTCTTGATCATTAAAATGTAATATTCTTTACTTCCTCCTTTGTTAGATCTCATAACTCCACTTACACCTAATTAAAATAGCTTAAAGAAATTCTTGTTGGGCACCAGTGGCTCAAACCTTGCTATTCAGGAAGCTGAGATCCAGAACTTTGCAGTTTGACACAACTCAGGCAGAAGTTGGTTAGATTTCATCTCCAAAAATATAGCCAACAAAATGCAGGGCTGGAAGTGTAACTCAATTTGAGATCCTGAGCTCAAACTTCAGTCCTGCCAAAAAATGGTTACTAAAAGAAATTTTGAACTGGGCTGGGAATGTGGCTTGGTGGTAGAGTGCTTGCCTAACATGCATGAAGCCCTGGGTTTGATTCCTCTGCACCACATAAGCAGAAAAAGCCGGAAGTGGCACTGTGGTTAAAGTGGTAGAATGCTAGCCTTGAGCAAATGAAGCTCAGGAACAGTGCCCAGGCCCTGAGTTCAAGCCACAGGATTGACAAAAAACAAAAATCAACAGAAGAACTTTTGAACTCCTAATAATAATAATAATAATAATAACATTAATAATATGTATTTTGTTTTAATAACAGTAATAAACCATTCAATTAAATGATGTAAGGAAAAATATCTAAGAAAATAAAGATGATGACAGAAATTCTTAAACATTTTTCAAGGATTATAAGTTTTCTGTTTTGTTTTGTTTTTGCTCGTCATGGCGCCAGAACTCTGAGCCTGGGCACTGTCCCTCAGCTCTTCAGCTCAAGGCTAGCGCTCTACCACTTGAGCCACAGCACCACTTCCAGCTTTTTCTGTTAATGTGGTGCTGAGGAATCGAATCCAGGGCCTCATGCATGCAAGGCAAGTACTCTACCACTAAGCCACCTTCCCAGCCCCAGAGTTTTAAGTTTTATAAAATGAAAACAACCCTATAAGATTTGTTGTTTAGCTCTAGATCTCCTATATAACACAATAATGTGGGGTTTTGCTTTGAAATGATAATATCTATCCTTAAAGTCTGAGGTACAAGCACATAATAAATTTGAACACTTAATAATTTCAAGGGGCCCTTGCTTTATATGTTTCTGTCTTGGCTAATTTGCACTCAGTGGAAGAAATCTAGAGGTTTCATATGACTGATCATCTTACAACTTTTAAAAAGAAAATTGTCTTGCCTTCGAATGGTAATCTTGTTCCAGTCTGGGGTCTGATCCAGCTACCTGTTTGTATTTGTTAATTTTCATTTGGCGATTTCTCTCCTCTATATCCATAGCACCTATTGAGTAGAAAAAAATCCATAAAATTAATGTTCAGTTCAGGTTTTTTTCTGAGTCCTACTTATAGGAGGTATAAAAGAAGAAATGCTACACTGATATATTACTTAGATTCAAAGTAGTATATATAAATTAAATGTCATGTGTTTTTTAGATTTATTTAAAGTATACAATGTGGTAAATAAAAGCATGACTAATTATTATGTTAAGTGATTTTAACTGAATAAAATATATATGACCTGAAAGAGAAGAAAACAAATCCTCCAAACTAGATGGAAAACACTTTCTGGAATTATCGATGTGCAAAAAGAATGTCTTTGATAACACAAAAATTTGACTAATAATAAAAGGATTTAGACTTACAACTCATCATATTTACTTGCATAAATGTTTTAAGTCTATTGAGTTAAAGATGAAATTAGAAGCTAAATCATAAAATTAAGCTACATATTAAGACAGGTTGTCTCAGCATACTTGTGGAGCTGGTTATCAGGAACTTTTGAAGTTAAATTTTCTAGAAAGGATCAAGAAAAATGCTTTACAATAACAGTTTGTACAAGATACTATGCCAGTAAAGGCATAAAATATTACTGAAATGAATTTAGAGAGAAAATAGAATGGAAAGAGGTGGGAGGTGAAATGGTAAGCATAGTATAAAATGAGGTCAATGCTCCCTGAACTGGTGCTACCTCAAAAAAATGATCAAGTATGGCTTTAAAATCTTTCACTGGAATGGGAACTACATTTTATGAATAAATTCTATCAAACAGAGTAAAAATTTAAAATACACTATTTATTAGGTAACTTCATAGGAATACTCTATTTCTCTTATATATAGAAAATGGAAAAAAAGAAAATCTCAATCATACAGTACAAATTTATACAGTGTGCAAAACGGCTTGGTAGGTAGCCATAAAGCATGCTATCATGTAAATTCACAACTCTATGTTGTGAATATAAGCATAAGATAGGAATATAAGCATAAGATAGGAATATAAGCATAAACATATATGTCCCTTACTTAAGATATATAGACCAATGTATATCTATTGAATAAGTATTTTTAGTTCTTACTTGATTTAAAAAAATGAAAGAAAATGGGATTTAAAATTGTAGCAGAATAATTAAAGTTACAGTATACTATCCTGGGTCATATTTTAATGTTAATGTTTTAATTTTTAAAATATTACTTTTGATCTACACAATTTGTTGTACATTAGCTATATTAATTAAAAACAACGTTATATGCAAGTGCATATGGAAAATAGTATACATATGTACTAGTCTATGAACTTCAAGTATGGAATTGTTTGAACTTTAAGAGATGCTATCAGAAAAAATATTTATTTTCTCCAATGACAAAGGAATTAGCAAGCAGAACATCAAAAAGAATTAGCATTGAAAGACAAATATAGTATGTAAAATGTGTTCGAAAGACTTTGAACATTGAAAGACAAATATAGTATGTAAAGTGTGTTTGAAAGTTTCTAAAAGAAAAAAATAAGTAATGTTGCCATCATATTATATGGCAAAATACTTTGTTAAATATGTATAGCACCAGTTTATAAGGAAATTTAGGAACATATAGACTCGGACACATAGATATACACATATGTGAATGATACACATTTTCTAATATTTATTATTTGCTATTTACTGGATAGCAGCCTCCTATCCAGCTACATTAACTTCTTTCTGATTCAGAAATAGAGATGTGATGCACTGGCAGTAGTTGGTTCATCTGTTCTGTAAAGAGTTCAGTAGAAATATTGTAGACCTTTTGAACCATATACAAACTTACTCTGATACAAGTTGGACACTGCATTTCAAAAGCAGCTACAAACAATGCACATACAATTGAGTGGCTGTGATTCAATAACAAATCCACAGCACAAATCATCCTGAAGGAAGAAATCTGAAAGTCTTTCCTTTACTATTAAGCACAAGAAAAGGGTTTCCACTTTCACTTCTCTTATTCAACTCAACACTTGAAATTTTATCAGAACAATGAGGCAAGTAAAATAAAAGGGATACAAATAGCAAAGGAAGAATCCAAACTATCTATATTTGCAAGAATAGATTCATAGTGTCTATATGTAGAAAATTCAAAATACTCTGCAAAAATCCTTCTAGAACTGAATAAAAATTCAGCAAAGTAGCAAAATAAAAATCACCAAAAGTGAATTCCTTGAGAAAGAAACCCATTCACAAAAGCCCTAATAAAATAAAATAACTTAAAATAAACAACTCGGGGTGAAAGACATTTACAATAAAAAAATTCAAAACACTGAAGACTAGAAGATGCAAAAACTTCCTACATTGGACTGGGAGAATCAGTGCAGTTCAAATGGCTAGATTCACTGTAATCAAAAGCTGCTTTTTTGAATGGCAACTCCTTTGCACAACTAATTAAAAATAATAAAAATATTAATGTAAGTAAATAAAATAAATGACAATAGTAACAAAAGCTATCTACAGATGCTGTGCATACCTCATCAAAACACTAATGATACTCCTTGTAGGACTAGAAACAAAATCCAATTTAAATAGCTAAATCAATCCTGAAAAAAAAGATCAATGTAGAAGGCATCAGAATACCTAAAAATTTCAAAATATTATACATCACAAGAATAACAAAAAATAAAAATCATGATAATGGAATAACAGCAGTCATATAACCAGCGGAACAGGATGAAAGACAAAAAAAAATAAGCCAACACGTCTACAAAACTGATTATTGACAAAGGAACCAAAAAGACACAAAGAAGAAAGTACAGCCTTTTCAACAACTGGTGCTAGAAAAATTGTTAACTTGGAGAAGATTCAAACAAGACTCATTTCTCACTTTGTAAAACAAACAACGTCAACAAAAAAAGATTACAATAGATCAAAGCTCTTAATGAAATACACAAAAATTGAAACTGCTAGGAAAAAAGCAGAAGCTATTCAAGATATTGCTGTGTAAATATTTTCTGAATAGGATTCCAATAGCCTAAATAGATATAAAAGCCAAGAATGGACAAATAGGAATACATTAAATTAAAAAGAAAAGTCTGCACAACAAAGGAGACACCAACAAAAAAGAAAAAGAACTTACAGAATGGAGAAAAAAAATCTCTGCAGGCTATTCATCTGACAGAGAATTGCTATCCAGAATAAATAAAGTCAACCTGCATACAAAAAAGATATCGGCAAAACCATGTACTTTGTGGCCCTATTCATAATAGATAAAGTATGAAATCAGCATAGATGCTTGTTAAGAAATGAATGGATATGTTGTTGAAGGATTTAGTTTTTTGAGTTCTTAGTATATTTTAGATATGAGGCCCTTGTCTGTTGTGTGGCTAGTGAAGATCTCCCAATCCTTGGGCTTTCTATTGATCTTATTAGCTATGTCCTTTGCCATGCAAAAACTGCAGTTTCATGCAATCCCATGTGTCCAACCTTTCTTTGATTTGTTGTGTTTCTGGGTCTTTATTAAGAAAATTTTAGCCTGTGCCAAGGAGCGCTAGAGTTTCTCCTCCCTGTAATGTTTTCAGGTTGTCTGCTTTGACTTCGAAGTCTTTGATCCATTTGGAGTTGATTCTGGTGTAGGGTGATATATAAGGCGAGCTTTAGTTTTCTACAGGTGTTTAACCAATTTTGCCAGCACCATTTCCTGAAGAGGCTGTCTTTCTTCTATTCTATTTTTTTAGCTCCCTTATGGAAGATTAACTGGCTATGGGTCTGTGGGTTCATTTCTGGGTCTTCAGTTCTATTCCATTGGTCCTCAGATCTGTTCTTGTGCCAGTACCAAGCTGTTTTAATTACTATGGTTTTGTAGTAGAGTTTGAAATTTGGTATTGATATTTTTCCAGCACTGTTCTTTCTGGATTGTATTTGCTATCTGGGGTCTTTGTTGTTCCATATGAATGTTTGGATTGCTTCTTCTATTTCATTGAAAAAATGAGGGTGAGATATTGATAGGTATCACATTGAATTTGTACAGAGCCTTTGGCAGTATTGCCATTTTCACGATGTTAATCCTCCTATTCTGGGAGCATGGGAGGTTTTTCCACCTCCTTAGTTCTGTTTTAATTTCCTTTTTCAGGTTTTTAAGGTTTTCATCATAGAGGTCCTTCACTTCTTAACTCCTAGGTATTTTATTTTTGTGGGGCTATTACAAAAGGATTAAAGAAAATATTGTATATATACACAATGAAGCATTATCCAACCAAAAAGAATGATGATATAATTTGGAGGAAAATAGTTGGAATTGGAGGATGTCATGTTAAGTAATATAAGCTAGACTCAGAAAGGCAAGTATCATGTTTTCATTCATACAGAGAGAGATAGAGAAGGAGAGAGAGATTAACTGAAAGTAGAAGAGGGAATACTAAGGGAATATTATGGAAGGGGACGGGAAAGAAGATCAACAAATCAGTGGGAGGCAGGGATAAAAGGGAAAAAGGAATATGGGCATGACTAAAGGTTGATACATGCATATATGGAAAGAAACAGTGATATCCATTATTTTGTGTGTTTAGTATGCATTAATGGCTGTTTCCTTGAAAAGAAAACCTTATTTAAAAGTGTCATGTAGGATTCAACATACTGCCACTTCTAAAAGTGATTTTTTTCCTTACTAATGGTTTTTAAATTACACAAGAATTAGTTATTTAAAATTAATTATTATATTCAACATAACTAGAATATGAAAGAATATTAATCTATACTTGTTTATGAGCAAATGAAAGTAAATACATCAATTTAAATACATCAATTTAAATTCCAATCCAAAACAAATCTCTTATCTCCAGATCCAGTCATCACTTATATACAGTAACAAAGGTAAAAATTCTTAACCAAAAAAAACTTTAATCAACAAAATTTCAATGGACCACTTTAGTCCACAAATGTGAGTAAATACATCTTTTAACGTGTAAATTTAACTTTTCCTAGAAGAATAATCTGTGATACAAACAATAATAAGCATCTTTCCAAAATTATTGGGCTGACAAGAATCTTCTATTCTTTTTCTATATCTATACAACCTTTTCACACTACAAAAACACTCCACAAAGTATTATCCTTAGAGAAGAATGCCTCATATTGATAAACAAATCCATCATAAAGAACTCCACCAGAAACAAACTTTTTCTTTATTGTCGTTGCTCAGTAACTAAGAAAATAATTCAGAAATAATATTTTGGTTTCGTCAGAACACTTTTTTTCTTCTTGGGATGAAAAACAAGTTAAGTGATTGAATTAAACATGTCAATGGTAGAGGAATGGACTGTATAATCAAAAAACTGTTTTCTAACTATTCTATCCTAAGCTTATTTCCTACAAGGAAAACAAGATGATTAAGTAGATTGTTTCACCTGTTCTCAGCCCTCAGGCACTAATGAGCCACAGTAAAAATGTCTAATACACGGCCCTGATAATTCTGTAATAAAGAGGAATCACTTGACCACAAACACTGATTAGTTTACATATTGGTCTGCTACTTTCTTACTCAACTACTCTCATGTAAATTTATCTAGTAGCATCTAAAGTGCATATTCTTACGTGTGATAAATTATCCTTATTGAAGATCTTTTAGTGGCTTGATTTCATTTTATGGTTAAAGTAGGTTTTAAAAATAAATCACATTTGCAATCAAATTGAATATCAAAGCACTTTATGCATTGAAATAAAATTTAATTAAGAAGGTAATGGAACAATCAAGCTCTTGGATAAACACATTAATTTCAAAAGTTTACACATACTTATGCGTATTTATCCAGGTGATAATCTGTTAATGTATTAAACTAATATCCAAATTATCCTAAATTATTCTTGTTATAAGAGAGTACCTAAGTAAACTAAAAATTGTGGTTTACTGTTTTATAAATCATTTCATAAATACCTTTTTTAAGTAATATAATGCTCTATTTTTATAAGTATATAAACAAATCCTCCTGAATTCCATAAATTTCATCATTTCTACTTGATGAATTACACTAACTAAAATTCATCTTATATTTTCCTAAAATACATTTAAAACATACAAAGCCTTTCCCCCTTAAGGCAGAGAGAAATCAGAAACCAAATGGTTTTTAAGAACTGTATTTATGAAAAAAAATTTACAAAATTAAAAACCTATGTCTATCAATATCATAGAATTCCAAGACTGTCTTTAAATTCACACACTGCATTAGCTACTATTCCAAATTCCTGTGACTAATTTAATGATTTTAAACATGTAAATGTTTAAAGTGTTTAACATTTTTTAAATGTTTGAACATTTACTCTTTATCTTTTTCTTCCATATTTATTTAAATATTTGGCCTCAGTTTTTTTTTATTCATCATTCAATAAAAATTTATTAAGCACCCACTATGTGCAAGCAAGGCCTCAGGTTTTATAAAAAAAAATTCCTTTTTTGAGATAGAAAATCTCACCAAGTGGCAGTCTCATGACTTTGTGATGAAAATGAGCATATCTATAACACTTTTCCATTCATTATTACATCTTGACAGAACTAAGATCTATCAGGACCAATCTGATGTTAGAAAACAAATCTGTGTTGTTCAAATTTTTAACAGATAACATATCAAGAACTTATATGTAGAATATCATTAAATATCTAGATTTCATAACGTAATTTACTTTTTTGTTTTCATTTTTTGGTGATTATAATGGTGTTTGAATTCAGAGCCTCTTCCAGGTAGACAAGGCTATCTTATACTACTTGAGCTATGCCTATTTCCTTTATTTTTCAGGTAGGATATTACTTTTACCCTATGACAGTTGTGGACCTGTATCCTCCTACCTATATCTCCTGTGTAACTGGAATTTCAGACATACAACACCACACCCAGCATCTAAATTATATTCTATTATAATCATATATTAAATTTATTTTCTGGTTAAAGAATTAAGAGTGTATGCACCAATATAAGACTTTAGTAACAAAGGGTCCCTAGCCTTGAAATGTGCTTCTATGAAACAATTTTAACTGATAACAAAATAGAAAAAGATTGGCTTCAATAAATGTAGTTTGCTTTTATAAAAATAGATAAGAAGATGTAATCAATGTGATTGGAATATTAAATAAAAACATCTGAAGTTTTATTCTATTAGAATCAAATCAAGTATATTATTTATATAAGAGATACACATTACTGTAGCAAATCACTGAGAGAGCAGCCCTACTGAATTCTATTTTATAAACTTTTCTTCTAAGAAAATAAGTGACATGTAAGATGATAGACAATAATAATGAGTGTGACCAACATAAGAGTTAGATTAAGTATTCATGAAATATTTCGGTCTCTGCTTAGGCATGTACCAAACAAAATACAAGAAGAAACACATAAGCAAGGTATGAAGAGGATCTCAGTATGTTGCCTAGATACAGCTTGAGTTAGAAATCTAGCTGCCTCGGATTTCCAGATAGCTGGTATCACAGCCACCACACCACCATGCTAAGTCATGATTTTATTTTATAAAGCAGTGTAATTCAGAATGAAAGTATTGTCCTTGATTCTTCAAATCAAGTTTACTTTCAAGATCTAATGGAAAAACTCATTTTATCAGAATAACAATATATATATATGCTGTCAAAAATTTACATGAGAAGAGGTAAATTACTTAACAAGGCAACAATTTGTATGTGTATCAAAGGAATTAAAGTGGTTATACTACTTTAAAGCATTAAATTTCACTTCTTAGGATTTATTCCTAGGAAAGCAGCATGGAAAGATGCTTATTAACCATTGTTTAATACTTATTAACCATTGTTTAATAACTGTGAATGCCTTAGTTAACTGTATAAGATATACTTGTAGAATAGTACTCATCATGAAAAATGATGAAAATAGTATATTTGTTTTTATATATCATAAATATATAGGAAATAAATATATTACAATTTGTGATTATGAGATTATATGGTAAATATGATATTTTAGTTTAGAAACTATCATTTTAAAACTACATATTCATAAACATACATATACACATAATCTAAATCAAATATAAAGAAGAAATTTTAGCAGTTTTCACTGTGTATAGTAAATATACAATAAGTAAATGTGCTGTATTTAATTTTCTATTTGCGTTAATATATAGTGTATAATTTTCCCATTATTATGTATTGCTTTCATGAGAAAAATATCATTTTTAAAGGAAAGATAAAATGCTTATATGAAGTACAAACTTTTCACTTTGAATACCAAAATGGTTTTGAAAAAGTTACCTTTTTTTACAATATGCAAGTATTTCATTACTTAATTTATTAAAAGGATATGAAGTTATTTGTTAAACAAGCACTTAGATGTATTGACTGAAAGTGCTATGTAACAAAAAGAATCACGTATAGTATCACAAACCTGTAATTGCAACTGAGATAGGAGGATCTGAGTCCCAGAGCAACAAAGGTTAAAAAAAAACAGTATGACTACAACAACAATAAACAGAACAGCAGGAGGTAATAATATATGCTGGTAATCACAGCTATTCTATTTAATAGGTGAAGGGAGAGGGACCAAAGTCAAAGGCTGGCCTGAGAAAAAGCACAAGACCTATTTTTCAGACTCTATCTGAAAAATAGCTAAAGTAAAAAGACTCAGGGTATAGTTCAAATGGTAAAGCATTTGCCTGATTAGCAGGAAATCCAGAGCTAAATACCCAATAGTGCAACAAGAATAGTAACCAACATGTAATTTTTATATTAATATAGGAGTGGTTTGATATGTTTTTAAATTTCAACATTAACATTTTCAAATATGAGGTAAGAAATTATTTTTAAGGAATTTGAAAACTATTTCTTCATAATCATTTACAGTGAAACTTCATATATTACAAATTAGAACCTCATAAAGAACTCTTTAAAGATAAATTACTTACTAAAAGCAGATGTAATATGAAAAATAACAAAAATGGAACAAGGTAAATTGACAAAAAGCATGGAAATATATATTTCAAAACAACTATACAGCATATAGGAAAGTATTTCAGTATTAGTACTTGAATAGATAAAAACATTCTATTTCAAAGAAGAAAACTTCAATCTTAATTGTGCAACTAAAATATATAGATTAATGTATTATGTATTTCCAAATTAATTAATTGTGAAGAAATCTGTATTGTGGCCACTGGAAAATGACACATTTCAAATCAAGGAAAATTAATTTGACTGTCTAATATATTTGTGTATGAAACTAACTTTTGTTTTCTCTCAAGAATGTAGGAAATTGAAACTTTATACCTATTAGCTGAACAATAAGATTAAATGATTTGGGGACTTGCACTAGCTCAGGCATATAATCCCAGCTATTTGAGAGACCAAGATCAGAATTTTTTGCAGAAAGCCTGTACAGAAAAGTTCACAGGACCCCATCTCAATCCATAGCTAGAGTGGCACACAGTGACACACCTTCCATCCTAGTTATCTGGAAGGCTGAGAGGACAACACCTCAATGGAAGAATCTGGGTGTGATGCTGCATGCCTGTCAGCCCAGTTAAGATGGCAAGCCTCAAACAGATGTATCAAAATCCATGTAAACACCAAGGCAGGAAGCAAGATGCTATCTGAAAAATGAATAATTCAAAAAAGGGTTGGAGGCATCACATCCCTTAACAGTAGCCCACCTGCTTAGCAAGTGAGGCCCAAGTTCACATACTCTAGTACAGGAAAGGGAAGGGAAGGGAACTGAATAGGGAAGGAAATAGTGAAGGGAAAGGTAGGGATATAAAACTTCAAGGGAGATGCTATAGACAAATCTTAGATTCTTTTCCATGATGTCAAATTTATATTTGAACTATTTTGTGATAAGTTAGTAGGGACAATCAGGCAGGCTAATAAAATATTGTGTCTAATATTGACATCTAAATCCAGCAAACAGACTACCCACTCAGGACTTGGAATTAATATTAGGTTTAATAATAGATTTAATACTAAAACAGGATACATTTGGTCCATGGGTGATTGGAGGATATCGGTGTTTTGTGCCTGGAAAATATGGTGAAGGCAATCACCAGAGAATTGGTGGGATTTTGAACTGCCCAGACATGAATATGTTAATGATAAGAAACTCTTTAAAATTGGCAATGGTTTAAAAGGTAAGAAAAGAGAAAAGTTTTCAAGAATCAGCTTAAAAACCCATGCAACAAACTCTTCATTTGATCTTTCTGGGAGTAATAGTCAACATTTATAAAATAATAGTTTGGGTCAAATTCTCTTTATAATCCCTATTGCTTTATCAATCTCTACTTGTTTGATTTTGATCTTTAAGCATTTAGGGTTTTATATTACCCTACACATTTCATAAATATTGGAAAATACCCTAGAATCTTCATCTGTTTAAGATACTATAGTCATTAAAATTCCACTTATAAATATATTGTGTATGTTGTGTGTGCGTGTGTGTGTGCTCACGCTAATGTGTGTGTGTGTACTAAGGCAAAGAGAGAAGTGGAATGGAGGTAGAGATGAGGGAAGGAAAAAGACAGAAAGCAAGGTGGAAAGAAGAAAGTGTGAGCCAGAGCCTGCACGGCAGAGAGACAGAATACAAACATAATTGAAAAAGTTTACTGAAAGGTTCATTAAGCTACAAACTTAAGCTAGGGAAAATATTTATAGAAAATGATCTAATCTCAAAACATCTGTTAGGCTAGCTGAAGCAAAACTGTTTTGCTATCTCATTTTTCCTGATGTACAGTGACAAGTTTAGACTGAAACATTATCAAATTTCAAGTAACTTTGTTACTTAACTTGTAAAAACCAATTCCTTGTATCTTAGAAAAAAATGTTTTTAGGGGGCATTATTTGAAAACCACTTAGAGAATAGGTAACATGATTATCAAAACTGATTCTAAGAAAAGTGCAATGATGGTTGATAAAACAAACATGAACCAAAGTCATGAAGTTATTAAACTATTCTTATTTGTACCACATGTCTTTGAAATATTCTACCTTCTAACAGATAAATATCTTCATAAGAGAGGTTTAATTCAGAGTAGCTAGCATATCATTACCCTGCATATTTTTATCCCCATCTTATTTCTTATTGATATACTGACTTATTAAGCACTTCTGTAGTCTAAATCTGTATATAATAACACAGCTAGTCATAACATACATTTCAATTACATCCACTATTATATGTCACAAGACTGCATGGAAAGTTTAAAATGAACATGGTAAAGGAACTTAAAACACAGGTAGATTACATTTACATTTATTTAGAAACAAAATTAAAATAGACCTAGAATTGTTGACAATATTACTTTATAACATGTAAAACTGGAAGTACTTATCAAAATAATTTGACTTTTCTTATGTATAATGGAAATTCTTATTGGAAAAAATTTATTGTGCTATAACTAAATATTTATATAAGTATATTCTTCATATAAAATTGAGATACACCCTCATTTTTTTGGTCTTACTATTAGTAACTCTTAATGCTTACTTTTAAATTGTCATAGTTCCAAAACCATGGTGAGAATTTGATATTTTTAATTATTCAGACATTTGCTCAGAAAGCTGTTTAATTAATGTCTGTTGATTTGTTTCCTATGAGAATGCTAATCAACTCATAAAGATTAATTGTGTATTAAAAATGAACAATAGTGATTGTGTAAAAAAATGAAAACCCAAATGTTGCAATCCCTCCAATAGATTTTGAGATATTACTACCTTCATATAGATTACCTCTATACTTTTCATTTCTACATGTTTAAGACTCCAGTCTTTATTCTACCTGTTTAAGGCTCCAGATATTATTCAATAAATAAAATTTAGTTATATTAGGTATGACATTAGAATAATATAAATTAGTAATTACAAGATCTCAAACAAAGAACATATCTAGTAAGATGATAATATTGTACCTGGAAAATTATTCAGAAACCTTACAGAGAGAAATTAAAATTTTAACACTTAGAAAAAAATCACTAAAATAAATTATGATAATAAATTAATTCTAAGTTTTAAAGTGAAATAAGTTTTAAATGCAAGAAGTAGAAAGAAAAATTTAATAGTAATTTCCTGCATTTTCCATGGTGAAAATTACTATGAAGTGATAATACATTTGGGCCATGAGTTGGAAGATAAAATAAGTGATGTTTTAGTAATCTGAATGGGATGAAGCAAGACCAAGTGTGTAGGTCAGTGACAGACCACTTTAGTAATTTGCATGATGTCCTAGGTCTGATGTTCAAAACAGCAAAAAGGCTTACATTTTAATTAAGAAGTGTTCAGCTACCAGCCAGAAGTCAAGTGCCTACTGAGTGGATTAGAACGACTATCTATCTCACTTTAAAGCTCTTGCTCTTCCCAGCCAGGTGGAAGGCCTCAGAACAATCAAAGACTACAAGTGCAGTAGTCCCGATATGCACGTTTCTATGACTGTTATCTTCCATACCAGCAGCCACCAACTAGCATAACTGTGGTATAATAAAATGTATAATAAAAATTGTAGATCAAAGACTGTTTACACAGCAAAATGCATGAGCATTAATACAGGTGGCTCAAAGTGAAACTGATTTTAATTGATGTATTTTCATAAAATAATAGCTTCACTTTTCTAGTGCTCAAGTGTAATAAATGTAATGTTTTAGTGTGCATTACTACATATTAGTTATTTTACTGTATAAAATAAATTTGGGGGTATTATGTTTATCTCCATATATAGGTGAGAAATCAGAGGCACAGATCACAAAGACAAGTAGTAGAATGAATAGGCAGTAGAGTCCTGGAGTCTGCTCCATACTGCTTTTCTGACAGACAATTCTTACAGAAAAAAAAAATCCTTCAGTAGGTGAAATTTGTTGGACAGAGAATCAAGATTAACAATAGACTTAGGTAAAGGTTAAAGTGTTTTCAGAATTGGTAATTAGAATTTTTAGCAGTAACATCTTAAATTCAAGATTTTCCCATATAAAAGGAATTTTATGTCTATTAAAAATTACTCTAAAACATTGTACCCCATCAACATTTAAAACGTTATTTTTCCGTAAGTGACCAACTCTAGATATTCCTACTTTTAAATTCTAAGGACTTTCTCAATATTCTTTTCTCTTATTTGAAAATTTGTAAGCTTTGGTGTATTATATTTCATCAACAAGACCTGTCATATAAAATATGTATTTATATATGTACATATCTATTTCATTTGAGACACTGGTTAAATGTATGACAATATTACTTAATAAAGTATATAATCTTAAATGTTCATAGAATAAATGCTAAGATTATACTTGACTATCTGGCCAGTATCAATGTAACTAGCTTCATTCCTGTATTTCATGAGTAGAATTATTTGGCAGTAAATACATTTATTTTCACAATTGAACTGCCTTATGATTGTGGTTTAAAACATAAAATATACACTTTGACCTAATAGTCAGAAAAATAAACCTCTGAAATGATTTCTATCATATCCGTGCTAAAGTAACAATAGGTGGTATTGATAAGAAAATAACTTACATAATCTTTTATGGTTATTCTAAAGGTTCTTTTTGTTGTTATTGTTGGTCGGTCGTGGGGCTTGAACTTTGAGCTTGGACGCTGTCTTTGCGCTCTTCAACTCAAGGCCACCGCCCTACCACTTGAGCCACAGCGCCACTTCCGGTTTTCTAGTCGTTTATTGGAGATAAGAGTCTCACGGACTTTCCTGCCCGGCTTTGAACTGTGATCCTCAGGTCTCAGCCTCCTGAGTAGCTAGGATTACAGGCATGAGCCACCGGTGCCCGGCTTCTAAAAGCTCTTTTCAACATAGTTTTGTGGTTCTAATTCTTTCATTTGATTCTTAAATCCTTAAATTTTGGTGCTTGACTCTCTCTTCATTCTTCATATACTACTTACTGACAATAATACTCCATGACTATATTTAAATTCTGTCTCTAGTACTTATGTCTCACTCCAGTTTCATATATCCAATTGGTGATATTTATAATTCCATATCTCAAATGAACCTTACACTCAACCAGTCTCCAAAATGAACTCCACCTTTCCCCTAAAAATCATGCAAGCTATATTCCCTATAAAATATACTATCACCTATCTAATATTTCAGTTTCTAGGGGTCACTTATTATTCCTCTTCCTGTATTAATAAGGACCACTAAATGACTGACTTACAGATTCTATTAACTTCTCATTTATTGATGACTTTTACTGATAACCCTAGTTTAGACAATTTTTCTCTCTCCTTCCCTTCTTCTCCTCTCTCTTCTCTCTCCCTTTCTTCCCTATTTTCTCTCTTTTTATTCCTTTCCTCCATCTCTTCCTCTCTTTCACTCCCCCTCTGTGTTCGTAATGGAGCTTTAATTCAACTCCCTATGCTCTTGATCTCCTAACTTGTTGCTGTTGTTGATTGTAGGGCCTGAACTCTGGGCCTGGGCACTGTCCCTCAGCTCTTCAGCTCAAGGCTAGCACTCTATCACGAGCCACAGCGCTACTTCTGGCTTGCTTCTTCTGCTTATGTGGTGCTGAGGAATCGAACCCTGGGCCTCATGCATGCAAGGCAAACACTCTACCACTGAGCCACCTTCCCAACCCCCTCTCTTAGCTTCTTGCTCATGGCTGGTATTCTACCACTTGAACCTCATATCCAGTCTGGCATTTTGCTAGATAAATGGAGATGGAGTCTTGCATACTTTTCTGCTTGGGCTAGCTTTGAACCTATTCAGATCTCAGTCTCTTTCATAACTAGGATTACAGGTAGCTCTAAACCAAGTTTGGTGGCTAATTACTATCTCTTAACAGAGATGTATTACGATACACTCATCAATAGACTAATTTTTCCAGAAACAAATACCTAACTTTGTTATTCTGTTGCTTTACATGCTTCAACAGCCTATACAGCAAACACGTTGGTCCATGAATCCTGTGTCTATTTCACCAGAGATTTTTCTTTTTTTCTTTTCTTTTCCCTGTTTTTTTGGCAATATTGTTTTCTGTGCCCTATGGTGAGAAGCCAACATTTTTCTAGCTTTTAATATTCAATTCAATAATCATCCATTGTATTGTCTTTTTTGAATTAACACCAATCATACCTAGTAGAAATCATGTCATCTTCTGTCATTCATTAGTCTATGAATAATAATTATTATATTGTATTAACCTAGAATTAATTATTATCCCTACTTATTAGATAGACACTAGAAAAAATCCACAAGGATAGGAACCTATTGTATGTCTCGTTATTTCTTTTTTTCTTTTTTATTTTTTTTATTGTGAAAATACTGTACAGAGGGGTTACAATTACATGGACAAGATAATGAGTACATTTCTTATCAAGCATTGTAGCCTCCTCCTTTGTTTCCCCTTCCCATCCCTTCCCATCCTCCCCCCTGTCTGGTTATTTCTAAGACCCAGCACAGTAGCACATAGTATATGTTTAATGAGTGTATATTGAATGAACATAAATAATTTAATGTACCTCTATTTTAAAATGTATTCAACTTTATAGATTTGTAGAAATCATCCATATAGTACTAAAATAGCACTTTTCCAACATCTCTTAATTCCTCTGTAATTTTAAAATAATCCCTTTAGGGCATGTATGAGGTCTGTTGTACCCTCCAAAGCCTAGAATATTGCTAAACTTATAACAGAAGTAAAATACTTTTAGAATTATGTAGAAAAGCTGAAGTGAAGTTTTAAGGGTAACTGTAAGTTTTAAAGTCAGTGTAAAATAATTTATGATTAACATTAATCTGACTTCTATATTTATGATTTCCATAATTATTTTATATATATATATATATATATATATATATATATATATATGCTCACACATGTGTACAAAGGCATGTTTATCTTTTTCATCTGCACTAGTTATCCAGTCACGGAAACATTTCATTATTTACATACTATATAAAATTGTTTTAATTTTATCCATTTAGTTAGAGCAATTTCTATATACAGTTTAACATTTATAATCTCTAAAATACTTGCAAGATTTAATATTTTTATATTGGAAATGAATGAAAAATTATGAAATAAATAAAAATGATAATTTCTAGGTTAATAGTAAATAAATAAAAATAGCAAAGAAAACAGTAGAAGAGACAGACCTGCATATCTTCTTGTTGAGTCCACTTCTTCTGTGGTCACATCGTAATATGGACAGACATAGACAAAGGAGATGGGTATGAGTGGGTATACTCAAAAGGTAACAGTGACACTGAAGGAAAGGGACCCAAGTCATTTTGAGAAAGAACCCTGTGTGCAGTGGTAGGAAGGATATAATCGAATCCATGCCAGAATAGATAAGAGCTGATGGCAAATTAGTTAAGTTAGCAGAATCAGAAAAATTAAGTTAGTGCAAAAAAAAATTCAAGAGTTTGCAGTTATTTATGCACAGCCAATCCTGAACAGATGTTAAAGAAAGACAAAGTTAGTAAAACCAATGGTACTTGAATGATCACAAGAAGTAGTTCTGAAAAAATGTTACTGATACTTTTGTAAATTTCTCAATTAACCAGTGAATGTATGAAAATAAAGTACAATCATATTTTCATTGAATAGCTTCAGCACAGTAAAATGATACCATAAAATGCTACAAACTGATAAATAAAACTAATTTTAAGGATGAATAATAAGATGGTTTTACTATTAAAAATTCAAGTTAATCTTATATTTAGATAAAATATAAATTCATAATGCCTATATACTTAATTCTTATAAACACAACAAACATATCACTGAAACTTCTATTGAAGTTTACCCACAAAACCCACTATTTACTGAAATAGAAATGGCACATTTTAGAAATAATTCTTTCACCATTGTTATTGGACAATAAAAGTTTATACAGTGATTTAATAGCAAGAAAAAATGTAATATCGTGAGCATTGGAAAAAATTCTTTCAAAGTATTAGTAGGATAGTGTTAATATGAGTCATAAATATAATAATGAAGCCAAAATTGCCCATTTCAGTTACCTACTTAGCTTTAATTAGTTATCACAAAATCGTTAAATACCACATTCAGTTCTGCAATTCTTGTTTCATAGTTTTTGATTGATTTATGGAAAACATGTTGGAATATATAACTCCTAAGAAAATTCCTAGAACAAATATTTTTATGATTAGTGAGAAAATGGATTTTATAGAAAAAGAAAGAAAACCTTTTTTTCTTAGAAATGAGAACTGGAAAAGGACTGGCACACTTTAAAACAGCAATTTTCCTTTTATTACTCTGTAAGCACATTATTTACATTCAAAATCAGACACCCCTTAGAATTGCATTCCAAGGGCTGGGGATGTGGCTCAGTGGTTACATGCTTGACTATCATACACAGTATCCTAGTTTCAATTCCCACTATAGAATTGTATTACAAACAGAAGGCTGTTAATTTGCTTGACCACAAGGAAAAAAAGAAAACAAAAAACCTTTGTATCCTCCTTTTCATACACATTAAAATGACATATGCCATATAATTTTCCATTTTCAACCCACCCATTTATTAAAGTTGGTGTCAAAAAAACAAACATATCAACAACATTGGCCAATGCTATATTGTGTTATATTTTGCTTACTGTTTACATACAAAGTTTCTCTAGACACATTTACTGTATATATTATATGTACTAACATAGTTTTCCTCATGTGTTGAATGGATACTGTTATGAATTGATAAAATTATATATTCATATATATATATACATAAATATCCTCCATCGCTAAGACACCATTTAAATTCTTTAGAAAACATAAAAACTACACAAACAAATGCAGCTTTCTCCACCAAGATTTTTTTCTGTCTCTTGGATTATTTCTATGGTAATTACTTTCTATGACACAATGTTTTTCATATTGTATAGCTATAGAACATTGTAAATTCTGCTTAACTCATCCATTAATTTATTCTCATGAAACAGAGGCACAGGGAGTTCAACTGACTTACCCTGGATCACAAAACAAGTTCAATGGTAATGCCAGAATAGTGCAGAAGCCTCCTGAGTACTCATTTTCTTTTTACTAGTTGCTATATGACCCAATAAAGAAATGTGAAATAAAAAGTCAAACCAGGAAGAAACATTAAATCCTCTCATGATGATCCCTGAAATGGATGTACATTATATAATATTTTACTGAGAAACATTTCAAAAAGAAGTTAAATGACCTAATTGATCAAACACACCAATGCTTTCTTTCTTGTAAGGGATATTCTAAAAACAATATTCTTGGGGCGAATATTAAATAATTTTTCAATGTTCTACAAATTTTGTATTTTTGATTAAGGAATGAAAATGAAATATCAACAATGATGTCACTATTGATTAAAAAGACCATTAAATCATTTCCCATTGTTTATGCAAATATGATGAATAAGGAGTTTATAACAGAGCTTATGAAAATATAACTTTAGCAGAATATTCTTGTAAATAGCAAATGTGTAACTACAATTATACCAAATATAGTTAAAACATATGACAGGCTTTCTTGCTTTCCTTGTGACACATTTTGTTACATATTATTTACATTAAAGTGCCCTAATTTTAAAAGAAACTTTCCTTGATCTTACTTGAGCAATCATATTTTATGTAAATGGTAATAAGCAATGAATACTGATTTTACATACATTATGAATGGCAAACTTCAGTGAACCTTGAAAGAAACTAAACTATATCTTCTACCATTTCCATCTCTTTACCTTTCCTTTGATCATTAGTATGACACAGTAAAATATTGTACTTTTTGGTTTTGTTAGGGACAATTTGAAAGAGAACTCTTCTTTCTTTGAACCAGTTACCAGAATTCTCTATAACCAAAAAATCAGACTCTTCACTTAAGCACAAATTTCCTTTATATACTAGATAAAGATAAATAAAATAATTGAGAAGAGAGTAAGAATAGTAAAGTTTGCTCTTAGGTGCCCATTACTGCCATCATTATGGTTTTAATCTTTGCTTTAAATACACACACTTTGTAAAGACAATGCTCAGTGCTCTGTGTTGTTGATATTCATTATATTACACGAAATAAATTACTTTTATACATCAGAATAAACTAAAATGAATTTATGAAATATAATGAATAATTCTTAAGCACCTCAAACAATAAACTTTTCAAGCACCATTTCAACAATATTTTTCAAGAAATTATATAAAATTTAAGGTTCTATCAAGTATCCTACAAAAAGATTTTTAATCAAGAAAAATAGAATACACATATATACTCGTAAGCTATCAACATTTGATGTTTAAAATAAAAATTCTACTGAAGACTATATAGTATGTATATCTGATCATTATATAAGTATATACACTTAATTGAAAATGGTTATAATGTCAGCATGTAAAGTTTTTTTTATAACTCCAATACTTTTCCCCACCTACTATGTTTAAATACATTTCACCTTAAATTCAAACTGAAATGATTATCTGTAATCAACTTTCCTTAAAAAGGCAAATACATAGAGCCACCATAATTTTCCATAAATGTAGTTTTGGCAAGATTGTGTGATATCTATTTTAATGATATTACCACTTATCATCATTTACAACAGGCATATACTTAGTCCCATTATCAGATTTAACTGTATTAGAGTTAGCACATATTCTAAGTTTTGTGTTCAAATGTTCCTGATACAAAGAAACAGATGCCAAGTTTTTAAAGTTTATACTAGAAACCGCACATAAATAAAAGCTTGCCATAGTATATAAATTTATTTTAGGTCATTGAGTTTTAGTTCCTTTGCTCCCTGGACCTCCCTTTCTTTCCTTTTCTCTTTCTTCTCCTCTCCTATCCTCTCCCTCCCTTCCCTTCCTTCTTCCCTCCCTCTCTCCTTTCTTTTCTCCTTTCCTTCCTCCCTCCCTTTCTTCTTTCCTCCCTTTCCTCCCTTTCCTTCCCTTCCTTCCTTCCCTCCTTCCTTCCTTCCTTCCTTCCTTCCTTCTTTCCTTCCTTCCTTCTTTCCTTCCTTGAAATTGTTTTAAAAAAAGAAGCCTATATAAATATCTACTTAGGAGAACATCATTGGCTTTTGGTGCCTGTATGAGTCTTGGGAACTAGGCCTTTGAGACACAAATGGATTATTGTTTTTACTTCTGAAGATGCCTGTAGCTTTAATTCCAGATTATACAACATGATAATTATCTTAAAAATATTTACACATATTTAAAATACACTTATTATAGACTAATGCTTCATTGGTATTACATCACATTATTCTTCATCAATAATAAGAATAGAATACATAATGTTAAAAACATTCAAGAAAAATTTAAAGTTATGGTAAGCAGTATAATAAAAATTGTTACTTTGAATATTTTCCATTTACAAAATATTACATAACCATATGTTACCACAACAAAGTAGTTAATTGCCCTGATTTTGTCCAAAATAAAAAACACAAAAAAGTGCCACCAGACATATTTTTGAAGGAATAGAGAGCAATATATGAGCATTATTATAGTTTCAGAGTAATTACAATTAAACTGGCTACGTCAACCCATATATCTTAGAAAGAAAGTATATTACAAAATTAAAAAAACAAGTTTGGCAATACTCTTATGAATAATATCAATCATTAACTACATCAGAAATTATTTAAGATTTTATTTCCAAATAGAATCTGAATATCTTAAGTCCAAGAGTAGCTTTCCCAAAAGTTTCTCCTTTTGGAGAATTTGTGAAATTGTGTTAGTTCTAAAACATTTCATTGAATCCCAGTCAACTTTTTCTGCATAAGTAAAAAATGAGGCTAAAATATGCAGAAATGTTTTGTTCATAGACTATTCTACTTAATGGAAGTATAGATAAATTCTTAGAGCGATAATAATGAATAAAATTTGGTAGTTTTAAAAAATCATATTAAGAAGTAAGCCAGACCCAAAGTACACAGGCTCCAGTTTCCCTCATTTGTAATAATTAGTATATGTCTAGGACAGTCCTAGCAGAGGATCAGAATAGTTCAATAGCTATGTACCTACGACCATATAAGATGATGATAAGCAAAATGAACTCCAAGATATGGAAACAAGAGATTTTTCTTTGTTGTTGTTTTTAATGTACTGTGTGAAGTTATTTCTTTTTTCTTTCGTTTTTATCCTTCTACCCCCTCCCCTTTTTATCCCCTGTTGTCACTGTATTTGATTATGGTACCCTGTGTCTTGTATATTCGTTTATCTGATTTGGGGAAGGGAAGGGGAACAAAATGGCGAGACAGAGGACAAAGGGTGAACCAATGCAACAGTGATATTCACAAGACACTATATTGGAAATGAACTTTATAACATGGGGGAAAGAAGGGTTAAGGGGCAGAGAAAGTGGGAGAAAAATGAGGGAGGGGTAACAATGTACAACAAATGTTTTCACTACCTTAGTATGTAACTGTAACTCCTCTGTACATCACTTTGGCAAAAAAAATTAAATTTAGAAAAATTTAGGGGGGCCGGGCACTGGTGGCTCATGCCTGTAATCCTAGCTACTCAGGAGGTTAAGATCTGAGGATCACGGTTCAAAGCTAGTCTGGGCAGGAAAGGCCTTGAGACTCTTCAATAAACCAACCACTCAGAAAACCAGAAGTGGCGTTGTGGCTCAAGTGGTAGAGCACTCGCCTTGAGCTGAAGAGCTGAGGGACAGTGCCCAGTCCCAGAGTTCAAGCCCCATGACTGACCAAAAAAAAAAAAAAAAAGTTGGTTTTCAACATAGTGTCTTGTGCATCTCATTGTTACAATGGGTCAACCTGTATCCTTATTTATTTTTACTCCCCCCCCCTCCCCGAATTAGAGAAGTGTATATACAAGATGCAGGGCACTGACATCAAATACAATGAAAAAAGGGGTTATACCATGGGGGAGGAACATACAAAGCAACAACAAAAAAACCCTTCAGCGGAGGTGGGAGGGTAGTTGTGGAGGTGGGAGGGAAGGGATGGTACCGGGAAAACAAAATAAAGGAGAAGGCAACAATGCTCAATAGGAAATGTACTCATTACCTTGTTTAGATAACTGTAACCCCTCTGTACAGCATTTTTACAATAAAAACATACAGAAAAATTAGGGAAGTGGGGGAGGGAAAGAGGGAAAAATGAGGAAGGGGGTAACAAGTTAAGCAAGAAACATACTCACTACCTTATGTATCTAGCTGTAACCCCTCTGTACATCACTTTGACAATAACATTAAAATTTTAGTAGCACTGCTTGTTAAAATCAGACATTTAAAAATTACAGACTATATATACTTGTGAATGATTGATTTATATTAAGAATTTTATTAACTTTATGATTCAAAAAAATCTAATCCACATTCTACATGAGCAGGATCAGACTAAACATTAAAGTCTCAAGTTTAAAACTATATGTAGTATTTAATCATTGTTTATATTTATAGTTATTAATCAAAAGGGATTAATATGACATGTCATTATATTTCTCAAGGATTTCAAGGATTTACATCTATAAAGCTATCAGTTAAGAGACTAAAGTAAACCACCTTTCTTTGCTGGCAACCTCTCAGGATATCCTGGTTCAGAAATGTTTGGATTGATTGATTGATTGATTGTCGGTAGTGGGTCTGAACTCTGGGCCTGGGCACTGTACCCCAGCTCTCCAGCTCAAGGGTAGCACCCTACCACTTGAGCCACAGCACCACTTCTGGCTTTTTTCTTCTTATGTGGTGCTGAGGAATCGAACCCAGGGCCTCATGCATGCGAGGCAAGCACTCTACCACTGAGCCAACTTCCAAGCCTGAACTTTTCTTTTTTATTCTCCTTTTTTTGGGGGGGAGGGGGGGAGGAGGTCCAGTCATGGGGCCTGAATTCTGGGTCTGGGAGCTGTCCCTCGGCTCTTCAGCTCAAGGCTAGCACTCTACCATTTGAGCCACAGCGCCACTTCCGGCTTTTTTTCTTTTTGTTTATTTGGTGCTGGGTAATCGAACCCAGGGCCTCAGGCATATAAGGCAAACGCTCTACCACTGAGCCACTTTCCCAGCCCCTCCTCTCTCTCTCTCTCTTTTTTTTTTTTAAAGATACTACTCCATGATGTTTAACATCCAACAACTAATTAAAGTATGCCATGCAGGTTAGACGTTCAGTTCTTAGTCTGTTTAAAGCAAAAGACTTAAGTGCTACTTTTATTAATAGACTGGATAAAATTTACAATCATATTCATGCCTAGACTTTCATAGAACAGCAATCAAAAAGGACAACAATATATGCTATTGTTATATCTCCACTTTTACATGTCAGGCTTTTGCTCAAGTCTTTGGAAACTTTCTAACACCACAAGTTTCCAGAATAAATGCCCAATAAGGAACTTTAAACAATTAGAAGTGATTGCTCAGGTTTTAGCGCATAAAAATTATAATATAAAGCACTGCTTAGAATAGACTATTAATAGAATAAATGTTGTTCAATACAAAATAAATGATTCTAAACATGTCTTCTGTAAAGGCTCACAAACATGGTGTTTAATCATAACCAGCCCCATGTGATATCCAATTATTTCCCTTTCTTTTTATCACTCCAGAGTTCTAATCATTAAAAATAGTCATTACATATTCTTCTTAGGAACAAACAAAAATTTATGTAACACTAAAATTTAACATTTATTTTAGTACCTGAACATATTGTATATTTTTCTTTTGATATTTGTGGTGTGAATTTGAGAATCAATTTTCAAAGTATAAAGGAAACCTCATAATTTCTAAAATATAACATTCTACAAACTATATATTTTGCTATGAAAGGGCTATAATTAAATTAATTTTCTACTACATACATAAGAGAATATATGTCATATAATGCATGTGAAAATATCTAGTATAAATAGTAAATGTGAACATAAACTAGAAAATTTAAAGTAGATCTTTTACATTTTTTCATTGTGTAGATGAATGAAGGGAGAAGAGGGGGAGAATGCAGCCAAGAATTTATTGTACATACCACAGAATTAAGGGAAGGTGTGGGCCAAAGGGGTTCAGAATATTGGAGGGGGTGACAGTGATCAAGATGCATTCTATTCTAAATCGTTTTGTTATATGGTGTCTCCTTTGAACAACTACTTAAAGATAATTTAATTTTTTAAAAAATTCACTTGTATGATTTAAATTATTAGCTAACCATTGTATTGTTTCATGATTTTAATATACAAATGTAGAAATATATGGCCACAAACAAGTTCATGTATTAAGTATGGCACAGAAAAACAAATGAATACTAGTTTATGACCATGAACAATATCATAACACAGCAAGGAAAGATTTTTGTTTTTGTGCAGCTCTAGGAATCTAGCCTTGCTCCTTGCTCATGAGAGGGAAGTCCTCTACAGAGCAACATTTCTGGCTTGAAAGATTTTTTAGTGAGTTTATTTAATTTTATTCTAATGTTGTTATTATTATATTTTACATAAGTCATAACCCACATCATTTACACTTTTTACTTTAAAATCTGCTTAAATATAGTAAGATAATCATTATTTTAAAAAATAATCCTGGGGCTTGAACTCAGGGCCTGGGCAACAGCTCTGAACTATTTGCTCTACCACTTTCAGCATCATTTCTGGCTTTTTGGTAGTTGATTGAAGATAGTATCAGCCACCAGTAACCCTGCTTAAAATAGATTCTTAAGAGAAGATTTAAAAAAAACAAACATTTTTCTTCCAACTATGAAAACATTTGAATTCTTAGTATATATTCTAGTTTATTACATTTTTGATATATAATGTCTTACCAAATTCAGACTGTCATTTGGGCTTTGCCACCTTTCTTTAGTTTTTACACTTACTATGGTATGTGGTAAGTTTTCTCAAAGCTCGCTCTTCTTAATAGCAACTTATCTCTCTCTCTCTCTCTTACACACCCACACCCACACCCACCCACCCACCCCCCCCCCCCCCCACACACCCCACACACAGATCTGGTAGTTCTGCTGGTTGGACTCAAGAGTTTTGTGCATCCTAGCAGGCCCTACCACTTGAGCAACTCCACCAGCACTGTCTGCTGGTCATTTTTGAGATAGGATCTTGCTTTATATCCGTACCAAATTCAATGGGATCCTCTGATTATGATTTTCCCACATAGCTGGGATGATAAGTGTGTGTCACTATACCCAACCATTGGCTAAAATGGAATCTCCAGGAACCTCCAAGCAGACAGAATTATAGGATTGAACCACATTCCCAGTATATTTAAAAATATACACTTTAGAGCTCTAAGATGAAATGAGTCATTGCATAAAAATAAGTTATACCATTTTAAAGATAGCTAATTCAAATATGAGTACAACTTCAACTGAGCTGTTTAAATTTTTTGTTTGTTTGTTTATGTGGTACCAAGGAATCAAACCCGGGGCCCTATGCATGTTAGGCAAGCACTCTACCACTAAGCCACATTCCCATCAGCTCAACTGAATTTTAAGAACAAAAAATGTAATGTACTCTCATCTAATTACTAATTAAAAGAAATACTAATTATTTAGTTGATTGATGTCTGCCTGGTGTCATTTATCTTTTTCTTTTCCTCCAAGAACTAGAGACTTTATATTCTACTTATTCATATCTTTTCAAAAAAAAAAAAAGAAGAAAGTGCAAAAAATAAAAACACTTCATTTCAATTTGTTAGAATTAATTACTTAAAGAAGTTTTAGCTGAATTCATAAACTATTCCCATCCATCCTCTTTGCTGTGGTTTGGTAGTATTTTGGGGCTACAAAGATTATATATAAAATCAATGTCATTATGTTGTGGTATAAATATCATAATAACATTTGTAACTTAAAAATAGGAATGGTTTATAAAGATAAACTTTAAATAGTATTTTGAACTTTCTATAGTACTGTTTAGGAAAGCAAGTATCTCCACATTAAGGTACAATCAAATATAAGTAAAGCAGATAACCATTTGTTCTAATTCAGAATAAAACAATTTTGTCTTTCCCATGTCTACATAGGTATTTTTCTCAATAAATCTTAAAATATTTACCACTCTAATCCTCATGGGATCCACACATAAAGTTCACACCAAAATGAGAAAAATGAGGTACAACAAGAACACACACATTAAAAAGCATGAAATGCAATGTTTATAGTCTCATGCTTTCACTTGGTTTTCAAACCCTGACAAACCTGGCTCAGATTGGTGTTGCTTTTTCGGCAATGGTTTATCATCACTTATTGTACCATTCCCCTTTTTCTGCTGGTCTTCCCATGTAACTTCTAGTATAAATCAAGAAAACAATAATCAGACCTTGTCATAACCATTAATGTGCAAAATTACTTCAGAAACTGAAGGGTATTTTGGGGAGTATTTTTCCTAAATTCTCACATATAATACATATTATGCAGCATAATATTTTAAATAGAAAAATGGAATATTCTTTTAATTTTTCATTATTTCAAAATCCAAAGCCTTAAGCTTTATGCATTATACTTCAGTTAAATTAATGACTCCAAGGCATGGAGAAAATAATACCTAATGATAAAATGACTTCACAAATAATGGCCACTTATTTATTGATATTATTTAACACTAATTTTACTTTAAAAATAAAAATTTCACTACTTATTTTTTCTTGTGATAAAATTAAATGTTTATATGTAATTATAGAAAAATTTACATATATCATGAAACTATAAATTTCAATATATAAGAAAAATAGTTATTTTCTAATATACCTAGACCTCATAATTGAAAAAATATATATTATAAAACAGTTGCACAGAAACTTGATGCAGTAAGACAAAAATATTTACTAGTGACAAATTAGTATTATTGAATGCAACTTATTATATGATTTATCTAAGTTTGTCTATAATTATTTCTTTAGTGATACAAAACTCATTGCTTTAGCAAATGTATACCAGTCATCTACTACAATCCTTGCACAACTAGGTAATAGGGATATAATTGTATATAAAATATTCAGGACTCTATAGTCTCATAAACTGGTTTGTTGAATGGTAAGTCCTTTGAACTACTCCTTAAAAAAATAATAAAAAATAATGTTAAGCCAGGTACCAGCTGAGAGCTAAGGATCATGCTTTGAAACCAGCCCAAGAAGGAAAGTCCATGAGACTTTTATTTCCAGTTAAGCACCAGAAACCTGGAAGTAGGGCTGTGGCTCAAAGTGGTAGAGCACTAGCCTTGAGCAAAAGAGCTCAGAGAGCATCCAGGCCCCGAGTTCAAGCCTCGCAACTAATCAAGAAATAATATATATGTGTGTGTGTATATATATATGTATATAATTTTTGTTGTTGGTGGTGGTGGTCATGGGACCTGAACTCTAGGACTGGGTGTTGTCCCTTCAGCTCAAGGCTAGTGCTCGATTTGAGTCACAGCACCACCTTCCGGCTTTTTCTGCTTATGTGGTCCTGAGAAATTGAAACCAGGGCCTCATGCATGCAAGGCAAGCACTCTACCACTGAGCCACCTTCCCAGTCCTATAAATAATATTTATATAATATCTATATAATATTTATATAATATCTATACCATTATATTTCCTTGAGAAAAACATAGCTTACAAACATCATAAGCAAGTAAAGTACATTTGGACTTAGACAATGGCAAGGGCTAAAAAGACAAACATGATCTGAGTAAGAAGGGAATGAAACATGCAAGAGATGATGACATTTTGGACAGAATAGCCAGGGGAGTCATTTCTATAAAATCAACTTCTGAGTAAAAATCACAAGAACCTAAGGCAGTTATATGAGAAGATATTTGAGGTAGAAACATGAAAATGTATATATTCTAAGGATGAAGTATGTCTGGTATGTTCTGGAGAAGTGTGGAGGTCACAGAAGCTGGAACATAGTGAGCAAAGAAGACTGTAATAGAAAAGTAGGTTAGAACAGTAATGGAGATGGAAAGTGAGGGAGTACATATTATATAGTTCCTTGTTGGTATTACATTAAAGAGATGAACTGTCCACCACTCAATCTTGTTCTCAATAACCATACATTTTGTCACTTGCCTTTACTTTTATTCACATTTCTAAAGCTAACTATAAGGCAAGTAGGCATCACTATGCACATTCTAATCTCACAAAGCTAAACTCTGCCATACATTATACTATGGTGCCTTATCTACCTTTGAGCATAAATGTTAGAATATTTGGGCATTTTATAATGTTGAAACAGATACGTGGTTATATAAAGCCAACGTTGAAAATAGAAACACTACACTGCAACATAAGATCTGTGATTTTCAAACTATTTTGTATTTTGTATTAGGATTGATAATGTTTTCCAATTTTTAAAACTCAAATAAATGTTATTAATAATGGAAATACATTCTAGTCCAGAATCAACTATGTACTGAAAGGAAATAAACGTACTGTTTTTGAAATATTATTATATCAGGTGTATAATTTAACTCTTGATTCTCCACTTAGGAAATAATCTGATAAAGATAGGATATAGAATTTGAAAATAATAAACAATATGGATACAGATAGTCCACAATAATCAACTTCTAGTGGAAACAGAAATTCTAAGCCTCTTATAGCATTATACAAATTATCTAATAAATTCCAAGATACCAATTGTCTCCTTCTGTTACAAGAATGAAGGAACCATCTGCTAATTGGAAAATGTATTCTGTAGTAACACAAGAAACAACAGACTAGTTTTTCAATGTTGGGGGAAAAAAGAAACTCATTAATAAAAATATTTGTCGATACTGCTGATTGCCCTTTTGGTTATCTTCCAATAAACACAGATTTGTGCATAAAATGAAGTGCCAAAGCAATCAATTCTAAAAGTTATTTCGCCTTTCACCATTTCATAGTTTTTTGTTTGTTTTTGTTTTTGTTTTGTTTTGTTGGTTGTGGGGCCTGAACTGTGGGGCCTGAACTCTGGGCCTGGACACTGTTCCTCAGCTCTTCAGCTCAGGGCTAGCACTCTACCACTTGAGACACAACGCCACTTCTGCTTTTTTTTTTCTGCTTATGTGGTGCTGAGGAATCAAACCCATGGTCTCATGCATGCAAGGAAAGCATTCTACCACTGAGCTACCTTCCCAGACCCATTTCATAGTTGTTGATGTTTCAAAAAGTAGGTAACATGCTATATCTGAAGTGAGATTGGGTGTGTAAAGGTACAAGTTGCTTACTTTAGAAATATGTTAATTGGTTGACAGTATATTCTGAGGTGTGGAGAAAAATTTTAAATGTAACATTTAAATTTTAAACACCATTTTTGAGTTGATATCATAGCTAAAGATAAGCTGATAGAAGAGGTAATTGATATAACATTAGACGAGCCAGAATGTTGCCACTATTAATAAGTGCATGACTGTAGGCAAGATTTGTAAGTTCTTTGACTGAGAAAGCTGAAAAATTTGTAAGATTTTTCCAGCTCTAACATTACAGAGCACCTCTTGATTACGATAATTCTAGACATATTAGTAAAATTAGAACTTGTGGAAAAGTAACTACTACAGAGATGATGAAGGTACTGAGAGTTCACAGTTGTCCCCACAGATGTACCTACTACTATTAAACTCTACCTTAAAAACAGCAAATGCTGGAGATACCACAATACCAGACTTCAACTTATACTGCAGAGTCATACAACAAAAACAGCATGGTACGGGTACAAAAGCGGACAGGAAGACCAAGGGAACAGAAAACACAAAATTAAAATCACACAGATGTAGCCATCTGATTTTTGACAAAAGGAGCCAAAAATATGCACTGGAGAAAAAGCAGCTTCTTCAACAAATGGTACTGAAAAAACTGGCAATCTACCTGCAAAAGAACCCTTATTTCTCACATATACAGTATTTTTTGGCAACTTTTCAAAAATGTGCTATGTCCCAGTTAATAACTAGATTAATTCAACATGAAGTTGAATTTTACAAAGTGGCTCTTTACCAAGTATTTGGTTCCACACACTGTATTCATTTTTTTACAATTGAGTTCTCTCTTTCAGAAATTTTGATCAGTGTGGCTATAAACTCACAGACATGTTTATTTACCCATAGTTCTCTGTTAACATACATGGCAATCAAACCATACTTAATACATTCTTTCAGCTTGACTTCCTGCTTTTTCACTGTATGAATCTGTCATTTATTTTATATTTCAATATGTAGTTTATTTAGGAAAGAAATATAGAAATGTCTTTAAAAAAGTAAAGAGTTGTTAGTAATTATAAGAATAGAATAATTATCTCACTTAACAAAGAAATAATTTAACAAACATTACTGTATTTGGTTCACAATGTAGCATTAGTGGCAATGAGAGAAACGTACTGATTTCCTTCTCTTAGATGAATGATCTTGGGTTAAGGGTCTTGATTCATACAGTTGCTAGACTGTTAAGATAGGCCTGGATCTAAAGTCCAAAAGTCCGTATTCCTCCTCATATATCGTATCAATTTCCTAAGATTAAATTGCTTTTAACAACAAAGATAGTTTTAAGATTTTACTTAGGATATCAACTATGTATGTTCTTGAAAAGTTGCTGAAGTTTGCAAAAAGTTAGAAAGCAGAAGAGAGTTCTTTCTTAACTGATCATTCACTTGAGACTTTGGAACTACAGAAATCAGATGAATAGGGGCTGGGAAGGTGGCTCAGTGGTAGAGTGCTTGCCTTGCATGCATGAGGCCCTGGGTTCGATTCCGCAGCACCACATAAGCATAAAAAGCTGGAAGTGGCACTGTGGCTCAAGTGCTAGAGCACTAGCCTTGAGCTGAAGAGCTGAGGGACAGTGCCCAGGCCCAGAGTTCAGGCCCCACAACCGGCAAAAAAAAAAAAAAAAAAAAAAAAAAGAAAAAGAAATCAGATGAACAAAAGGAGACAAAGAACAAATTAAAGAGTAAAGGCTTCCAAAAAAGAAATGGTGGAGAAAGAAATTAGAAAATAACTGTTTATCTGGGATTTAACTCCCACAAGTGAATCAACTTGGAAATTATGAATGGGGAGGAAAAAATCTGAAGTACACTTAAATGTACTTTTCTATTCTAGCTTCTGCCTTACCTTAGGTTAACAACTGTTGGATTGAAATGCCCTGAATGGTCACCTATCTTTAGTCTTTTCTCTTTCAAGTTCATCCTGTTCAATCTCACCATGTTACGTATCCATAATGCCAATATGATTAAATGTTCATTTTCAAGGAACATGCACATTTTACTGACATGTTAAAATATACCTGTTCTTCATTAATTTTGTACACACTGTCATTCCTATGTTTGAAAAGATATTTAGAAGTATCTAACAAGTCTATAAAACTTATTCTAGGCATCAATCCAATTTAGGAGTTAAGCCATGAATGTGACATTCTATTTATACAACAATCATGTACAAGACTATAGAGAGGCAGCAAAATGAAGCCAAGATCCTACGTCTATGTCTATACATAATCTGCCTACATATTATCTACTTCCTTTGAATGCTTTCAGAACAGCCATCCATTACAATGACTCCCAAAGTTACTTCACCAGTTTTGATGTCTTTGTTACCTGTTTTTGTTTGTTAGTTTGTTTCCCCTTCCCTTCCTCTTTCTTTTCCTCTTCCCCCCTTTTCTTTTCTACCTTCCTTTCTACTTCTTTCTTTCCTTTTTTCTTCCCTCCTTCCATTCTCTTCTGTCCTTTGTTTCTTGTTTAAAAGGCTATCTATATTTATAATAATATAGGCAATTATACATCATTACAATATTTCTTTTCATCTTTCCATTCTGTCTTTAAGTATATGAATTATTATACTTATTATTTATATATATGAATAATAACCAATTATATTGTATCTAACTTTTCAAACCAAGCATTATTAACAACAATAACAAGATAAACAACTGATTGTATGGACACAACATTATTTGAGGTACAAAACTTCAACATGTTCAACATGTTCTAAAACCATATTTGGGGTTAAAATCCTCATAGGAGCCAGGTGCTGGTTGCTCATGCCTGTAATCTTAGCTGCTCAGAGGGCTGAAATATGCATAGTTCCAAGCCAGCACAGGCAGAAAAGTCCATGAGACTCTACTAAACTACTCAGAAAAAGTGGAAGTGGTGCTGTGGCAAGTGGTAGAACGCTATCCTAGAACAAAAAGCTCAGGGAAAGCACCTAGGCTCAGAAATCAAGCCCTAGGACTTGGGGGAAAAATCCGTATAGGATATTGAGGACCCAGAGTATTAAAAACTTGAAAAGGGTCAAAAAACACTTAGATGTAAAATAAGTTGAAACCATCATGAAACTTGAAAAGTCCTAGCAGAGTAAACAGTTCTCTGACTTTGAGAAAACTTTTTTTAAAGTTTTTGTACAGTTATTTTATACACATATTGAATTTATATAAATAAATTACATGAACTTTCTAACATATTATGAAATAGCTTAGGCTTCCATCTAATCTTATTAACTTCAATTATTTATTGTTTTTGAGCTAGTTAATCAAGAATAGCACCAAGAATACTAATTCTAAACAAAATGAAAAAAAATATACACACATATATTGAATAATTGGTACTAACATGTATTATAATCAGATTTAACTTAACTTTAAGTCTAAAATTAATATCTTTAGATTGTACTAAAAATAGAAAGTTATACCAACAGCACTAAGAAATTATAGTAATAATAACTAACACCATATGAAGAGTATTGTTCAAAGCAATTTAATATACCAAGTTATTTTTAAAAATAAGTATATAATTATCTCCACTGCAAGTAATGTTATTTAGAATGGATAGAATTCATCACTCTCATCTTCCAACATACCTATTACCCTACCACATGTTTTAGCATCCCTCTTCTCACAACTCAATTTTCTCCACTAACTTACTTCTCATTGAAATTTGTATGTGATACCAGCTCAGTGTACGCCCTCAATAATATTAACATTTTTATGTTTGATAGAAAATAAGTTTGGAATGAGTGTGGGACAGTGAGGTTCCATAAGCATTACCAATATGAACTGCATACAAGATCAATGGAAATAACAAGAAAATAGAACATTCTAGAAGTAAATAGTGTGACAGTATTCTAGGCAAGTAAGGATCAAGAAACAAAAGAAGCTAGTGAGAGATAACATTATATTAGTTAGTAAATGTCTTTAACCTAATGACTTCATTAAACATAGTATCTTAACATATTAAAAGTCACTTGAATACAAAATGGCATTAAAAGTAATTGAAATGCTTTGCATCTAATAACTGACTGAACACTTAGGAGGAAATATTTTAGTCTTTCAGTTCACTGATCTATATTTAATACATCAAAAGTTTCCTTATCAGAATTCAGCAAACACTATGAACATCAATTTTAGATAAGAATATAAACATGTAATTAAATGTTAACAACTCTTAAATTTTGATTGATTTTTAAAATATACACGTTTTATAATATTTGACTTAATTTTGTTCAAATTTTTACGTTATTTTTACCTTTAAAATCATATCTTAGTACACATATTAATGGATAATATTGAAGCAACAAAAATTTAAATTAATTTCAGTTATAATTGGATCTTACATAGTACATCATAAATATTACTATTAAAGGACGAAGACAAGAAAAAATATATTGATTATTGACCATTTCATCTGACTAAGGCACAAAACTATTCACACCTTAATTTGGCTCAATTATAAGAACCAAATATTACAATAAAATGCTAATTTTATGTAACATTTTAAGATGTTGGCACTACAAATCAATGTATGAAACCATATTTGGTTATTGATTACTTCAAAACATACAGTTCCTATCATTGTGAGTTTAGTTGAATTATTTATGTTCATTATTATTTCTGTTCATTATTTTGATCTCATAAGTGTTTTATTTTTTACTTTAAAACTGTACTTTTAAATATTTTAAAGAGGTTCAATTTAAAAACATTTCTGAATCAAAAATATCTGTATTGTGGTTTTCTAAATGAGTAATAGCCCATCACCCCTATTTTCCTCAGAAGCTTGCAACTTAATATAATAAAACAATGCAAACCTTTCAATTTTATCATAAATATTTGATTAACACAGAATTATAGGAAGATTAATATGAACTTTAAAGATGGATTTCTTATTAAGAAATAAAAAGATCATATGCTTAAATATTGAATAACTTAAATTGGGATGAATACTTGCATTTATACTTCCATAATTTAAGGAAGTCTATTCACAATTACAAATATTAATGAAGATATATAACATATAAAAAACAATTAATTTTATTTTAGACTTGCCTTTTTTCCCATTATTAGGTAGGCTTGGTGCTTTATCCCCATTGTCTTTGTCATTGAAAACAGACAATAATGAATAATAATTAAGGTCATTAAAATCCAAATAAAAAAACCAAGCACTGCAAAAGGAAAAAAATCACACACTAGAGAAATCCATGCATTAAGCATGACACACTAATGAACACAGAATCAAGCATATACTTCCTACAGAAAAAGGAATAGAAATGAATATGTATGCTTTTATGCTAAGTGCTCAAATGAAGCAGTTTAGTAATTAATTAAAGATGAGACAAAATGGCAAACTGATTCAACAAATGAATTCCATTATGTTAATGGAGCTAATATAAACAAAAGTGATACTGTATTGCTGATGTCCTCAGATAAATGCTATCCTCAAAAATAATTTCACTTTTGGAGCCAATTAATGAGTACTGTGAAAGTTTTCAGTACTTGTATGAACTAGTCTGAGACAGAGGGAACAGATGAATGGAAACATTGTTCAGCTATATGAAAATGAAATTCACCTTTACAATATTCCATAAAATGTTAGCCCTATAACATTCCAGAAAAATAGAAGATGTGGGAAACTCTAGAATTTAGAATATTAGATATTCAGAATGGAGAAAGTTATACATGTCTATAGCTATGCAATTAAAATTGCCATTATTTTATGTTATCAGATATATCCTGATAATGTTTCTTATTTCAATGACTCTAAAAAGTTACAAATATTTAGCAATTTGCATCTTAAGATATTTTAGCTTTAAAAAGTATAAAGCTTCAGAGACTACATCCATGAAAACACATATCATGAATAATGTGTGTGTGTGTGTGTGTGTGTGTGTGTGTGTGTGTGTGTGTGTGTGTGTGTACAATGGCATTAATTTCTCACAATGATAAGGAGAAAAAAGTCCATAAATTACACTCAATATAATGAAAATCAACTGAGTATTTGGTAAAATTAAATTTAAAGTTAGCCTATATTGTTCCAAAATTTTAAATTTTGAAACAACTTGACAGATTATAAGAGTTTTGGATTCAGTTCTGGTTTCAATAGAAAATAGTGAAAACTTGATACAGCTTCTGTAAAGGAATTCCTAGTCATATAATATTTTGTTGGTGTATAAGACTTTCAAGAACATTCTGACCAAACGTAGCAAAATTATGATATATAATTTAACATGTTACAAAGCACCAGAAATGAAGGAGCCCTTTAGAAGGAGGACACTATAAGAGGTAATTATAACTATTAATAAATCTTTCTTCAATACTGAACTTTGAGGAAGAAGAGGAACAAACAAAAAGTTAATTGTTCTTAGGAAATAAAATAGTGGGAAAATAAACATTGTCTCTTAGAGCTCTAAGGGATTTACATTCTGTTGTATAGTTCATTATCAGTTATCTCTAGATTAAAAATGTTAAAGAGGAGCTAGAGCTTCCTGTACTCCGTGTAAACCTGGTAAAATCCATTTTCTAGTTAGTACTTAATAATATTATTAAATGAGTAACTGATTTTAAACTAAAGATCAGAGAAAGGATATGTGTGTATTTTGGTCAAAAGCACTCTGTGTAATTCTGATTTGATTAAAATATTAAGGAAAATATTCAACAAACTTGGTAAGTTAATTTGGCATATTGTTACCCAGATAGTTTATATTCTTCACTAACAAAATCACATAATTAAAAATAAATACTAAAAAATGTGTTATCTCTTGTACATTTTCAATATAGAACCTAAAGTCTTATGTAAAATTAAAACGGTAAATTTATAAAAAAGTTAACTTCTTAATTAAGACACACAGACAGACCTGCCTTGACCTCTTCTCCCTGCTTTTCCACCCCCTCTTCTTCCACATGCCCAGTTTCTTCATTAACTTCTGTGTTTCAACAGGTAAAGAAAAAGATAATACCACATAGGTGTGTTCATCACTTTTAAATGAAGACAAACAATACTCATGATGATATAAACAAGTGACTACAAGATGAACACATCATTTTAATGCAAATAATTTTACTACTAGTAAAGTTACTATTAGCATTGTCTACTTCCATGGAGCTATTGATTTATAAGTGAGAAGTTGTTTATATTTGCAGTAAAGTCTAAAGTATAATAAGTATCCGAGTAACTATGTAACATGGGTAAAGCACCTTGTCTATAAACGAAGTATATTATTAGAAAACAGTAACATATAACATTTCTTCTGAAGAAACAAAAAAAACTCAACATAAATTATTATACTTTTATAAAATGATAGTACATCAAAGTTAGGGGAAAGCAATCATAATAAATAATGTCTTACATTTGTAGAATAAATTATTTTTCTGGTTTTCAGGTAAAAAATTAAAAATAATAGTATCATAGTCAGGATAAAAATTTCAATTTATTTAGTTAACAGATAATGAAAACTTATGAATAGGATTCAATCATGTTTTGGCTGCTAAAGATGATTACAAAGTAAGATTTTAAATTACAAGTTCTAACAATTAATTTTTTAGGAAATTATCTAAGTATAATTTGGTGTAGACCATCAATTGATAATCTATGTTGGGTTACTAAACCTTTAACATCATTTAGAAGTTGAAGACCTTGATAAGAGTTATATAACTCTTTTAAAACTACAGAAAAATATACAATCATGTATCTACTAATGTCTCTATGTTAACATTTGTGTTTAAAAATCATCCATACTATTAACTAAAATAAAACAAATGAAAGAGAAAATTATGACTGGACCTATGAATGAAAAATTATGATTTTAATGGGTTCACAGACAAAAAGAATAACAAAACTGGTAAAAAGATAGTTGATAAGCCTCTGAATCTCATCAACCCTTACTTTAGTTTCATCAGTGTGTCTGGTTTTCTGGCATATTTAATATAAGAAAGATCAGATGGCTATTTATATCTTAAGAGATAGGATACTAAAATTGGTTTTAGAAAATTTTTTATAAATTAAATGCTCTGACTTCATATATAAACAAATTTATTTAGTAATTATGTTTACAAATCCTGATAACATGTGTTCCATATATATTACTGAAAGTAAATGAAAAGTAATTTAAAATTACAGGCTCTCAATTTTTTGCAAATTGTTGAAAATTATAGCAATGTTGCTGAAATCTTGTGATTCAGCATAAGACAATTAACTACAGCATCACTGGGTTGTCCAAAGTAATAGTACACAATAGAAAGAGGAACAAAACAAAAGTTGGTTATTATTTGCTTACAACTAACAAGGAAAGAACTTTTATCAAGAAGTTATATAACTGAATAAAAACACTGCTGCTTAAATGTGATGTTTAGAAATTTGTTACAAATGTGTTACAGGAAATAAATTTTAGTATAAACATGTAAAGAATGATGAGATTTTTAGTAGTATTTTATATACTAGTTGAGTAGCTTTTCAATTTCAAAATAAATATTGGAGGCATTTATTCAACAAATATTTATTTGGGGCCTATAAAGTGCCAGACATTATTCTATGTGCTAGAGATTCATCAGCCAACAAAAGCTAATAATTTTAGAATTAACTGGCAGAGGATTCTCTTTATTATCCTACTGAATGTATGACAATTTATATATCAACACTCTGTTTTTCACATTGAGGCATAATGTGGTGCTTGATAATAAAAGCAAAAACACATTTAATTTTTATGCACTATGTAAGCAATTTTGCTACAACAGAAAAAATGATGTAGGAAATATAAACCACAACCACCAATTCAACAACTTTATTTTTTGAGAAAGCCCAATTTAATAATTAAAATATCATCATAAAACAAAATGAAATATATGATGATAAATACAGCTATACTATTTGTACATTCTCAATGACATAAACACAGACTGCAATCGATATCTCTAGTTAATCTCATGAAAATCTAGAATCCTGCTTTTAAGGCAAATTAAATCTCTTAAAAGTAAATATCTTAAAAAAGTAAAAATAAATATTAACCCATCAAAGAAGTTAAGTTCTGTAATCTTACTTGATGAATCAAAGCAATTTAATATCTTGGTATTAGAATAACTAACATAAAATTTGAATAATTTATCAGAAACTATAAAAAATAATTTTACTATATATAAAACTATATAATGAAGCGACATCAATTGCAGTTGGGTTTATTTTTGCTTACATAGCCCCCCAAAAGGCTGTCAGCACAAAACAAACCCTCCTTTATGTACAGACCTTCATAAGGTTCTATCTCCTTGACTCCATTGTCTAGGGAAAATAATAACAACAACAACAACAAAGAATAGAAAAAAGGAAAAAAGGTAGGGAGGGGGGAACCAAAGCACAAGGGTTAAAAACAACAGAAATTTCCAAAGTCACAGAATGTACAGTTTATCAAAGAAAAGTTAAATGGTGATTTAAATATGAATATACAGCTTTGAAATTATACCCATATACCAAATAAAAGGATCATCTTAAATAATGTTAAAATTATTATATTGTTATTCATGCTATTAGAGGCCTTTTTACAAAAATTTATAGGTATTTGAGAAATATGTTCATGTGCACATCAGCAAATATTGCTTCTTATGCAAAAATTGAAATTATTAAAAATATCAGTACAACATGCATCTTTTTTTGTATATTTATGATTACCTTTTCTTGTACTCCAGTTTTGAGAAGGATCACCAATGTTGTGCATCAGCTAACCAGTCCTTTGCAGTGTGTGAAAATTGATTTAGCTAGTTACTAATAAACTTTATGTAATTATGAACAATTACATAAACTTAGTTGCAAAGAAGTATTTCAACTACTATAATTAAGATAATATTAAGTTTACTTTTTAAGTGCATTTATTCAAATTTGAAAAATGAGTAAGAGCAATTAAAAGCTTATTTTATCTTCAAGTAGCATAAATTTTACATGCAAAATATGTAACAGAATTCACAAATACATTTATTGTCATTGTCCAATGCAGCCAAGGCATAGCAAAAGATAACCAACACAAAAGTAATAAGAAATCTTGATTCACCTTAGCTTCCATGTGTATTTCCTATATGACATAATTAGAAATCAAACTTACTTCTTTCCAATGTTCCCTTTGGTGGAAGCTGTGGAAGCTGTCGGCCCCTTCGTCCTGCCACTGGAGTACTTGATGGGCTTGTCTGCACAGATCCAGTACGAGGGTGAGACCTACAACATATATCATTAATATTTATTTTCAGTATATGGGATTAAATACTTTAAATACAGAGGGCTCATAGGACCGCTGTATAAGTGCAGTTTTAAAAGAGGTTTAGCTGCTGATTAAAACGTTAGGGAAACAGGACAAAATATGGATATTTGAATGGTTATTTGAGTAGCAAAAGATGCTTGTATTTTTTTGTGTAATATGCACACATACACACATACATGCACACAAAACCTTACAATAAAATCCATGGACTTGTTAATGTAAGTTAGTGTTCTACTCATGTGAAAGTAAAAGGAGAATTTTGAAGCTCAAAAAAAAAAAAAAAGTAATGTTACTTTCCTTTTTTTTTTTTTTCTTCCAGATTTCAAACTCTTAACACTAACCTTCCCTTGATCTAAAGAGATTTTTACTCAGGCTTACTTGAACTATTCCATGGTTAGAAAATATGTAATGCAACTACAACTAACGCCCTGAACAATTCAAAATTCATTTAGAGAAAATGTATGATATTAGTGTTGATAGAAAGTAAATACTATCTAGTTTTCCTTATTGACATTAAGATGACTATTATAAAAGTGATGTCTAATGAACACAAAGTAACTTCTCACTCTGAAGGGAAAGAATACTTTGGGGATTTATCTCGGACTTCTAATTAATGAAAATCACAAAACAGATGAAATCAGGACAGTTAATAAACAAATTACAATGATATGACACACTATTATATCCATTGAATATAAGTAGTGTGTTTACACTGAAAAGGTTAGTATTGACTGGTATTAGTGATCAGCCAAAGATGATAGAAGAGACCATTTAGCTGTTGGAAATATAAAATGGTGTGCTGGTGGGGCAAAAAAGGGAAGTTAGTCTGATTGATTTATCTTTCACCTCGATAAGGCAGGTGAAGGAGGGGCAGATCTTCCCGTCATTAATGAAGGCATCGACCTCATGAGGTTTGTATCAGGACGTTCAGTGGATCTGGAGCGGGTGGTGGTCCGCTCAAGGAGAGGCCGTTGTTCTGTTGATCTGGATCTGTGATATGGCTGTCTATCTGCTGCTTCACAATCCCTGTAACGTTAGTCAAAAAGCAGCTCAGTTGATCTTTAGTGCCCTTCTGCTATTTGGTTATGATGCATCATACTGATTTTGAAAATGGAATTGTTTAAAATTATTAAGTATGTAAACAGAAAAATTTCCCCAACATAGTCTTTGTAAATTCTTACTGAATTTAAGAATTTCTAAAGAACTAAATTTAGTCTGCCTTTAATAGCAATTTCCAATGAAGGTAATAGGAATTGCCCAGCTATGCCCAACAAAAATCCAAACTGCCTCCTTTGTAAAATTAATTTCCTAATCAAATAATGTGAAGCATAATTCAATGATTTTTCCTAATGTTTTCAAGAGTGTCAAAAACCTTATAGATATTAAGTCTCAAACTTGCAAGGCCATGTATTATATTAACATACCAACAAGATACAAAAAGGCTTCTTGCATAATTATAATGCACTGGAAAACTTAACCATTCAAACCAAAGAATGAAAATGAGGTTGTGGGAAAGTAGGGCCACTTTGAAATATGTAGCCACATGTAAATATGACTCCAAAAGACATCACTCTGTAGAGAACTGGTAATCAGCTATCTATCTCAATGCACTTTAGCTATACCAACTATTGCAGAATGGATATCAATTGCCTGAAATTATAATTCTGAAGCAATGTGATCTCTCTGACCATAAATATATCTAATACTAAAACTTAATCCATGGAATAGTTAATCCATAGAAGGAATAAATTTAAGTCACCCTTCATTAATGATTTTTAATTTCTGGAGCCTAAGATAATACTTATCTAACATGACTAATACATGTTTTCTGGTAACCAACCCCACAATTTGTAAGACAATTCTAAAGACAGTAAATCTGGCTCTAAAATGCAAACATAGAACACATGTCAAAGTATACTTGAAGTTATTACCTCCTTGCCCAGTTGCTACAACACAAATGGAAATGCTTATATATTATAGACAGTAAAGTAAGCATTAACCTTATCAAGGAATTCCACTTTACCTACAAATTCTGTAAATTTTATTTTCAAAAATGAAAAAATTGTAAACAATTTCATACCTTGGGATAACATTACAAAATCATAGGGCAACATTTGTGATTTCATAAATATTAAGTCTGTGTATCACAATGTGATTAGCTAAGTTTAGTATTTTCATGTAAACTCATATATAATCCTCAATTATAAGTGAGAGAAATGAAAATGTGACCTTATACTGTAAAAATCATAATTTATTTTTCTACAAAACACATTTTAGAGAGAATACTTGTTTGGAAAAAAAAATCCTCAATTTGTTATCTGTTTTTTTAGCATACACAACCTATCTTCATCAGAATAGGCAATTAAACTCAAAGAATGATGTATCCATGAGTCCTTCAATTTCTAAAAATTAATTTCTCTACTTAGCAAATTTCTAAATCTTTAAATTTTTAAATCTTTACATTTTAATTTGTTAATGTAAACTTATTAACAAATGTTTCTCATATAATGTGGAGGCAAAACTTACTGGAATATTTACAACTATCTCAACTGAAAATAATATTTAATTTATCCAAAATTTGATATATTCTGATTCAATGAAGCAATTTTTTATGTGGGAAGGAAATTGCAGAATATCTAGTCTCAAGGCTTACAAAATGAACTATTTTTAATACTTGAGATATATTAGTTATTGTGAGATGCAGGAAATTACTTCAAATGTCTTAACCTGCCCTATATCTTCCAAAACGTACCTCTGTTTAGAAGTACTTCGATTGAAAGGGGAAAATCCCTTAGTAAATAACCCCTTTAGTAAAAAAGTTTTTGAGAGTTATAGTCAGTCTTTGAAATTCTATTTTTCTTTTTCTAATGATCACAATGTGAGATGAAAATATGGCCATCAGTGAGGCACACAAGGGAACCACAGCAGAAGGCAGACTTCTCACAATATGTCAGTTACAGTTAAGACAAGAGAAACCTACTAGAATTTGGGGTTCTGCATTGACTAAGCAGGTGCTCTGGTGCTTGAAATATGCTTCCATCACTTTTGCTTTATTTTTAAATTAATATTGATTTATTAATAAATATTTATAATGACCTCAGTTATCTCAATCTATGCTTAAACATGTCTCCTTTATAGTTAGTATGAGGGAAAAATTCATTTTTACATTTTAATCTTCAAATGGTTATACTAAGGGGCTATAATTTAACATGTCTGTTTATGTGTCCAGTGCATCTTCATCAAAGTCAACCCTCAATTATTCTCCTCATCCTCCCCACCCTTTCCTCTTGAGTCTTAAAGTTTTCCACTTCCATTTTCACATATGTACATTGAGAACTATATCTTTCCCCATTTCCTGTTCTATGTATCTACTCCCTTCCCACTAGTCTCCCATTCAAATAATGTTTCAGTTCCTGATATTCATTTGTTTGTTATTTGTTCAAAGGGTTTACTCCATGAAGTTTCACTCCTGCATATATTATATATTTTACTCAATTTAATTGAGTATGCATACACATACATATGTGTGGTGTTGCATATGCCTATGTATGTTGTTATATGGAGGCTATATTTTGGGCCTGAGATCCACATTTGAGAAAATATGGGCCTTTTGTCTTTGGGGGGCCTAGTTTACCTTGTTCAGAATGAAGTTTTCCAGATCCATTCATTTTCCTGCAAATGACATAAATTCATTCTCCTAATGGCCTATATATGTATATAATACATTAATCATATATTTCATAATATATAATATGTAATGATATATAATATACACATATATATGCAATGGAATTTTATCTTATCTTATACCTGTACACACACATGGACATCTGGAATGTTTCCTAACTTGGCTATTTGTGATGAGTGCTGCAATAAATATAGAAGTGTAGTTGTCTTTGTTATAACTTATCCCATAGTCTTTTGGATAAATGTCCAATCTGGTAACACTAGTGCACAGGGTAATTCTATGTTTGGTTTTTTAAGGATTCCCAATACCAATTTCCACAGTGGTTGGACTAACTTATATTACCACCAACATAGTATTAGAAGCCCTTCTTTTCTGAATCAAGATCAGCATTTGTTGTTCATATTTTTGATAATGCCTTTTCTGACTGGAGTGAGATAGAATATCAACATTTTGTTTGTATTTCTTTTATGGCCAAGGATATTGAACATTTCTTCATGTATTTATTGGTCATATGTTCTTTTTCTGAGAAGTCTCTGTATAGCTCCTTTCATTAGCTGGGTGTTTTAGGCTTCTGGTATATTCTGTTTATTAGAACCTTGTTGCACATATAGCTGGCAAACATTCCCCCTTACTCTTTAGGCTGTCTTTTTGCTTTAGTAACTATATCCTTTGTTATGTAGAAGTTTTAAGCTTGATGCAATCCATTTGTCAAGGCTCTTTCCCATTTGCCATGCCCCTTGAATTCTACTCAGGAAGCTTCTGCCTATCCCAAAGAGTTCTAATGTTTCCTCTACTTTTTTGTGTAGTAATTTTAAGGTTACAGTTCTTACACTGAACTCTTTGATTCACTTTGAATTGATATTAATACAAGGTAAAAGACAAATATAGTTTCAGTTTTCTGCATGTGGATGATCAAATTTCCCAATGCTATTTATGAAAAAAAGCTGTCTTCTTTCCAAGAAATACATTGGCTCCTTTGGAAAAAAAACAGATGAATATAAGTATATGTTTATTTTTGTGTCTTGTATTCCATTCTTCAGGTCTGTTTTTGCTCATACATTTTTTTAACTCATTGACAGCCCAACTTACTTCCATCTAACCTAAATAATTTCTAATCCTCTTCTAAGATACAACTAAATTAATGGCTTCTAAATGAAATCTTTGCATAAAAATCCACCCTACCTGCCAACAATCAATGTCAGCTATTCCTCAATATGTTGTATAGCTACAAGTAGAACTAAGCAGCATGCCAGAAAAGTAATTAGGAAACAGGGATATGTTTTTAAATAAGAAGATATATTTATGTTATTATCAAGGGTACTAATTAATGAAGGGTAACTTGATAATTCATTCTAAACAAGTCTGCTTAAATATTGAGTTTACTTTAAAATGTAACATGAAGCAAAGATATTTCTGTACTTGTCAGGATAGCTTGTCAAGAAAAATACTTTGATTCCTAATACTAAGTAACATCTGTTTCCTGAAGTAATAACAAATGATTTTAGTAAACATTTAAGCCTGTACACTTCTGAAATACTGGTAATTTTTCATGTTATAGTCTTGAGGTGGAGATACACTAAAAGCCTAGACTTTTCCAATAAACTGGACTGAGACTGAAAATGAACATGTTCTATTAACTGCATTTACCACATTTGGAAAGAAGAATACTAGGATAAGAGTAATACTACCTTGCAATCCAGACTGAAAAACTGGACAATTATATATTGGTACCACTTTCTTATTTCATATTCTTCATTATAAAGGTCACATTCCCTTTCAAGGGTTCAACTACTTTGGCTAAATTACAGAGAATTTTCACATCTTAGTTCAAGTCATTTTTTTCCATGAGAAACAAGACTAGTCCAGACTTGAAATTCATAAAAAAGAAACACAATATGGTAAAAGAATTGAAAAAGGTCTTAATAAATTTCACTTATGTATATACAAATAAGCAAAAAGACCAATCAAGAGATACTTTGGGAGTCTGAGTTCAATAAAATTTGAATTTAGTTATCAAAGATAACACAATTTCAAGTGATGATAATGTTCAAAGAATGGCTTATGGGAATGACTGACTGAAGTCATTATATTTGAGCTCATTATATTTGAGATAGTTAAAGAATTAAGTGGTTGCTGTATAAATCTTTCAGGAGAATGCTGACATTACTCAGGCTGACATCAGCAATTATGAAACAGAAGAAAACTAAAGGTAAGTGCTAAAATCATCAGTGAATTAAATACCATAACCAAGAGGTCAACAGATGATGGAAACAAAAAGTCAACAGATGGTGCAAACATGAAAGGATTAGGGGATAATTGTGCTGAGTTATATTAAATACGAAGTCATAAAGGTTAAAGATAGTACTGCAGAACATTATGGAAATAAATACATGACAACAGATAGTTGACTAAACAAGGTTTTATATCTTTTACATATGCATATGAAAAAAGTCAGTCTAGGAATCTCATAGTAGATTAAGATGGAAGTCAGAGGGGTGACTAATTTAGAAGGGTAGAATGAACAACAATAATGAAAGTAGCTTCAAAAACAACAACAAAACAACAAAGGAAACCTGGAAATTCAAAATCACTTTTGTGGAAGAGGCACAGGGCTGCAATAGTGGAGGAGAGTATAGGGAGATGTATGGCAGATGCTCTGGTTCTCAGTTTGAGGAATAGATTCAAGAATGTCATTTATATACATTCTTTGTTGTGAAACAAAACAGTCATTATACCAAAACCCTAATAATGATAAGATGAAGGGTATTATTTCAAAAGTTAGCTGAGTAATGCCTTTTGTATAAAGTTTACCCAAATGATCTACAATTTGTTTTCTAAAACAATTTTTTCCTGTGTTATATTTTTATGTTAATACTGACTTCTTGTTTCCTTATCACAAACCAAACTGTGGCATAGAAAGACAATTCATACATGCCCCATTCAAAAAGAGAAGAGTTAGGCTGAGGTTGATAATTCAGATAAGCATATGAAATTGATAACCAATATAGAATAGATCAAAATTTCAGTTTATCTTCATTAGTGAATTGAAAACTAAATAACATAAAGCAAATAGTCATTAAGAACTACACTAAAAAACACGAAGTATAAATTAGATAACACTGCATATGACTGTCACTTAAAATGAAATGAAGAGGGAGGGACATACAAAGCAACAAAGAAATAATCTTATAAATATGTAAGAAACAATCGCCTGAAAGAAAAACATCTGAATACATATCTTAGGGTTCATTTCCCTAACATCAACTTATCCGACCTTTTCTGCTTGACTCAGACATATACTAGTTATTGCAAATAAGGGAAATCATGGGACCTATGTTTCTTTGGGCCTGGCTTACTTCACTTAATATAATTTTTTCCAAGTCTTTCCATTTCCTAACAAATGGGGGCAATGTCATTCTTTCTGATGGAGGCATAGAATTCCATTGTGTATATATACCACATTTTCTTGATCCATTCATCTACTGAGGGGCATCTGGGTTGGTTGCATATCTTAGCTATGGTAAATAATGCTGTAATAAACATAGTCGTGCTGGTAGCTTTAGTATACCCCTGGCTTTCACTGTATTTGATGTTGGTATAATTTGTGGAGGGGAAGGGAAAAAACAAATAGTTTAAATAGAGATACAAGTGAACCCATTGCAACAATGCGATGTACAATTCGTTATGTCAAAAACGAACTTTACAACTTTGGGGGGGGGGAATTGGGTGGAGGGGGCTGGGGGAGGTTGGGAAGGAATGGGAAGGGGAAACAAAGGAGGAGGCTACAATGCTTGATAAGAAATGTACTCATTATCTTGCCCATGTAATTGTAACCCCTCTGTACAATATTCTTACAATAAAAAAAAAATGAAATGAAGAGGTACCAAATTAAACAGAATAAGCCTAAAGTGAATGTGGTCTCATTCATGCACTAACCCATCTTAAGTAAAACATGACCTAGTATTAGGATACATCCATATTACTATGTTTTTGTATTTATAGAAGGTGAATGCATATCATTGCAACTGAAACAATGTACTATACAGCTATAGCATAAAGACAAAGCAAAATAAAAGAAATAAAATGAAGGAGATCAATTCAAAAGAAAACTACAGCAATAAACTTTACTTGTTTCTATAACATTTTATTGAAAGATCAGAAAAAATTAATTTATTTTCTGTTAATGTTATTTCATATTTTCTTCCACCTTCAGCCATATTAATACAAATCTTGGAAATTTCCCATTAATTTATATTAGGTTTCTAAATTCTTTATTACTAACTCTTAACTAATTTACTAGACATAGAGGAGGTCACATATAACTAAAACTGTCTTGGAAACAACAATCAGGGTGACTAAGCACAGAACTTCTAATCTCTGCTCAAGTAACCCATCATTTCATTATCACTGTCATCCTCTTGTCTCCCTCACATTCTTTAAATGCTGCTCATGTACTCTCTCAAATCTCTAAAGGTACAAAGAACCTTGAGAACTTTATAGACATGGGTGACCATTTTTCTTCCCTCTTTGTCATTTTCTCTCCTTTCTTTGTTAAGTGGCAAGTAACTGATAATTCTCTCCAAATAAATCATGTTTCTTTAAAGTATTAGAGTGTACTAATTACTACTGAAAAACCCCACTTCAGATAAAATAATAGCAGTAGGGTAGAAATGAACAAGAGTTTCTCACAAACCCAATAATTTCCACAGATCCAAGACTTTCTATTATTAAACAGATCACATTCACCTTTGACATGGTAACCACAAATAAATCATTTCAACATAAACACTTCAAAGATAAGACTCCTCTGCTTTCAAGCAGAGAAGGAGGGATGCAGTTTGGTAAGACATATTTACTAAGTATTTAATTACATGCTCTCCTGAGGAAGGTGGGAAGTGAACTACGATTAATTTGTAAAGCATGCTATTATTTCATCCTTGATACTGTAATTCCTAGTGAAATAAGTTTAGGGTAATGAAAAAGATGACCTTAGTTGATCAAAGAAAAGCTGTATTTTTGATATTCTATCACAATTAGTTTATATATATTTTGCTTTTTTTGTTTTTGTTTTTGTTTTTTTTTGGTCCGGTTATGGGGCCTGAACTCTGGGCCTGGGCACTGTCCCTCAACTCTTCAGCTCAAGGCTAGTGCTCTACCACTTCAGCCACAGTGCCACTTCCGGCTTTTTTCTTTTTGCTTATGTGGTGCTGAGGAATCAAACCCAGGGCCTCAAGCATGCAAGGCAAGCGCTCTTCCACTGAGCCACCTTCCCAGCCCCATATATTTTGCTTTATAAGAATAATATTTCTACATTTCATTATTGAACTATATATACATATGTATATATAAACAGAAGCAAAAGTGAATTATATAACAGTAATTGACAGAAACATGCAATTCTACAAACACACTCAATTGTAAGAAAGATATACCTGCCATCTCTGTGATGATGCACAATGTTCTGACTGTATCTGGAGCGAGGTAGAGTAAGAAAATGACTGCAAGCATGGCAGAAACAAGAATATAAATGAGACTTAGAGAGGAAGTGAAAAAGTATAGTTTAGTTTTAAAAGTGAGAGCCAAAAAGATAAGCAGATAGTAAGCAAAGCAAATGAAAGTTGGTATTAGAAAGCTTGTCCCTCTCCCCAAGTCCACTGCAGTATATCTTCGCTAAAAGTTAACCATCTAAATATTCTAAAATAAAATGCAACAAAATTTAATATTTAGATACTCCAAAATCACATTTTAAAATTAAAATATTATCAACTATTGATTCAAATAATTTCAGGACCACTTAGAAAGTGTTATATTATAGAGATACTGTCCTATTTCTTAGGAAGAAAAGTGAAAAGAGAAAAAACAATCAGAAAGTTCAAAAGGTAACATCTAATACTTAGCAAAATAAAAGTTATTTCCTCCTGAATAAAAATAACAGTACAATTAATAAATAAGTTATTTCATTTGGTTATGTTGTTTATTAAATTTATTATATGCTATCCTATTTTCCATTTGCCATGCCTCTTTTGTATTTATTTTATGCTTTTGGCTCTGTTACATTCATGAATCATGATTATCATAAGCAATCTAAAAAACACTGACCTTTTACCTATCTAAAGTTTATTATCTTCATTTTGTGACACTAATTCAAATTGCCTGCTTTCTTAAAACTTTTAAAGCCAAAACAATCATGGCCAATGATCACTGTTCCATAAAACAATGCAAGAAAACCTTGAACCACAATTCTCTCTCTAAATATAGAGTAAATATATCTTATCATTCTCTTCTACACTAGTCTGCACTAGAAGAAATACCTCTATTTGCTCATCACATGATCTAGCTTCAACCATTTTTTATTATTATTCCTTCATGTTTCCCTTCTTCATTAGAGATTAATCCTAAAATTGAGACCTTTAACAGTCATGAACCCATCTCAAAGCATCACATTAATCACACTTCAGGATAAAATATCTTGAAAGACAGTTACAATTTTGTCATGTCTTCCTAACTCCTTAAGTGTTAATGTTAATGCAGTAGACTTCTGACTCTACCACTCTTTTAAATCTAACTTTAAAGATAACTAATTGCTTCCTATGAAATCTGAAAACATCCTTTTGTCCCTCTTAATCATATCTATGGTATTAGGCTTTGATTTTCAAACCTCTATTTCCTAACACTTTCCTCTCTTGCTTTCTGAAACAGTGTTCTCTCCAGATATTAAACCCAGCTTAACACTTTTCTATATATTAAGTTTTGTCTACATTAACTCATTTACTTTTTCTAACAACTCTTTGAGGCAGGGTTCTAGTATTTCCACATTTAATTTGAGACTCTTAAGTGATTGTTCATACAGTAAGCCGTATCAGGTCTTGGTTTCAACTAAGAACTTCAAAATTTGAAATACAAGCTCTTAACATTTATATATAATACTTGACAGCTTTTTTTTTTACCAATATAACAGACCAAATTCCATTTCTCTGTACTTTTTTCTCTGTATTAAAAAATAATTTTATCTTTAAGTAGTTGTACAAAGGAGTTGCCATTCAACAAAGCAGTTTATGAAAACAATGCATCCTGATCAATGTCGCCTCTTTCAACAGTCTCTCCCATGCAAACCAACTTCCCTCACTTTTCTTAATTTTGTAGGATATACACTTAATTTTGTTTTTACTACAGTCTTCCCACTTCTTTTCACTCATCTACCTCCTTGCCCTTGACTCCACTCTTCTCAAGTACCTGTTTTCTGGTGTTTATTTTGTTGACCTATGACTTTGCCTTTCTTAGGAATTACACTGTTTTTGAGTTCTCCCTCTCCTCATATTTTCAGTTAACACATTTTTATCTACATTTGCATACCACCCAAAGTACTTATTTATATGTTATAAACATTCTTTATAGGCAGTAATGGTTTTCCAAAACTCATCCCTTGACCTATAATTCTTATAATCCCTTGACCTATTATTTTGAAAAAATAATAGGTAAACTATTGTCTTTCTTTAGTCTTATTTGGGGTAGGGGTGTTACACAGCATATTAAATTGGCTTCTTAGGATTTCCACATGTTTCACTATCATGTAGACACTCTAGAAAAACATTTATTTGTTATAAGACATTTTTGTCTCTCTGTACATATGGTGCTATGAAATAAAGGGGATGGAACGGTACTTTTCAAAGTCCTTCTCCATCTCTTTCTCCCTCCTCCTCTTTTCCTCTTCCACCTTTTCCTCTGTTTCCTTCTCATTCTATTTCTTTTAAGGAGAAAACAAAATTATAAGTATAATCAATATATAGATATCTAGTAAAATCAGAATGATTGGCTACAGTAGGAGTGAGAAGTCTAGATCTCTACACATCTGGCTTCATAACTACCTACCATAGTTGCCACTCAGTTACCTATTCTGAACATAGGCCCACAAAATCTCTAAAGTCATTTTTAATTTGAATATTACTCATTTATCCCCTTTGGAAGCTAGTATGGCTATTTAAAGCTTCAGAATTTAACTCCTTCACTTCCTTACTTTCAACATTAAATTGATTTATAAATTGCTGGCTCTGATATCTAGAAAGCACTCAGATTTCTTCCTTCTTTTCCTTTTCTCTTGCAACTACACAAAGCAAGCTTAACATGTTAACCTGAATAATCTTCCCTTGGGTTTCCCTTCCCTCTCCTTCCAGCTACAAAAAAACATACATCTGTAAATTATGCTTTCTGATTACATAGGTACTTCAGTTGGAATCTTTCAATGGTTTGCAATATCAAGAAAGAAGCACAAATTTCTTAAAAGTTTTAACTTAACTTTCAGTCTTCATCTTCCACACTTCTCATCCTCGTGGCAATACCTTTGATATGACAGACTAACTAATACTTTCTAAATATATCATGTGGTTTCCAACATTTGTTTGGATTCATCCATCTCTAAAAATTCCTATCATCCCCCTTCTTCCATTTCTTTGCCTTTGAAAACTTTACTCAGTGTTTAAAATTGGTCTTCTCTTTGAGGTTCTTTTCTTTTCTTTCAATTTTCTTTCTTTTTTTGTCAGTCGTGTTAGCAAGCACTCTACCACTTCAGCCACAGAACCACTCCAGCTTTTTCTGCTTCTGGTGCTGAGAAATTGAACCCAGAGCCTCATGCATGTAAGGCAAGTGCTCTACCACTGAGCCACCTTCCCAGCCCCTCTTTGAAGTTCTTTTTAATTACAAACAAGTAATTTTCTTCCTAAGCAGTCCCAAGCATATTATTGTAGTAAATGCAACATTATAATAGATAATATGTTTCAGCCTCCAGGTCTTTGATATTGTATAGTTAGTCAACCAATGATAATGTATCTGTCTAGACCATGCTGTGTTTTTAAAACCACTCAATGTTATATTTTTGTTGAATTATAAGTAAAACCAAAATTATACCACTTCCATCTTAAATCTTTCCAAAGAAAGTAATGATTCACGTAATCATAAAAAATGTTTCTAGAAATGTAGACAAAACATTACAGGCCTATGTAGTATTAAATAAATAAAAGTAAGAAAGCACCCCTCCCCCATAACTCAACTTTATGAACAGTAGAAATAATTCTCAACAACTGTGATTTTGAGATTTATTGCTTCAAAGTATTAAGTATTTCTTGAGGAAATACTTAAGAACAACAGAAAAATATAAATATCAAGGCTTCTGAAAGTGTATAATTTCATAGGTACAATATCATCATCCAGTTTCTAGTATTTTCCTTGAAGACTGTTAATAATTAATGCTGCCAAAGATATATTCTTAAATAATTGATTTGTTGTCACTAGTCATGTTAATGCTTAATCTTTTGGCCATATCTTTTCCTTGACTTTCTATTGAAAACTATGAAAATACATGTATGAACATTACAGAAAATTTGACAGTATGTTCTAATTGAACCCTCTAAAATCCAAGATGTATTTAAAGCTCTTGTTTTTATTTAATGTAAGAGCATATTTTGTACATTTTTATTGAATTGCTGGTCAATTAATATGAATTAGGACTTGAATATGATTATAAGTTATTAAAACTTGCAAAAGACATTTTTGCTAAAATGTCTGTGAAATTTTTTTAAAATGTGAACAGTACAGGAATTCATTGTAAAAAAAATAGAAAACTAGTTAGCTCACTAAATTTTTATTAAGAAAAAGAAAGCCTGGTGCTGATGGTTCATGCCTGATATATTCTAGCCATTCAGGAGACTGAGACCTGAGGGTCACAGTTCACAGCCAACCTGGACAGGAAAGGCTATGAGATTCTTATTTCCAATTAACCACCAACAGGCCGGAAGTGAAACTTTAGATCCAGTGGTAGGAGTGTGGCCTTGAACAAAAAACTCAGGGACAGTGCCTAGACCCTGAGTTCAGTATCAGCGCACATACAAAAATAATAATAATCATCATCATCATCATCATCAAGTAAGTTACAAATTCTAAAAATCATAATAAAATATTTTTATTTAAAGAACTGGAACTACTTACTAATCCAGTTTCTACATACACTTTGATTTTAAGCAATATGATCTTTAAGAGAACACAAAATACTCATGTTCATCATTATAATGATTAAATTTGCTTAAATGTTTCCTTTTAGGAATCACCAGACACAAAAACCACGGAAAAATGTGGATAAATATTATATCTTTTAGAAACCCATAATTATTCAAAGCTGTTTCCAATTACATCAAATTAATGACAACTTATACTCTGTCTTTAATGTTGTTCATGCTTTGCTTCACAGTTGCAACAATATTTTTAGTATGATTCATCGAAATTATGTGCATAAGTGTTACATATAAGATCATTACTTTATAAACTGAAACCTATTGTTTCCATGTTACCAATAATTTTACACTTTCTGAGACATAGTTCCCTCATAGCTCTTAATTGAAAGGACCAAATAGAGTATTGATTAAACATTTATGAGTATGTGTTACACTATACAATAGCTGATTGCCTAATGCAGAACACAAAAATGGTATGTGGCCAGGCACCAGTGGCTCATACCTGTAATCCTAGCTACTCAGGAGGCTGAGATCTAAGGATCATGGTTCAAAGCCAGCCAGGGAAGGAAAGTCTGTGAGACTCTTATCTCCAAAAAATCACTCAGAAAACCGGAAGTGGTGCTGTGGCTCAAGTGGTAGAGCGCTAGCCTTGAGCTGAAGAGCTGAGGGACAGCGCCCCACGACCAACCAAAAAATAAAAATAAAAATAAAAATAAAAATGGTATATGTGTGTGAGACATTCCAGAGTTCCATATTTTAAGACATATTCCTCTTAGAATACTCTTAAAATGCTGGTGTTAAATGTATACTTCAAGGAAATAAAAGTATCCAATAATAAAAGCACCAAACATTAAAAAGCATACTCCAGGACATATAATAAAAATATTATCTGGTATTATGCATACTTGCTAGTAAATCAACTTATAAAGACAATACTAAAGTCAGATCTTATCCCAGGAAAATTATGTTCCTAGTTGTAGTAGTTAACATGATTCATAAGAGAGAGAATGCTGCAAGAGATGGAATAGAGAAGATATAAGATGCTCTTCACAAGTCATTATATTAACTAATATTCATTCAGGTACATTTCTGAATTGTTTGTCAAAAAATCTATTTTCTTTTCAAAACAGGATAAGATTTTTACTAATGATACTGTAAGATAAAGAGAATAAAAAATCCAATAAAATGTTGATATACAATTACTTTATATTACCTATTATAAGAATATAGATATCACACCATTTAAGTTTAAATGAGTACTATTGTTTAATGTCAAATAGAATGTTTTTTCAGCAATACAGCCAATTTTCACATAAGACTTTGCAACATGTGCTCACATTGTGGGCCTGTATGATGGGTGTGTGTTCTGCCTCTCTCTCTTCTCTTGTTATTGCTTGAATAAGCATGTCCATTCCTCAGAATTGCAAGTGAGATCTTAAATTCTCTCTAAGTTTTTAAAAATACCTGCATTGACCATTTCCTCTTGTTTTTTTGTGATTTATTATTGTTACTATTATTATTGTTGTTATTATTATTCACGTGCCAGTCCTGGAGCTTGAATTCAGGGTCTGAATACTGTCCTTGAGCTTTTTTGCTGAAGGCTAAAGCTGTACCACTTGAGCCACAGTTACACTTCCAGCTTTTTGGTAGTTAAATTCTCATGGACTTTCCTGTCCAGGTTGGCTTTAAACTTCAATCTTTTTAAATCTTGAATAGCTAGGATTACAAGCCAGCTTATTTATGCTTAATTAAAAAATTAAATATAAATTGTTTATAAGTCAAAACATCTTTTTAAAACATTAAGGTTAAGATACATTGTTTGAGTATATACAATGCAAGTTTTGGTGAAATAATTATGGGTAGATGCTACACTTTTTGGTACTTGGCTACCTGATGAGTATTATAAAAATGGAACTGGAGGTATTATGTTGGTTAAACAGCCCTATAAAGTTGGTATTATTATAATGTTATAGATAAGGAAATTAAATGTCAGAGATTAATATCCCCAAATACATAGTTAGCAAGATCCAAATTCTATGAAAAAATGGTATATTCAATAAGCTAATATTCTAATCCTACAAATCCATTCTGTTTGACAGAAAAGGCCAATGTTTCTCTCAAATGCCTAAATTAGTTTCTCAAGAAAAAGTCTCTCACAGCTTTTAAAATCAACAGCATAGTAGATTATCTGTTGTATTAGTGAGATTTCTGCCACAGCCACAGAATACCTGGCATAAAAAAGGGAAGAAGGATTTATTTTGGTTCATAGCTTCATTCCATGGCAGAGCAGAATAGTATACTTCATGATAGCCAGGAAAGAGAAAGAAGGTCTGTAACTAACTGATTTCTTCCTCCCATTCTATTCTATCAGCCCACAGCTTACTGAGTGATGTCATACACATTTCAAGTAGGTCTTCCTCACTTAGTTCTTTTGGGGGGCAACATCATCAGAAACACATCCAGAAGTATGTTTTACAAATCTCCAAGGTATCTTTCTGTCCAAATAAGCTGGTAATGAAGATTAACCATCACAAATCTATGAAATGTTATTCATAAAAATTCATCCAGGAATTCTCTATTATACTCACTTTCAAAACAAAACATTAAAACTATAATACTTTCACACACATTTTTATGACTAAAATTCCTTGAGAATATTAGGGTATTTGAAATTAAGGCACCATTATTTAATAATGTAACAGTGTATATACAAGAATATATAATAATATAATTTTTACCTCAGATTTCTGTTTATCATAATGATTATACAGCTAAACCACCATAATAGTAAAAATCCTTTATATTTCAACTTGAAATGAAATTCTATTTTATTTACTTCAAAAAGGACTTAAGGCACCTTCCAATTAATAATAACTACAATCTAGTCATCTCTATATCATGCCAAAAGACTACTAAAATCAAATTTCTCCAAAACATCTAGAGATAATTATGTTAACATTTTTGTTAAAAGTTTCATAAATTATAAAATAAAACAAGAAAAATGGAATAATATGTCAATTACATACGTAAATTTTTTATATTACTACATAATACAAAGGATTCATTATCGAGGCTCAAATTGCAAATGTGACTAGACATAATATATTATGCAAGATTTAGACCATACTTACTTGCTTTCAGTAAAAAGAGTCAAGTTTTAATGAAAGGTCACTTTACACAAAATTGAAAACAAAATGTAAAGTGATTTCAGACTTTCCTCGTTTTATCCTTTCATTAAGAAATCCTTAATAAATATAAAATGTATGACTTGCTTTAAAATAAATTTATTAAAATTCTATTAGGTAACCAAAATAACAACCCAAATAACTATTAATCGAGGTAATTTAAAGCCTTTCTTTTTTTTTTTTTTTTTTTTGTGCCAGTCCTGTGTGCTGTGCTTGAACTCCTTTTGCCCAAAGATAGCACTCTACCACTTGAGCCACAGTTTCACCTCCAGCCTTTTCTGAGTAGTTTATTGGAGATAAGAATCTCACAGACTCCTTCCCTGGCTTGCTTTGAACTATGATCTTCAAATCTCAGCATTCTGAGTAGCTAAAATTACGGGGTGTGAGCTACTGGCGACCGACAATACTTCCAATTTTCAATCATGTCAAATAGTAATTGTTCTTTCACTATTATTGTATTTGATAAAAATCATATTCTATAGGTAGCACCTATAATCACCATTAAAGGCAGGCACAGATCACTACAAGAAGGCAAAACTTCATTTCACACTAATATAATAAATGTTCCTTCCTAATCTAATACTATAAATATAGGAATGATTCCATTTCTTCTTAAATTCTACATATAAAAATCCCTTATTTTGACACTGTTGAGGACCAAGACATCCTCTACCTTCATTTGGAGAAGTGTACTAAACCACAATGAAATTATAAGCATTATTTGAATATAAATCTAGATTCAAACAAAAGAATTACTCTCAGACATATTCAATCATTTCTTATTCTACTTTATTTTAAAATCCCTATCTGTTTTTCTAAAACTGGTTTAGGATACACACTATTTTATTACAATTTCTACATAGAATGTTCAGCTTTCTTTCTTCATCTTAAATTCATTGGTGAGTTTGGGAAAAATAATCATAGTAATTTTTCAAAGCATGAATTATAATCATTTTTAAAATTGGTAGTAATTAATAGAATGCTATATTAGTATATTAGTTCCAAGTTTGTCATATTAATGGAGCAAACTCAGAGAATTTTTCCAAATACAGCAACAAACATGATTCTTTAAGATGCTTAAACAGTTTATTGAAAGCCATGAGGAAAAACATCTCCATGAATCATAATAGAGTACTTCCTAGACAAACAAGACTCTGAAAAGTCACACTGATTTCTCTGATGTACATATAAAGTCTTCAAAAATCTATTATCTCATGGAAGGCTATCACGTATGATACACTGCTATAACATAAAATAATAAAACTCTTGTTTTCATTATAAAAATTATAATTTCGTTTGCAAATTCACTAAGTTAGCTAATTTAAAAAAGGACCAAAATTGCTAAATGAAATTTTTGTTTTTTAGAAATAGGATCGTGCTATGGTATAAAAGTAGCACTTGCTAATATAGTTCAGCTGATTCTCTTATTCAGCTTCCAGAGGACTTGGATTAAAGATATGTGCCATATTTCCCTTATTTGCAATATCTAGTATAGGTATGAGTCAAGCAGAAAAGGTCAGATAATGTGATGTTAGGAAAATGAACCCTTAAATATGTATTTTAATGTTTTTGTTTCTTTCATGCATATGTTTCTAACGCATTTATAAGATTATTTCTTTGTTGCTTTGTATGTCCCTCCCCCACAGTGTAATCCCCGCTTTCACTATATTTGATGTCAATATAACATGTGGAGGAGATGGGGGCAAACAAGTCGTTTAAGGATTCAGGTGGACCTGTTGCAACAATGAGAAGTACAAAATGTCATGTCAAAACCAGCTTTACAATGTCGGTGGGGGGGGGGGGAGGGGGGTATAATTGGGTGGGGGGAGGGGGGAGGCTGGGAAGGGAGGTGAAGGGGAAACAAAGGAGGAGGCTGCAATGCTTGGTAAGAAATGTATGCATTATCCTGCCCATGTAATTGTAGCCCCTCTGTACAGTATGTTCTCAAATAAAATAAAATAATATTAAAAAAAAAGATATGTGCCATAATGCTTGGCTTGGCTTTGTTCTATTCTTACTAAAATAATTTCCTTGTGTGCGTGATGATGGTGGCGCATGCCTATAATCCTAGCTACTCAGAAAGCTGAGATCTGAAAATCACGATTTGAAGCCAGTCAGGGAAGGGAAGCAATTAAGTACCAAAACACCTAACTATGGTTCAAGTGGTAAAGTGGTAGTCTTGAGCACAAAGGCTCACAGACAGTGCCTCGGGCCTAAACTCAATGACTAGGATGGGAACAACAAAAAAAACTTGCTTTTGTTTTATTGTATTTGGCATGGTGGAAGTTTTAAGAAAGAATATGGACATGATAACAAAGAAACGTGGTTTTAGAAAATAAAATAAAGGCTAAATGAAAGCATTTTAAGGTAGCTACTTCCTGAAAACAAGTGATCATAAATAAAGCCTAATGGTACTTAATGATACTTACCTTTCTCTATCTGGAGAATAATGGTCATCCATGACACGATGTCTATCCATTCGGCTAATTGTATTATAATGTCCCATGGTAGTACGTGTCCCTCGAAGACCCTTTTCTACATTCCTATTTCAAAAAAAAATCTATTATATATGCTAATAAACTGTTAGAATAAAGTACATTAATAAAAATATGAACATAGAGTCATAGTTGTATCTAGTCCATTTTTAACTACTTATACCTATATCTAAAAGTATAAATAGCAGTTGCTAGTTAATTTAGAATCTTGCATATATAGATAAGCTAGCATATGTAAACATATACACTTATGTATATACCTTAATATATTATAGATTATATAATATATATGATATGTGTTCTACTCTATATGTTAATACAACAGATATTTTATATATAATATAATGAATATAATCATTACATAATTAAGTTAATTATATAGAATTAATGTAATTATATACTATAACATATGTAACACTGTATTATATATTTTTATATATTATTTATGTTTTAAGTATATTATTAAAATATTAAATGTATTTACATATTAACTATATTATGCAATATATTTATTTATGTTTGTATATTATTATATAAATGTTTATATTATATAAATTATTTCAGATATTATATTTGCTACACATTTATATATATTCCTTGAATGATTTTTCCTAACTAATGTTCTCTTTTTGGCCAACATTTTCCTATGCCACCTTTTAGCCTAAATCACCACTATTTTACTTCAGTTTCCATAACTATATATAGTCTATATATAGTTAGATCATATAGTAATTGTCATAAAGTGTCTGATTTATTTCATTCCACCTACAGTATATTATTAAGGTTATACATGTTTTACATGTACCATTTTTCTTCCTTTTTAGATTAAAAATGTACCAACTTTCCATTTATCTACTGATAGATTCTTTGGTTGATTTCATATTTTAGTTACTGTTATTGGGACATATTGAATAATATTACATTAAGCACTGTAGATAACTATAATACCCTGACTTTTGTCTGAACGCATACCTAATAATGGGATAACTGAGTCAGATGATAGTTCTGATTTGAGATTTTTTTTTTGTTCTTATGCTGTAGTTCTATGCTATAAATAAAATACATTTGCCACATTACCTTTGTGGAGGAGGGACACTGGGTGACCATGATCTAGTCCTTCCTATAACATCTACTCGATGAGGAGACCCTGATGGTGAACAATGGTTTGATGACATTACTTGTTCTGGTACTGATAATGTTGAGCTTTGAAGATCTCTACCATTGTGTCGATAATCTAAAGGCAAAAAAATAAAAAAGCAAAATTATCTATAACAACCCATTTGTGTTTTCCTAGTAAAAGTAAATAGTGATGAAGCTGATGTTGAAAATATTAATGTAAAGTATAATAAGGCATAACGTATTAAGAAAAATACTAGGTAAACTATAATTAAAAAGGGATAAATATTCAAGTCTTTAGAAAGGCAACAAGTATAAAACACTAACAAATATGGTAGATGATAATATACTATATATTGCATGATGATATGATTTTTTTTTGGTTGGTAGTGGGGCCTGAACTCTGGGCTTGGGCCCTGTCCCTCAGCTCTTCAGCTCAAGGTGAGAGCTTTACTGCTTGAGCCACAATGCCACTTATGGTTTATAGTGGCTTATTGGAGATAAGAGTCTCACTGACTTTTCCTGCCTGGACTGGCTTTGAACTGCAATCCTCAGATCTCAGCCTCCTGAGTAGCTAGGATTACAGGTATTAGCCACCAGTGCCTGGCTTATGATATGATGGTCTAAGTACACTAGTAAAAAGACAGTGCCAGGCACTGGTGCCTCATACCTGTAATTCTAACTATTCAGGAGGCTAAGATCTGAGAATCAGATTTGATTATTTGATAAACTATTGATAGACACTTATTCTCTATTGAAATTAGTTTTAAATATAGAGCATTAGAAAGCTCAATGAAGAAAAGAAACTGTAAAAAGAAACTGGTTCAAGGACAGTCCAGGTATGAAAGTCCAAAAGACTAATCTCCAATTAACCACCAGAAAACCAAAAGAGGTGCTGTGGCTCAAAATGATAGAGCACTAGCCTTGAGCAAAAGAAGATTGGGACAGTGCCCTAAACCCTGAACTCAAGCTCCCTATTGACAAAAAAAAACAAAACAAAACAAAAACCAGACTGTTAGAGGAGAATAAAAGCCTTCAGGATTTAATAATTGATTATAACAAAGATGTAGGATATAAACTTAAAATATGAAGCCAATCACTTTCCCTTGTGCCAAAAAAAACCACTAGAATTTGAAATGAAAACCACAATAGCATTTTAATAACACACACTTAAACAATGAATAAAACTGGTATAATCTATGAAATTGTGTACAATGTCAACATAAAGAAAGCAATAAAACTCAATAATGAAAAAATAGAAAAATAATTAAATAAATTGAGAGATAGTCCAGGTCTATAGATAGATTTGGTATTGTTGAGATGTTTAATCCAATTAAATCTTAACCAAAACTCCACCATGATAATGATTTTAAAGTTTATATGGAGAGGTAAAAAACAGAATAGTCAATAGACGGACTACTCAACATTTTAAGACAATATAAAGTTAAACTATCAGAACATTGTGATATTGGTCAGAAAATGGAACAGAGTAAAAAGTGCTGAAATAAACCAACACAACAATTTTTCTAGGTAACATATTATTTGAATAGTATAGTAGCAATTATTTGATAAACTATGGATAGAACCACTTATTCTCTATTGAAATTAGTTTTAAATATAGAGCATTAAAAAGCTCAATGAAAAAAAGGAACTGTAAGAATAACATTTGACAAAATCAACATATGCTGGTATAAGTTTTGATTATGAAGTACTGGCTACATTCTATTAATAAGCTAAGAAACTACATATATCATAATTACGGAAAGTAAAATACCATGACATCAATTTTGATGATCATTTCAAATTTCTAATACAGAAAAATACAAGGAATATAACTATTATTAAAATATAGTAATCACAGAAAGTAAAATGATCTTGATTTTGATGATCATTTCAAATTTCTAATACAGAAAGAATTCAAGGAGTATAAATGTTATTAAAATACTGTAGAAAGCATGGCATAGTGGGTTATGCCATAATCCTATCTACTTGAGAGGCTAAAAATAGGAGGACTGTGATTTAAGATGGACTATGCAAAACCCTTCTCAAACAATAGCTGACTGTGGTGATTCATGCCTCTTGTCTCTAGTAGAGGCTAAGATCAGTAAGATTGTGGTTCCAGGGAATTCTAGTCAACAGTATACAGGGCTATACTACAAAGGAAGACCCACTAAGTTGGAAGCATAAATGCTCCAGGATGATCCGAGTAAAGTGTGAGCTCAAACACTATAAAACACTATAGTCAAAACACTATATAAAATATAATAAAATAATCCTAAAAATCTTACCTGAAACTACCCCAATTCCATCATCACAATCATAGTCAGAGACTTCACTATCGCTTATTCTCTTTGATCCTATGAAGCAAATCATGACAATAATATGAAAGTTATTTAGAAAAATAATGTCAGGAGGAAACTGGAGAAAGTAAAGGAAGGGGTGACATTGTCCACAAGAATAAATGTACTCATTACTTGACTTACGAAACTCCTCTGTGCAACACCTTAATAATAACAATGAAATAATTTTTGTTGGTTGTGAGACTTGAACTCAGGGCCTAGGCACAGTCCCTGACTCAAAAAAAATTAAGTATGAGATAATTATGTAAAATAATTTGATGTTGATTGGTAAAGTCTATTGGAAACTAAACCAGTTGTCTACCAAAGTCTAGTTAAATCTCAAGACTTAAGTGATGTATGTTCAAGATCATTAATGTATCTATTCCCCGCTCCCCATTGTGGGGCTTGAACTTGGGGCCTAGGCACTGTACCTGAGCTCTTTTTGCTTCTGGCTTTAGTTGGTTAGAGAAAAGAGTCTCGGGTACTTTTCTTCCTGGACTTTGAACTTCAATCCTAGCTATGATTACAGGCACGAGCCACTAGGGCCTGTCATTCATTAATGTATCTTTTCCTAATATGTATGGCTAAGAAATCCGATATACCCAATTCTATTTTTCATGTTTATAGACAAAAATGACAATTCGGAAGTATCACATGTATTTTCTCAAATTCAATCTCTAGAGATTTTTAAAAGGCTGATACTTATATGCATTTATTCATTTCTTATTCCTTCTTTTTATATTCATTCATTCATTTTAAGTAGTAGTACAAAGGGGTTTCAATTCAACAAGTCAAATTAGGAGCATAATGCTTCTTGATCAAAGTCACCCCTACTATCATTCTCTACCATCTTTTATTTTATTAATAAATTTCATTAACAGTCTGCTATTTGTTACGAAAGCTTAACTACTAACCTTCATAAACCTATCAATTACAGGTTTCTCAATTTATCAACTTTATACTTTTTATGCTTTCCAACACGAATTATTTCACAAACCTCTTTTTAAAGTCTTAATCTAGGTAAACACATCATAAATTAAGACTATTTATGGCTTTGAACATAAGCATTCCTCTCTCAGCATTTCCCTGTATTAGTCAAATGTTTCTATGCAATACATTGATTGAAATTCAGTTCTAGGTATTTTCTTCTGTGAGTATAAATTATTTATTATATATCATGTTCTAGATTCCTATTATATCAATTGAATGATGTATCATTTCTGAGATGACAGAGTTTAAAATGTTTATTACTACAAAAGTTCCTAATTTATCTCTTTGCAATTGGCTTAGTAAAATAAAATACAACTGGAGAATATAGGCTATTTTGAATCAACTTGAAATTGATTTAAAGAATGAATTGTGGAATAGTATGTCAAAATTTTTTATAAATATTTTTTGGATACAATAGAGGAATCTGAATTCAATTTTTTTTACAAATCAAAGAATTATTATTTTTTAAGTAGCACTCTGGTTTATCAGTACATTTACCCACATACTTAGGCCATAGGATGTATGAGTCTACATACATAGAAGATATAACACTATTTGAAAAAGGAGCAAAATGAGTATTTACTCCCTTTTACACATACTTCATTAATGCAAAAAATGTAGCGGTTATTAAATGTCTGAAAAAAATCAGTATATATCATTGAGATTGTTAATCTGAGTGTGTGTGTGTGTGTGTGTGTGTGTGTGTGTGTGTGTGTGTGTGTGTGTGTGTGTGTGTGTGTGTGTGTATCAGGTATTGATTACCTCAGAGTTGTGTTTTTGTTTTGTTTTGTTTTCTAAAATCAATGTTAGAAGTTTCTTTCTCAAGGTGCATTTTTAGAAAACTGGCCAAAACTTCAAAAGAAGAGTTAAACACCTTACGGTTAAAATACATATTATTAAAGGTCCAAGTAGTTCTGGAATCCTCACTCAGCATTCAAGCCTTCCAAAAGAGATTACTCCTACTCAACTGGGCCTTCCAGCATAGCTCTAAGGAAGCAGGGCAAGCTACACAACATGGGGGCCACAACACTCACAGAATCCCAGGGAAGGTTTCAGCAAGAAGCACTTTTTTTTTCTTTTTTGGGGGGGAGGAAGGGGGGTCATGATGGGGCTTGAACTCAGGGCCTGGACACTGTCCCTGAGCTCTTTTTGCTATAGGCTAATGCTCTACCACTTTGAGCCACAGAGCCACTTCTGATTTTCTGGTGGTGCCCAGGCTGGCTTTGAACCACAATCCTCAGATTTCAGCCTCCTGAGTAGCTAGGATTACTGGTGTGAGCCACCAGCACCAGGCCAAGAAGCATTTATATTGAGACAGGACATGATGTCCCAAGGCTGGAGTTGCACTTACTGAAGTCTTGTTTATCTCCTTTCCAGCTGGCTTGTATGAATTTCTTGCTCCAAGAGACATACTTGGTGGGAATTTTGCCTTTAACAGTGTGGACCACTGAATTTAATTTTAGTTACAGATAACTCCATTTAACAATGAGATTAAACTTGTTATGTGTGTTTTTTAGTCTTTTGTATTTTCTTGAAAATTTATTTTCTGACTTACCAATGATGAACATGGAAATATATTGGCACTTCCTTCAATATAAATGGGTTTGTTAGAGCTGAGAATGTAGCTTAGTGGTAGAGTGTTTGCCTAGCATGCATGAAGCTCTGGGTTCCATTCCTCCGTACCACATAAACAGAAAAAGCCACAAGTGGCACTATTGCTCAAATGGTAAAATGATAGCCTAGAGCAAAAGAAGCACAGGAACAGTGCCCAGGCCTGGGTTCAAGCCCCAAGACTGGCAAAAGAAAAAGAAAAAAAGAAAAGAAATGGCTTTGTTAAATTCTCTCTCAGGCGTTACTTTACATATATTGAAGCTATAAACTGCAAATTATTTCAATAGGTGTAGAGAAAGCATTTGAAAAGTTTAACTCACATTCATGATCTCAGTAGAAATATTACTATATTAGCTACCTAATCCTATTTTATGAGTTAATGCTATAGATAAAACCACTTTAGTATGTAAGTTGAAAGCCTCAATAATAGCTGTGAGGATGCTAATAGATACTTGTTAAAAATCCACAAGGATACCTCCAACTTCTGTGATATGTGCACTAAAGATTGGGGGGGGGGAATCAATAAAAATATGGTACATTCTGCTGAAAACTTACTTTGCAACCTCCGGGTCGGGCTCTCTCCATGGAGTTGTCTTCGTGGCATATATGGGGAAGGGTGGGGCAGTGGCAATGAAGAGACATCATGGGTTTGAAGTTTGTACCAATGTGGCTCATCATCTAATAATGCTGTCTCTAATTCAATTAAAATCTGCAACCCAAAAGACAAAGTTACATCAACAGTGAAGAAATTCTCTTAAACTTTCCTTACAACTTTCCTAATAATAATTGCAATAACAATGCTGTCAGATCAAAAGCAAAGTTATTTAGGTATTGAAAAACTATCAATATGTTTCAACAGTAACTAAAAGATAATTATTTTCTAACTTCAAAATGATCTAAATATGTGTGTGCACACACACACACACACTTGTGTGTGTGTGTGTGCACATGCACATGTGGTACCTGGGCTTGAACACAAGGCCTTGTCTTCTCACTTAGCTTTTTTCACACAAGGCTGGCATTATACTATTTGAGACACAGCTCCAGCTTCATTTCTGGCTTTTTGTTTCGTTTTGTTTTTTGGTTAACTGGAGATAAGATTCTCAAGGACTTTTGTGCCCAGGCTGGCTTGGAGGCATGATCCTCAGATCTCAACCCCTTGAGTATCTAGAATTATAGACATGAGCCACCTGCTCATGGATAATCATTCAATAGTTTAAAATAGCTAAGACACTTGTTTTGTAAACCATCACCCACTCAATCCTAGAGGATATTAAATTTATCAGAAATAAAATTTTTACATGAAAATGCAATAGTACCTAATATTCATATAACATTTTCTAATTTAAGATGCACTTTTATTTCTAGTTAGCAATTTAGCCTTCATAAGAACTTATAAGAACCATGCCACATTATTTATCTTAATAATCAGAAAAAATACTGTTTTGTGTTAAAGATTCCAATAATATAAAGGGTTAAAAGCACTTGTTGAAGGTCATATCAGCTTCTAAGTAAAAGAAGCAAAATGAATCAATCTGTCTTTATTAATGCATGCTCAAAATTCTGCATTTAGGGGCTGGGAAGATGGCTCAGTGGTAGAGTGCTTGCCTTGCATGCCTGAGGCCCTGGGTTCAATTCCTCAGCACCACATAATTAAAAAGAAAAAAGCCGGAAGTGGCGCTGTGGCTCAAGTGGTAGAGTGCTAGCCTTGAGCCGAAGAGCTGAGGGACAGCGCCTAGGCCCAGAGTTCAGGCCCCACGACCGACAAAAAAAAATAAATAAATAAAAAATCTGCGTTTACCATCCTAAGGATCAAAAACTGAAACATTATATAGCACTCACATGAAAATGTACAATCATCAACTATCAATAATTTTTAAATATCCACAAAATAAAAATTAAATTACAAAGATAGGTCTTTAATATAAGCCATATCAACAGACTGCTCTTTTTTATAATTAAAATATAATATGAACAATTTTAATTATAAAAAAGATCAGTTTGGGTTTTTTTTAGGTCACATAAGATTTTTTTAATTGTGAAAATACCATAGAGAGGGGTTACAATTACATGAGCAAGTTAATCAAGCATTGTTGCCTCCTCCTTTGTTTCCCCTTCCCATCCTTTCCCCTTCTACCCCCTACGTCCCCCTCACCCCGCACCAAAGTTGTAAAGTTTGTTTTTTGACATAACGTCTTGTACATCTCATTGTTGCAATGGGTCCACCTGTATCCCTATTTAAACAATTTGTTTTCCCTTTCCCCTCCACAAATTATACCAACATCAAATACAGTGAAAGCAGGGGTTGTACCCTGGGGAAGGGACATACAAAGCAACAAAGAAATATCTTATAAATATGTTAGAAACAATAGGAAGAAAGAAAAAACATTTGAGTCCTTATCTTGGGGTTCATTTCGCCTAACATCAACTTATCTGACCATTTCTGCTTGTCTCAGATATATACTAGTTATTGCAAATAAGGGAAACCATGGGACCTATGTTTCTTTGGGTCTGGCTTACTTCACTTAATATTAAGTGAAGATCAGTCTGTTTTTATCCTTTGGGACAAGGACTTGAACTCAGGTTCTGACACGTTGGTGTCAGAACTTGGTGTTCTGAACTTGCTGTCAGGCTTGGTGTTCTACTATCGGAACCATGTCTGCAACACAAGGAACTATCTGTAGACATCAAAGAGTACTTTCTTTCCAAGTGCTGAACAAGTATACAGTTTGCACTTGTGTTAAGGGGACCTGGTATGGAAAGTAAATTACTGAGATGTTTAAGTGCAAAGTTAAAAGAGCAGAAAATCTATTATTTCACTCTTTCTAATTTTTCTCTAGCCATTTTCAAAATCATAGCTACTATGTTACACACAAACACAACCAACACACACACACTTCTTTAATCATGATACTAACCTTGAGTTATACACTAGTATTATTTCTACTTTTCTGAAATACAAATAAGTAATATATAACATACAGGGGATATCATCTGGAAGCAATTTAATACTTAAATCTCACTGCTAACCACTTTCTCTTCACAATTTCAAAGCAATTGTTCAAAACTGTATATATCATTCCTCTAGACTTTGCTAGATTCTACTTCCTGTGGATACTTCCTTTAATCACCCCCCATTTTATGAATAGCAATTGTCTTCCAGTTGCATTTTCTTCATTAAAGCAATTAGTGTATTACATTTTAAGCAATTGTATTTTAATTGCCATTCACTAATACATATCCCCAATGAATCAATTCTATGAAATAAGCAATATACTTTATTCACCACTGAAGCTTCATGCCCCAGCATAGTTCTTGATTTAATATGAGGCTTAAAAATAATCCACTAATAAATTATTGAATTACCTACTAGTGGAATAATAATTCAATAAGCTAAATAAAACATATATAACACATCAGAGCAATAGATATGTGGAATAAAAATCAAACTTTTTCATTCAACATTTAGAATTCCTCCCTTCTTTCTTTCCTCTCTTCTTTCCTTCTTCCCTCCTTTTTCCAACATCCTCTTTTCTCCTTTCTCTTTCTTCCCTTCATGTTTTCTTTTTGTTTTTTCAGACAGTTTTGAGATAAGGTCTTATTTTCTATCCCAAGGCTGGCCTAAAATGTACAATCCCCTTGACTGTACACTAAGATTCCAGATGAGCACTATCATGATTAATAAATATAAGCTTGTAAAAACTGCCATAGAGTTGTTTTCATTTTTGTTGTTGTTTTGTTATTGTTTTTGTTTTTGTGGGTTGTGGGGTCTGAACTCTGGCCTGGACGCTGTCCCTCAGCAATTCAGTTCAAGGCTAGAACTCTATCACTTGAGCTACAGTGCCACTTCTGTTTTTTTCTGCTATGTGTTGCTGAGGAATCAAACCCAGGGCCTCATGCATGCAAGGTACTCTACCACTGAGCCACCTTCCCAGCCCCTGCCATAGAGTTTTTAATTCATTTATTTTATTTCAAATTTTGAGACAGAGTCACAAAAAATAGTGTTGCACAGCTCAGCCTTGAACTCTTGGATTAAAATGATCTTCCCATAGCTTCCCTAGTAGCTAGGTATATTCTACTACTATCACACCCAGTTTTTTTTAGAAAGTACTTAGAAATGCTGTTTTCTGTTTTATTTAAAGAATTAACCAAATTTGTTCTGTTAAATTCCTTTTTCAGATATATGTACACACACATATATAATTTTACTTGTAATTTAAAAGTATCAAAAAGCTATGAATAGGGCAAATTTTAAAATAAATTAATCTTGACAGGTGTGATGGCTCAAGTCTATATAATCTTAGCTACTTGGGAGGTACAGATTAGGAGACAGCAATTTAAGCCAGCTTGGGTATAAAAATTCATGAGACTCCATCTCAGTCAATGGCTGAGTCAATTGTGTTTTAAAGTAGCACATGTTTGGGCTTAGTGGCATATGCTTGTCACAACAAAGGGAAGCACAAATCGGAATATTGCAGTCCAGATCAACCTAGGCATACAGTGAGACCATATCTTGAAAATAATCACACAAAAATAACTGGAAGAATGGCTCAGGTGATAAAGCAGATGCTTAGCAAGTAAAAGTCTCAAATCCCAGTATCACCAAAAATCAAAATGATAATAATTTGAGCTACCTCTCCTAAGAATTCACTTTCTTCCTCCCGAACTCGAGCTTGATCCCAAAGGGTAATTTCTAGCATTCGTTCCCGAAATTCTCTCCGGTGGACTGGAGAATAAATGAATGTCTGGTTCCATTTGGGTTCCAATGTTTTCTTTACTGTTTTTGTTCGTCTCTTGTTTTTATCACTATTAAAAAAAAACAATGTATGAACTTCTATAAGATTTAAAGATTTGTCTTATTAGTTATTAACTTAACATTTCTCAGAATCCAAGTAAAACTTCCTCACAAATTTATTATTTGTCATCCTCATAGATGGGAAGTCTAGCTCAGAAGTTTCCAGTTTCCATATGACTCAATGGTGGTATGGTAATCTAAGTGTGACAATTTCCACTCTATTGAAGTCTATACTTCTGACAGCTGTAATTATGAGTATCTTCTTTCTCTCTTACGGTTTATATGTTTTTTTTTCTCCAAAATACATTCTAAGTTGATAGAGAACAATTTTCTTCAGGGTAACTTCATGATATAAAATAATACAGCAAACAGTTTTCAATAACTATGGATACCAGGCACCTTAACCTATTTTGAAGAATTTGTTATAGAATTTTAACCTTAAAAAAATGTATCAGATAAACTGTAAGGCCCATGCTAATTACTATGTCATTTCTTTTGTCCTTTTTTATTGTAATGCAGATGATACAATGGCACTCAACTCAACTCTGCCTTCAATGAACTAAGTAAATAAGTAAACTACAGTCTAAAAATATATGGACATGCTAAACATGGTAGCTGTGCAGAGCATTTCCAACCTGAAAACTTATGACATAATTTTGAGAGCACTCTCTTAGAAATTGGGATGAAGATAACCGAGGGAAGGGTAATTACTTCCCCTTGAATGGTCCTTTGATTATTATATGCTTCAAATTAAGATTAGATTTTGACAGCATATTTCTCCTATTCTATTTTTTATGCTTAAATAAGGGCAGAAAAATATCATGTATGTTGAATAGAATCAAAACAAATAAAGCGTGAAGTTGAATATGGGCTTAGTAATTTTCTGTTATTTATTTATTTATTTAGTAGTGGTACTGGGGCTTGAATTCTAAGCCATATGTTCTTCCTTGGTCTTTCTTCCTCACAACTGGTATTCTACCATGTGAAATATGTTTCCAGTTAATACCTGTATGATCAGCCTGGCTTTGAATCTCATTTCTCATATGTCAGCCTCCTTAATAGCTGGGACTATAAGTTTGAGCCATGGACTCCAGGCTTTTGTGGAATTCTTTGTAGTTTAGGTGATGAATTACACAGTCACTAAGTTTATGAAATGAAGTAAGACAATATCTTCATAAAGGAGGAGAAGTGGTAGAACATAAGTACAATGTTATTTTGTTTGTTTTGTTTTTGTTTTTATGTTGGTACTAGGGCTTGAAGTCAAGACCTGGGCATTGTCCCGGAGCTTTTCACTCAAGACTAGCACTCTATCTCTTGAACAATAGCTCCACTTCCAGGTTTTGTTGTTGTTGTTGTTGTTTTAGTCAGGTTAATTAGAGATAAGTGTCTCACAGACTTTTCTGCTGGGGCTGGCTTCAAACTGTGATCTTCAGATCTCTGCCTCCTGAGTAGCTAGAATTACAAATGAAAGCCACTAGTGCCCACCAGTTTTTGGTTTGGGGTTTTTGATTTTTTTTTTTTTTTTGGTCAGCTGTGGGGCTCGAACTCAGGGCCTGGGCTCTGTCCCTAAGCAATTTTGTTCAAAGCTAGCACTCTACCACTTTAAGCCACAACGCCACTTCCGGTTTTCTGGTGGTTAATTGGAGAGAAGTGTCAAGAACTTTCCTGCCCAGGCTGGCTTTGAACCGTAATTCTCAAATCTCAACCTCCTTAGTAGCTAGGCTTACAGGCATGAGTCACCAGTGCCCAGTTAGTACTACTTTTTAATACCATTTCACAGTTCATGACAATATAGTTTGTATTAAAAATGTAATTTTCAAAGAGCATAAATTTTAATTGTCTAAAGTAAAAATCACATAATAGCTTACAAATAATCTACATGTACTTAAAATATAAAATATATACAACAAAATTTGGATCAAAAATAAAATATAGAACAAAGATGTTTAAAAACAATCTCAAATTACAATCACTATTTTGATTTCTAGAATAATTATGTTAAATTAACTTAAAAAGAATCTAATAGGTATAACACAAACAAATATAGAATTATAAAACAATGGTTGCTTTTACCTCTTTACCACTTAGTTTTAAGAAAAAAAAACTTGTTGCATATCCCTACCTTCTGTCAGGTAGAAAGTAAATTTTAACATAAGGATTCCTTGGCCTCCCATCTTCCCTGGAAGGGAGATCCTTTGCTCCCAAAATTGTAACTATTAACTGGTGACCAACCTTGTCAAACCATAATTTTATCTGAAAAGCAAAATTATTCATGATCAGCTCAAATATTTACTGACAATACATGTTTACATTTCCAACCTTCAAGCCATTCTCTTACACTAATATTAGCACAGAATCTAAATTTCATTCAGTGAACTGTGATTATTTAAAAAGGATATACTATAATAACTTCAATGAATAAAATAAATAATTCAGACATTACAGTGTCACTTGGCTCTTTGTATTCTAATATAATTGCTTACTAACATTCATACAATAATTACACTATCATAATTATGGACTTTATATACAAAGGTTGCTCTCTGTATCTTTCTTTATGCAAGAATCATTGTAGTTTAATTTGCCTCCCCTATAACAAGTTCAGAATAAGTGCCCAGAATGAATTGAGTAGATAATAACTTATTTATACAGTATTCAGAGGGAATTTTTGAGCAAATGTTTTATATTATTCCATAGCAAAAAAAGTCAGTGATTATATGCAAAGGGGTCTTAAAACAGCTTTAAGTCAATAGATTCCCTCCACTTGTATTCTTTAATTTTTTATTAACATATATAACTTGTATAAAGGATTTTCATTGTGAATTTCCATATTTCATGCATTGTCCCCTGATAAGGTTGCATTTAAAACTATAATAAATTCACCTTTTAAAAATTTTAGTAGACATAAAGTCCCGCTTTCTTTTGTGAAGCAAATGCATCGTATCCTTAGAAAAAGAGATTCCATTTTACAATTTGAACTTGTAATTTTTGCTGTTCCATAAAATGAGGGATTGGAACTTAACATCCAACTACTGAATTCCTTTGACTTACTGGTGATGACCTCCTGCATACATACTTCACACCTTTGCTCCTAGCTAGCTGATTCTCCTTTACAAGGATCCAGGATAACTATGGCTTCGATCCATATCTTTGTTTATAATTCATCATATCCCTGACCACTATCTTGAAACTTAAATGTAACCAGAAATTAGCCTTGAGAATTACAAGTAAAAACGAATTCTGGTTACATATGAAACACTGATGATTCAGTTCCAATTCCATGGTAGCTTTGTGGAGTCCCTCACTTCATATTCTAGAGAATGAGAGGCTGACAGTGTAAAAAGATATATAAAATTATTTCTGTCCCCTCCATTTATTTTTGCTAAATGGCATTATCCTTTTTTAGAAATAAAGGTAATAAATACTCAAATCTTAAAGATTCTAATTATAAGCCCTTACAATGTGGTACATTTCTACATTCAATTTAGGTATTATTGCTTTCATGTAACAAAAGATTTTCTAATAGAGCTACTAACCTCAAAAATACACAAGTGAGACAAGTGTTCTCAAACTGTATTTAAGAAATCTCCAGTAGCAGTATTATTTGTCTTATTTACTAACCACTTATAAATTCCTGGGCCTACCTCTTACCTACTGAATCAGAGTGGGACTTTGGAATTTAAATTAATAAAACTTCCAGAGGATCCTCATGACCTTAGACCAAAATATCAATAACTTGGAGAAAAAGTCTTAATATTTGAAAAAGGCCAAATATTTATTTCTGAACAATAATAGAATATAGATCTAAAGAAGAATAAGTGAGGAGATGAGAGACTAAACGATTCCTGGTAAAGTCATGAAAAGAAATAAAGAAAGAAATGCAGGAGATGCCTCTTTGTACATGGATTAAAGAGATGTAGAGAGTGTCACCATTTTTTAAAATATGTGATCAAGGTCTATGAAATTTCTAATATTTTCTATTTTCCATTTTCAATGCTTATAGTTTTAATTTTTGCAAGATATTAAAAATTCTTTTCAAGTGATCATAATATGACTACCAGGAACTTTTAAGGGTGAAAAAAGATTCTGAAAGGTTAAGTTTTTTTATGAAAATTTTACAATAGAAAAAGAAATAGCAATTATAGGACTAGGTTAAAAACAATTTGAGCAAATTATTGATTTGTGAGAATTTTGAAGGACACTAAGCACTTGTTGCCATCTTCATAGGCAATAATTTCACTCAATAAAATAATTAAAATTAAACACTTGAGTTATATATCAAACATCTGATAATAAGTATTCTTTGGAGATTTTCTTACACTAAAGAAAACAACAAAAATCACTTGCTAATATTATCCATTTCTCATTGAAATAGACATTAGGATAGATTTTCATTTTTACTTGTTCTTTATAATTAACTAAATTATGTTTTCCAAATAAATGAGTATTGAAATAAATTTGATAGGTTAAAAGTACATTTAATTATAATGATTATTTGATCAAAATGAATCTATTTTAAAAAGCTGCCTTAAGTTGGATAACCCTTAAGTTAGTAAGTTCCTTTAAGTTCAATAACCCTAATTTTCATTTTTATTCAGCAAATGCATTGAAGTTTTTAATAGATATCCAGTTAACATATCTTAATAGTTAGGATATTTTACCATATTCTTAATTTTTCTATACTTTTGAGTAAATAATTAAAATATTATTGGTGATTTTCCCTCAAATGTAACATATATCTTCAAAATTCTATTCATGACAGTCCTTATATTCAATGTTTTTTTTTTACTAAAAGCCTTGTTATCATTTTAATTGTATAACTGTTATTTCATCATTACCATGTAACCACTTAAATTTTCCTAAGTAGAACTTGAACAGCATAAATACTTTATAGTGTACAATATTAACTGGAATGATTTTATTATTAAGTATGAATAAAATAAGCACTATTCAAAACCAACAAATATTTTTAAAAACATGCAGCAAAGCAAGGAAGGAATAATACTACTTTCTTAAAAGAAATACTATATTGACATTACTTTACCACGTAAGGGTTTCCTAATGAAAAGAGACAAATAACTTGTACCCAAGTATTATGGTAAAATTAAATGGAGTAATAGAATAAAAATGAAATAAACTTAATTCAATTTATTTGGATTGTCATTTTTTCTTTCAAAGCAATTTGCTTTCCAAAATTTAGAATTTATCATATTAAATTCATACTTTAAATATAAGGTACAAATATATTTGCCAGTCTCCTCAAGGACTCATTGCTTGGAAAATGCAAGAGAATGTAGATGTCATGTGGTATAATGAATGATTTAAAGAGACAGCAACCTTAGTGAAATAAGAGAAAAATGTCCAAAAATATAAAATTAGAAATTTTAAAAAATGTTACATACATAAGTAATAACTACAATAAATCTACATTTAATGCCACTTGGAACCCTACAAGTTTTGGTATTTTGTCTTACAAATCATTAAAAAAAAGATTGTCTCTTTAAATTTTTTTCAGTATTCTAATCCCCATGCAGAATTTTACAAGCTGGCTCTAAAATGATTTGAAAGACAATAATATGGTTTGGAGCAACATACCAAAGGAAGTTTTCCTACTACGCATTTTCCAAAAACATACAAATAGGGGATAAAACACACTTTAGTTTCTATCAGGCAGACAAGGCCTTTACCTGAACCCTAGGAACAAAAGGCGTTGTTCTTCTACTAAGGCTTTGGCTCTGGTAAGCAAAATTAAAGAAAAAAGCAATAAAACAAAACCAAAAAAGACAACACACTGGAACTGAAAGACCAAAAGTACAAATGAACACATAAAACTCTCCTTAAATATATTATATCCATGAGAATATCTTAATCAAGTACTTCCATGTAATGAATTGATATTGCTAACTTCTAAAATATATAAAAGCTATACAAAATATTAGAATTTATTTATCAGTTTTTTTAGCATGTAGTCAGCATGAGGAGTTAAGATTGAGTAAAATAATATATTCTGGCTTGTGTACTTGGAAATAAGTATACTTATAATTTATAGAATTAAGAAATAGATTTTACCCTTATAAAGCCTACGGCACCGATGGAGAATTGGGTCCAGGACCCTGACAACTACTGACTCTATGGATGCTCAAACCCCTTATTATAAAATAGCATTGTAATTATGTAAAACATACATTTTCCCTTCTGTTTTAAGGCATTGCTAGGTTACTTGTAATAACTGCTAAAATGTAAATGAATGTATTATTTAGGGGACAAATATAAGACAAAGGTCTGTACATGGGGCTGGGAAGGTGGCTCAGTGGTAGAGCGCTTGCCTTGCATGCCTGAAGCCCTGGGTTCGATTTCTCAACACCACATCAGCAAAAAGCAAAAAGCCACAAGTGGCGCTGTGGCTCAAGAGGTAGAGCGCTAGCCTTGAACTGAAGAGCTGAGGGACAGCGCCCAGGCCCAGAGTTCAGGCCCCACGACTGAACCCCCCCCCCAAAAAAAAGGTCTGTACATATTCAGTCCAGATACTATTTTTTTTCAAAACACTGATTTACAGTTGGTTGAATTATAGATACAAAAACCCACAAAATGAAGGGCTAATGGTACATAGAAAAAAAGTTATAGTTAAAAAGAAATGAGATGGAAAAATGAAGAACTATATGAAAATAATGAGATCTTGTTATTTTCATATAGTTCTTCATTTTTCCAAACCTTTATTAACAGTTTAAGTTTATTGTCTTGTGATATTCTTAACAACTGAAGAAAGTTTTTGTTATTGTCTCCAACATGCAAGTGAGAAAACAGATAAAAAAGTTTATATATTTGCTCATTTTTAAACAGCAAGCTAATGAACAAATTGAAAATAAAATGCAGTTCTGAGTCAATCCACTTATTTTAAATTCTTGAAATTAAATTTTATCTCTCTTTCTTCTTTTACTTGGAAACCATTTCTAAGAAATACAGTAATCAGAATTCAGGATTGTCCATAGTTAAATCATGAAGAAAAGCAGGCTTATATCTATGGGTCTAAGAAAGGACTTAAAGAGATTTAATTCTACTTCCTTCATCAATATTCCATCCCATTCCTCACATTTCATATGGATATATCTCTGTCCCTTTCAAAGTCATAATAGGTAAGAGTTTGCTTCTTTCTATTTTTTCCATTTTTTTAAATTGTGAAAATACCTTACAGAGGAGTTACAATTACATGGGCAAGGTAATGAGTACATTTCTTATCAAGCATTGTTGCTTCTCCTTTTTTTCCCCCTACCATCCCTTCCCTCCCACCTCCACAACTACACTCTCCCCCCTCTTTCTTTTCTTTTTCTTTCTTTTCTTTCTTTTTCTTTCTTTCATTCTTTCTTTCTTTCCTCTATTTCTTTCTTGCTTTCCCTCCTTCCTTCCTTTTTTTCTTTCTTTCTTTCTCTTTCTTCTCTTCTTTTCTTTTCTTTCTTTCTCATTGTGACATGAAAACAGATAATGAGTACTAGGAGGACTAGGAGGACTATGGCCCAATTCAACTATCCATAGACAAGCACTATTTAAGGCATAAATCTAAAATCTGAAAAAAAAACAGACTTTTTAAATACCAGACAATAATTCAATTATGAATAATTTTTCTCTCTGTTTCCAAATCAAAGAAGTCTTATCTAAACTACTTTCATTTTACTATAAAGCTATGCTTAAAGGAGGAAATGTTCAAATATGGAGTGTGCAAATGATAGCTGCCTATATAACCATGGGTGGAAAATCAGCAGAAAATGAAAGGGCAGGGGTTGTGAAATTCATGATTAATAGACAAGCTGAAAAAAATGGCTAACAGTGTATCCTCAAAATAGACTTCACTTTCCCTATTTTCAAGCATATTGTTTTAGATCAAATATTAAATATTATATATAAGTAAATTATTTATGTAGTACTTCATAGAATGACTTTAAAAAATAAATGACATTTTCAGATTAATCTTTTAAAGCAAATGTTTAATCATCTTCTAAAAGGATCTCAACAAGCAACTCAGATTTCTAAAGAAAATATATTTAATCCTTTTATGTAATGCTTTGAGAATATAACATTTTTGAAAATAATTTAAAAGATTAAAATTAGACCTTGCTCATGTAATTGTAACCACTCTTTACAGTATTTTTACAATAAAAAATATAAAAAAAGATTAAAATTAGAAAAAGCACCCTTTTGTTTATAGAACATTTGTCAGACTCAGTAATTTCTACAGAGTTGTGAAAAAGACATATCTACTTAAGTCACTTATTCTCCTCAAGTAGTTATTTAGAATGAATAGTTATAGTATTGATAAAAAAAAATGGAGTCCAAAATTACTTTTAGAAAGTAACGAATTAACTATAGCCACTTACAGCCACTTAGCAAACAATACAAAACAACCATCAATAAAAAAGAATTGTGTAGGGCCTGGGAAGGTGGCTCAGTGGTAGCATGCTTGCCTTGAGCTAAATAGCTTAGGGACAGTGCCCAGCCCATAGTTCAAACTCTTCGACTGACCAAAAAAAAAAAAAAGAAGAAGAAGAAGAATGTGTAATGTACTCTATGGAAAGAAAGAATTCTGAGCCTTTTCTCACTTTAAAGAAAAGATTTAGCTAGGTGCTGATTACTAAATTCTGTAATCTTAGCTACTCAGAAGGCTGAGATTTGAAGATCGTGGTTCAAAGCCAGCCTTGTCAGGAAAGTTTAGAAAAAAATCTTACTTCTAATTAGCCACTAAAAAGCCAGAAGAGAAGCTGTAGCTCAAGTGTTAGAGCACTAACATTGAGCAAAAAAGTTTTAAGCCCTGAGTTTAAGCCCCAGAGCATGCGCTCACTTGCTCTCTTTCTCTCTTTCTCTCTCTCTCTCTCTCTCTCTCTCTCTCTCTCTCTCTCTCTCTCTCTCTCTCTCTCTCTCTCTTTGTCTCTCACACACACAGATTGAAGTTGTATTTTTCTTGATACCCTTTCAAAAAGGAATGCGACTATAAGCTAACTTTAAAATATTAACAATTACAAAAATAATCATCTGAGGGAGAAAATGGTTAAATTCTAGAATACAAAAGTTTTAAAAAATCAAATAAGGGAGATTTGTCAAGGAAAGGATTAATATACAGCCCAGGTACATAATTTGAGTTTATGCTGATTTTCCCACCAAAAATACTAATGGAATATCCATATATTTATGTCTGAAGAGAAAATAAATTAGGCTCAGAGCATTTTTTAAACAAATTTTCAAAAGATAATCAGAATTTTCAAAAGCTTAAACAATTATCCAAAGACTGATGAAAGGGGTGACATTAATCAAGACACATATAATGTGCATTATTAATACATTTTGTATTTGAGAAATTATCAGTTCATGAACTGACATAAATATATGGGGAAGATCAGTTCATATATTATACAATTGTATTTTTCTCAGGCATTACCAATGGTTTTATAAATGAAGTACAGGCCTAAGTAAACCCCACTCAGGTACAATAGAAGAAAATGAGAATGTAATGTTGTCTTACAACTTCTGAAGTTTTTCTAAAAGAGTAATACATATTGACATTCTTTTACCTGTGCACCATCACAACAAATCAAAATTGCCTTTAGGGTGTTAAGAGTTTTGAGTTTTGTCATAGATGCAAAGAATATGAATACAATTAATAAGTAATACGAAAAGGAAATACATTCTATCTTGTTCACACATATTCTGGGTGACCAGTACAGTCAATTGTATTAGTTGTCCTAGTTCTGACCAAGGCTCAAAATTAGCATATATGTTTTAAATAAATGCTTGGACTTTAATTTGGTTAAAACAAACAAACAAACAAAAACAGCCAAAAAAATCAGAGACAGCAAATATTATATAACTGAGTTAAGTTAAAGTAAAATGTTAAATAGCTATTAAAATGACAAGAAAAAGTTCACTCAAGATTCAGAATCCATGGAACTAACATATATTATAGATAAAAGCAGAATTCAAAATTGTATCATATGTCAATCTTAGTTTTATATACAATAGGAAAAAATAGAACTCAAAAGAGCATTACAGATATAACTTAGTTTTGCTTAATATTTTATAGGTTGTAAATGGTCATAGTTTAGCAGCAGGATTACTACTGACTTTTACCTTTGATTTTTTTGTGTACTTTCTGGATTTCTAACAATAAATATTCCTAAGATTTATAACCATTGTGTTTTATATGTTTGAATGCTGTGTGTGCATAATTTCAAAACATATACAGTTAGTTCACTAAAATCATAAGAATCTGTCATAAGAAAAATAAAATGGCATGCATACTAAATTACTACATAGATTTTTTTAAAACCATCACTCATAAATCTATAGGCTATCATCTGTATCAGTAAGGATATTAGAAATGAAACAACTTTATAATGCTTCTAAGTATTTAGTAATTATATCTTTATACTACATTAATTTTGAGTCATGAAAAAAATAGTTTGAAATTTCACTAAATTATAACCCTTTGCTCCTCATCTTTCTCTCCTAGTCCACTTAGAATTTGAAATAACAATTAAGAAATTTAAAATCTGAATGCTCCCCTACCAATGCAAACAACTATATACCTAAACAAAAACACACAATACACAACACACACACACACAGAGACAGAATTTGGGTACTGGCATCATCCAGTCCCCTTGCTTCTCCAAACGTAACTTAAAGATGAACTATTTAAATAGAAATATAATTAAAAAATAGCCGGGTGCTGGTAGCTCACGCCTTAATCCTAGCTACTACAGAGGCTAATTGTGAGGATCATGGTTCAAAGCCAGCCCAGACAGAAAAGAGGAAAGTACATGAGACTCTTATCTCCAATAAACCACCAGAAAACTAGAAGTGGCACTGTGGTTCAAGTGGTAGAGCACTCGCCTTGAGCTGAAGACCTAAGGGACAGTGCCCTGGCCCAGAGTTCAAGCCCCATGAGAGGGGGAAAAAACAAAAAAAGCTAATATTTATTAGTTTCCAAAGAAAGTAGAAGAAATCACACAATTTTGTAAATGAGAAATATATATATATATATATATATATATATATATATATATATATATATATACAAGAGAATAAGTAGAAGGATCCTATTTATTGTGGGCTATGTCTCTCAAATAAAAAAGTTCACTGTACTTAGAAAACAATAAAGAAAACTTACTAACAGTATCCCTCTAGTTTCGTAGATAACTCCTGTTATTGTCAGCATTGTGGCCAAAATTGTTCCAGAAAAGACATGTTTACTAAATTCTCCAATAATTTTTAGTATCCTAATTTTGTAAGAAAAATATTTCTGAAAAATAAAACTGTCCCTTCTGACTAAAACTGAAAGAATTCCTCAGCTGATTAAATAAAAAGTTATCTAATTATTCTTAAAATATCAGCCCTAGTTTAGTTTTTAACTATAAAATTTTTCAATCAAATTCAGTATTTGAATTTTGAGTACCTAAATAGGACTTTAGGACTCAGATGTTTCATGTGTAATAATTACCAATGTTACTGAAAATTAATGCAACTGAATAAATTTGAATGTATTAAAATATTACAGTGCTCTCCAAAGAGAACATGAATGAATCAACTGAATAAAAATAAGCTACTCAGAAGGCCGAGACTTGAGGATCATGGTTCAAAGTCAGACCAGGCAGGAAAGTTTGTGAGAATCATCTCCAATTAACCATCAGAAAACAGGAAGTGGTGCTGTGGATCAAAGTAGTAGAGAGCTAGCTTTGAGCAAAAGAGACAAGGGATAATTCCCAGGCCCCGAGTTCAAGTTCTATCACTCCCCCCACTAAAATTAATTAATTAATTAATTAAGGACTTAAGTTTGCAAAGATCGTCTAACACGTACATAATTCCAAATGCATAGTTTAGTTTTCAGATTTTTATTAGAAAATGTGCAAATGAGGAATCACCTAATAGGAAATTAACTATGAATTAAAGCCTATTATATATCACAACCTTGTATTTTAATAAAATATAGAAAATATGATTATTATAAAATTCATTTCAAGTTTCACTAAGGCTGAAACAAGAATCTATAGTTACTTTTCTTTTAAATACTACCTTTACATAATCCAACACTAGTATATCTTAAGCATTTAGGTCAATTTATAGTCATTTTTAAGTGTAGAAAAAAATCATGACCTTCCATTTTAAAATAATTATGAAGATAAAGTAGTTTTGATAACTTCATAAAAATCTATCTCTCATTCGATTCCAGGAAATCTAACTCTAATAAAGAAGCATTACAATAATCAAAACAATTTCAACTAATTAAACATTAAAAATGAAATGTTGTTAAAAGCCTAATTATGTTCAGATGAAATTTTCATTTTTCAAAATCTAGCATGATACTTTAAAAACACCATTAAGGTTCTGAAAAGAGAGATTAAAGATTACATACTGAAAGTTGTCCAGATAAGAACTGGGGAACATCTCTCAACATGCCAGGGCTCACGGGAGAGGTAACGGAAATAGAAGGACGGTCCATTTTCTGAGATTCAAATGAGCTAGAACCTGAAACACATAAAGAATAATAAAAGTAGTTTTCTTCACTATTTGAGAATCCCTTCCATATTTCCTATAAATTTCATTGTATACACCAATTTCTTAACCACAACATTAGAAATATCCTTACAGATTTCCTTGTTGTTATTGTTAACAAAGACATAAACCAACAAAGAAACTAAAAACTGGTATATATTTTAAATGTTAAATATGTAAGTATTAGAATGTCCAAAGTCATTAAAAATTTCTAGAAGATAGCTTTGTAAAACGTGTCTTAAAGAATATAATCAATCAGATTCTCAAAAGGAAGTGAGGAGTATTAAAAAAAAAAAAGCCAGAATCATAACACCCAGTAGTTCTTTAAATGAGTGTCTTTCTGTGAAGAGAAAGGAACAAATGGATAGAACTGAGCATAATAGGAAACTGGAGAAATTATGGGTCTAGAATTCTGAACTATGCATTCTAACATTAATAAAGTATACAAACAAAGATTTAGGTAAGTAAAAAATAAGAGGTATGTTTGAGGAAGATGGTTTTGTAAAGAAAAGAGAAAAAAACAGTTGAGAACATGTAGAATTCAATAACACAATAACAGTAAAGACTACAAAAAGAAGGAAGTCAGGTGATCACATGAAATAACAACAACAAAAAAGATATCTCCAGAGTAAGAGTTGTAGCTTAGGTGACATAGCACTTGCTTCACATGCATGAGACCATGGATTTCATTCCCAGCACCACAGTGAGGACAAGAGAAAAAGAGAATAAGGACTGGTTCATGCCTATAATCCAAGCTTTTCAGAAGGCTGAGATCTGAGGATCACAATTCAAGATAGCCAGAGCAGGAAAGTCCGTGAGACTCATTCCAATAAACCACTCAGAAAACCAGAAGTGGAGCTGTGGCTTAAGAGGTAGAGCGCAAGCCTTGAGCTGAAGACCTGAAGAACAGCATCCAGTCCCAGAGTTCAAGCACCATAACCAACAACAACAACAACAACAAAAAATCTTTCTTTTATGTGATCATGATCACCACTGTGTTGCCACTGAATTATTAAAATAACCCTCTCCATTGTATTTCTGCCTTACCCTTTCACTCCATCTGACCTACTTTCAATATAGTAGCTAATTTTTAAAAGATAAATGTTTGCTTAAAAGAATTCTCTATACATGTAGAAAATTGTATGTGAAATATTCCCTCAGAGGCAACTGAAAACAACAAAAATCAGTCTTTACAGTGGCTTCAGAAGCATTATGTAACTTGGGTGCCCATTACTCCAGCATCCTCCTTTCTAATGTTCTCTCTCTTACTCAATTCATCCACAGTGGCCCTTTTCATGTCTCCTTAAAGGCACCTTAGACTTTCCAGTCTTGCACAATAACATGTGATCTCTGTATCCAAAAGCTTTTCTACAGACAGACACTCTTTCAAAAACATTTTCCCAAAGCTTTCTTTTAGTTTGGACGATCCCAATCAACATATTTCAACTTACAGCTCCTCTTAAGTTACAATATCCCTTACTCTATTCTAAATCGTTTCCAATCAAACTTAGCTGATTAGAAAACAACTAATTTAAGATATGAAACAGTCTCAAATAATTAAATTTATGTATTTAGAATTACTGACACATATATCTTTATTGTTTAATTACTATTTTGATGTTAGGTTTGAACTACTATTCTACATTCCAGAACTATAAATGAGAATAAATTACAAATTTGTTTGATACAAGCATTTCCATCTACAGACCAGTATTGTGGCTACCAAGCATGAAACTTTAAAACTGGAGGAAAGTTTGGGAGTGAAACTGAAAGTGATAACCTTTACTGTGATGATGGCTTCACAGGTATATGTGTCTGGCAAATTTGGTTAGTTATGTAATTCAGCTGCATACAGTGTATTGTAATACCTTAATAAAACTATCTAAAACTCCATACTAAATTCAATTGTGGTTAGTGTAGAATTTTGTTCTTTTTCCCACAGAGACATGAAATGATTTTATATATTTCATCTTTGTATGATGATTTAGATTTTAGAAATGTACTTGTATTTCATTAATAAAATACTTCATTTGGCCTTTGATGAACAGCAGTATCAATAGCATATTCTTCTAGGGAAAAAAAATCAAACTTACTGGACTCCATTTGTACATGTGTGCTATCAGGTATTCTAGGTATATCTCTGAAATGATAGAAAAAAAGAACAAGAAACTTTCAATAACTAATGCAATGACTATTTTAATCATTATTAAGCTATATGATAATTGGACAGTATCAAATGAAATAACTGTGAATGGTAATGGTATCCTAAAAGTAAGAAACAACAAAGTAAGTACTTTCTGGCTAACAAAATTAAGACTAACCACAAATATTTTAAAGGAATTAAAATGTATATGTATCTATAGGATAAGTTTATGAAAACATACACATTATGTTCTATATGTCTCTCTATTCAACTTACAATCTAAAAATTTTTGTATCTAAACATTGAAATTCCATGCTACTCATTATTTATACCTTCTGCTAACCAATACAGTTTTAACATTCCCATGGCAACTAGAACTTTGAAATGTAGTTACTTCATTGGGGAAAAAGGCAAATATATATACACACACATATATATATAATTAATTTACTTTATTGTTATTATAGAGGTGATAGAGGGGTTACAGTTACATATCTCAGGGAATAAGTACATTTCCTTTCATAGAGTGTCATATATTTCCTCATTCAATAAAGCTTTTAAAGTTATCTTGTAACAATATTTCCATGGAAAAAATAATTCATTCTTAAGTTATAATTTTAATATCTTGAAGTAGTTGTACAAAGGAGTTACCATTTAACAAATCAGTATATAAGTACACTGCATATTGATCAATCCATTGCTTTCATCATTCCACGTCATCCCCCCAATGCAAATGCTCCCCTCAATTTTCTTAGTTTCATAGGATATGCATTAAGACTGAATTCTCCCTTTCCTTTTTCAACTCATTCATCTATACCCCCCTGACCTTGCCCCCAAACTTTTTTTTTTCGGTCGTGGGCTTAAACTCTGGGCCTGGGAGCTGTCCCTCGGCTCTTCAGCTCAAGGCTAGTGCTCTACCACTTGAGCCACAGTACCACTTCCAGTTTTCTGGTCGTTTATTGGAGATCACAGTCTCACAGACTTTCTTGCCCAGGCTGACTTTGATCTGCAATCCTCTGATCTCAGCCTCCTGAGTAGCTAGGATTACAGGCATGAGCCACCAGCTCCTGGCACCCCCACACTTTTAAGCGATAGTTTCCTGGTATTCATTTTGTTGGACTGTGAATTTGTTTTTCTAAGGAATTATACCATTTAAATTCTCTCCTGCAAATACCATACTTTGGTTAATACATATGTGAATACCTGCATACAACCCCACATGTGTTTACCTGCGTATTTATAAATTAGCTCTAGTTTTCACAGATGAAAGAAAACATGCATCCTTTGTCTCTCTGGGACTGATTTATAACACTTAACATTATTTTTTCCAGATCCATACATTTCTTTGCAAATGATGTAATATCATTCTTACTAATGGATGAGTAAAATTCTATTGTGTGTATAGACCACATTTTCTTGATTCATTAGTCCATCTAAGGGCATCTAGGCTATTTCCATTCTGAGGTTATGGTGAATAATGCAGCAGCAAACATGGCTGTGCAAGTGGTTCTATTGTATCCTGATTTGTAATCATTTGGATAAATGCCCAAGAGTAGTATTGCTGGATCATGGGGTATGGTTTTTGTTTGTTTGTTATGTTATTGTTGTTGTAAAGGTGGCATACAGTTACATGAAACACTGTTACAATTACATAACATGGTTCTTTTTGAACAGTGTTACCTCGTCCCTAGTTTTCTCCCAGACTTTCCCTCCCTATACCTCTTCCCAACAGATTGTATAGTTAATTTTCAACATGGTGTTTAGAGAATATCACTGGTGCATTTGTTCCTCCTTTGTCCCATTATTTCTGTGCTATGTCATAGTTTTATGTTTAGTTATTTTGCAGAACATCCAAATTGCTTTCCAGAGTGGTTGTACAAGATTATATTCCTACCAGCAGAGCATTTGGACTCCTTTTACCCCACATATTCACCGGTGTCTGTTGTTGTTTGTATTCTTGCTAATAGCAATTCTAATTGGAGTGAGATGGAATCTCAGAATTGTTTTCATTTGTATTTCCTTCATGGTCAGAGATGTTGAACATTTTTTCATGTGTCTATTGTACATTTTTACTTCTTCAGAGAAGTGTCTAGTTTGTTTGTCTATTTATTAACTAGCTTGTTGATTCTTTGAGGGTTTCATTTCTTGAGCTCTTTGTATATTTTGGATATTAGACTGTCTTTTTAGCTTGTTAGTTTGATGCAATGCCATTTGTCAATTCTTTCTCTAATTTGCTGAGTACCTGGAATTTCACTCAGAAAGCATGTGCCAAGAAGGTCTAATGTTTCTCCTAGTTCTTCCCGTAGTAGTTTCCTGATTTCAGGTCTTACACTGAGGTCTTGATCCATTTTGAATTACTGCTTTTCTGGTTCAGGGTATTTTGTAGTTCCATGTAAGGTTTTGAATTGTTTTCTCTAACTCAGTGAAGAATGGCATTGGTATTTTGATGGGTATTTCATTGAATTTGAATTTGTAGATTGCCTTAGGCAGTATTGCCATTTCATGATATTGATTCTGCCAATTCAGAAACATGGGAGGTATTTTCACTTCTGAATATCTTCTTCAATTTCTTTTTAAATTTTCATTGTAGAAGACTTTCACTTTCTTGGTTGATTCCTACACATTTATTTTTTGAGACTTGCAAATGAAGTTACTTTCCTGATTTCATTCTCAATTTCTTTTGTGATTTTCTTTTTAATTTTTTTCCTTTCTATTTTTATATTTATTTTCTTATTGTCAAAGTGATGTACTGAGGGGTTACGGTTACAAAAGTAAGGTAATAAGTACATTTCTTGTCAAACTTATTACCCCCTCCCTCTCTTTTCTCCTACTTTCCCTCCTCCTCAGTCCCCCACTACGAAGTTGAACAGATCATTTCCAACATATTGTCTTGTGAATATTGTTCAATTTTTTCACCGAAGGAGTACAGAAAAGCTACTGATTTTTTTTGGACTGATTTTATATCCTACTACTATCCCAAAGTTATTTATCAGTTCCATGAGCTTGGGGGATAGACTTTAGATATCAGATTGTGTCATCTGCAAATTGGGAGAATTTGACTTCTTCCTTCCCTATTTAGATTCCCTTTATGTCACTCTCTTGCTTTACTACTCTAGTAGGAAATCCAACGCAAAAAGAGAGTGGAGAAAGTGGATATCCTTGTCTTGTTCCTGACTTAAGATGAAATGGTTTCAGTTTTCAACTTTTAGTATGATGTTGGCTGTAGTTTCCTCATAAACAACCTTTTTTATGTTGAATAATGTTCTAATTATTTCTAGCTTGTTCAAATCTTTTGTCAAAGAGGATGTTGGATGTTTTTAACTTTAGTTTATTGTAAGAGTGATGTCAGAGGGGTTACGGTTATATAAGTAAGGTATTGAGTACCTTTCTTGTTACCCCCTCCCTCATTTTTCTCCCACTTCCCGTCCCCCCACTGCCCTCCTCCAATATGTAAAGTTAATTTCCAACATGTTGTCTTGTAAGTATCGATGCTGCATTGATTCACCCTTTGTCCTTTGTCTCATCATTTTGTTATTCTACTTCCCTTCTCCCAAATCAGGTAAATATATATACAAGACACAGGGTACCAAAATAAAAAACAGTGACAACAGGGGACAAACCAGAGAGCAGGGGGGGTGAATAGAAGAAAAAGAAATAACTTCACACAGTACATTTAAAAACAGAAACAGAAACAAAAACAAAGAAACAACAAAAAAGCCCTCTTGTTTCCAAACCTTAGAACATATGACCATATAAAATGATGCTAAATCTAAATGAACTCCAATATATGGGATGCTGGATCTTGACAAAGGTTTTTTTCTGCAACTACTGAGATGATCACATGATTCTTTTCTTCAATTCTTTTAATGTGTTGTGTTACATTTATAGATTTGCATACACTCAACCAGCCTTTCACTCCTGGGATGAATTTCACATGATTGTAGCATATGATTTTTCTTGATTACTTGTTAAACTTGGTTGGCAGGTATTATATTAAAGAGTTTTGCATCTATGTTCATCAAAGAGATTAGTCTATATATCTTTATTTGTATTTTGTTGTTGTTGTTATTGAATCCCTGTCTGGTTTGGGGTAAGTGTAATACTGGCTTCATAGAATGAATTTGATAGTAATCTTTCCCTTTCTATTTCATGAAAGAGTTTGAGGAGTATTATTTAATAGTCTTACAGAATTCAGTTGTAAAACCATAAGGCACTGGAATTTTCATTGCCCTGACAGTTTCACAGCTGAATAGCAATACTTAATTGATGAGATAGGTAGCAAGTATCAGTCAGAAAATTATATAAGAGATTATAAATTGTTCAAATATTAAACAAAATATGACCTGAGAATGCTTTTAATACCAATCTGGTCAGTCCAGTTTTACAATATTACTGAAATATGAAAAGTCAAGATGAAATATGAATAAAGTTTTGCATGCTAGATTCACTGAAAGGAAATTTCAAGAAAATTAAACTAATAATCCAAATCATTATCTTGGGCATAAATGGAGATCAAAATAATATAATCTAATTATTCCCTTAGTGAATTAAAACTGGACATTATGAACTATGTAACTTGTGGGCAGGGACAGGCAGGAAACTCAGGGAAAGTAAAAGAAGGGTACCTATTACCTGATTCATGAAATCCTAACTCCTTTATACAACATCTTAATAATAACAATAAAATTACATTTTAAAAATGGACATTATTATTCTACAACAAAAATTTTCTGTAGTGTTCATACTAAAATGTGGTTACCCAAACAGAAACTTAATAATAAATTGATATCTTATGTATTTTTCTGCTACTTTTATTTGGTAAGTATATGTTTTGTATTGACAAAGAGACATTTTCTATAATCTCTATGGCAACACAAAAATAGTAGTGGGCTATTTCATTAATTCTCATAATTAAAAGGATATATTTATTATCATGTTTTAGAAATAATCAATGGTCAACAAATTACAAAGAATATTCTGGTTTTGGTCTCATTTGAAACCTCTTAATCACATGCCTTCTGGTTCTTTCTTTCACAGGTTAAACCTCTATTTTGAAAGAAGGTGATTTTTGGAGTAAAGTTGATCATCATTTATACATTATAGACAATACAGTTCATGCAACATACCTTAATGTTAATTTCTACAATAGTGCTTTCTCCTTATTAATGACTATAATTTATTTCATTTATTTATTTACAAATTGTTAAAATATATTTCTTCTTCTTTTGTAATTAACAGTATACTCTATCATAATCAAATAAAGAAAAGTTTATGATCCTTGAAAGATGTTTTTAGCACAGCAGAAAGGAAAGTTGTCTAAAAAATAATTTATATTCATAAAGTAGTCAGACCTTTTTGGACTGCCCAATAAAGTTTGCTTAATAGTAGTCAATTTATACACTTAACAAAGTGTTAAAACCAACTTACCCAATTGGCCTGGAAACAACAAGCTCTACTTGTGGCTCAGGTTTGGATTCTAGAATGATGTTGTACACTTCTTCAAATGTAGCTCCTTGCAATAGCCTTCCATTCCATTCTAACACTTCATCACCTGTAACATCAATGACACTAAGATAAGAGATAAAAACAACTAAAAATGTCAATGATCAGAAGAAAAAGAAAAAAATATATACAACTTGTCTCTAATGCAAATTCAAATTGGAAACAATTACAAAGATCATTTGTCTCTTTAAAGATTTTGTTACTCTGTACTCTAGAGTTTTAGTACATAGGCAAGTAAGTACCTAGTTTTTCAGTGAGTAAATTTCTTAGTAATGAATTTAATAATTAGAGGCAGGCCTGATAATGTATACCTGTAATCCCAACTACTTGGAGGATAAAGAGGATCACTGTTTGAGGAAAGCCAAGGTAAAAAAAAGTTAGTGAAATCACATCTCCACCTATCAGCAATCATGGTAGACCATGCAATGGTCTCGCTACATGGAAAATACCAATAGAGATCTCCATTCAAGGCTGGCCCAATAGCAATAATTTGCAATATGAAATCCTATCCACAAAATAATTACTAAGACAAAAAAGGGTTAGAGGTGTGGTTTAAGTGTTAAAGTACTTGTGTGGTAATTATGATAGTTGCTCAAACGCTGGTACTACTGAAAAATAAGAATCATAATCATGCTCATTATCATCATTATCTTATCAAATCATCTTCAACCATTCCGCCAACAGCACTCATTGTCCAGGTGATATGAAGTAACATATTTCAGAAAATTGACCTTGAAGTTTTTTCTTACATAGTGTTGTAATTTTTTACAAAGGAAAACTAAACCAGATGGAAAAATTAAATAAACTAATACTAGATGCAAATTAGGATACAATTAGGATAAAAGTATAAAATTAATAAATATGAAGTTTCGGTGTATAATATAACTCAAGAAATAATAAAAATGAGGGGCTGGGAAGTTGGCTCAGTGGCAGAGTGCTTGCCTCCCAGGCTTGAGGCCCTGGGTTTGATTCCTTAGTACCACATAAGCAGAAAAAGCCAGAAGTGGCGCTGTGGCTCAAGTGGTAGAGTGTTAGCCTTGAGCTGAAGAGCTGAGGGACAGCACACAGGCCCAGAGTTCAGGCCCCACAACCACCAACAATTAAAAAAAAAAAAGAAATAATAAAAATGAAATAACAGGTATAATTACACATTAATGAATAAAGATTTTCATATAAATGAAATGAACTCCTGATTATTGGCCAAATCATTTTAAATGAGAACAATTTTTTTCTAAATTATCCATGTTTAACCTTTTAAATGAAAATATCCAACAATAAAAACCTACCTGGCCTAAGATGTCCTACAGTATCAGCCAAACTTCCTTTTTTTACTTTGGTAATAAATGCACAGAGACGACCCGATTCAGTCATTTTTCCTCCTACAACCTGTTTAAAAGAAGAAAGTATTTAAGCTGTCATATTGCTAAAATGAACATAGTTGAGGATTTATGTAAAAAATATCTAGAACAAACTGTGGCTTCTAAAACAGTAATTTAATGTACTAAAAGCATTTCTTGAATAAAATGATGTTTCTGTTCAGAAAAGTTGATTCCTAAAAACCTATTCTTTTTACATATTCCCAATGTGCTATATTTAACACTTCGTTGAAAATGTTGCATACCTATAACAAATGTCTGATTCTTTCCTTAAAACAGAATTGTTTTGTGATTTCCCCAAACACAAATTAATATATATTTATATGCATATATATATCAATACTTCCCAGTAATAAGTGTTAAAAACTATTAAATAAAATTTTCTGTTAAGTAGTCCAGAATTTTTCATTAAAGATTGATAAACTTGTATTATAGAAAAGTCCTTTTTTCTTCTCTATTTGGGATTAGTATGTTTTAATTTAAAGAAAAAGATTTTTTAACTTAGAGAAAATGTATTTTAAGTTTTCTGTGATTTTGATATGAAATTTTCATTATTATAGGTATATTGATATGGCTAATAATGTGATGACCCTTTTTGAGAAAATTACAACATTTACTTAACCAGAAATAATGTAAACTTTAAACCATTTGTAGCCCAGATTTCCAACTTGAATGTTTCTTTAAAAATATCTTTTAGAAAATGGCAAAGAAACACATGAGGAAATGTTCATCATCCCTGGTGGTGAAGGAATTGCAAATAAAGACAACCCTGAGATACCACCTTACCCCAGTCAGAATGTCCCACATCCACAAATCAGCCAACGACAAATGCTGGAGGGGATATGGAGAAAGAGGAACCCTATTACACTGCTGGTGGGAATGTACACTTATACAACCACTTTGGAAAGCAGTCTGGAGGGTCCTTAGAAAGCTAAAGATTGACCTCCCTTACGACCCAGTCATACCACTTCTAGGCATCTACCCTGAACAACAGGAACCAATATACAAGGACACGTGCACCTCCATGTTTATTGCAGCACTGTTCGCAATAGCTAGGATATGGAAACAACCCAGATGCCCCACCACAGATGAATGGATCCAAAAATTGTGGTATCTATACACAATGGAATATTATGCAGCCATTAGAAATGACAAAATAATGGCATTTGCAGGGAAATGGATGGAGCTAGAAGGAATCATGTTGAGCGAGGTAAGCCAAGAAGGAAGAGACAAACGGTACATGGTCTCCCTGATAAGTGGATGCTAAATCCAAAATGTTAGGTAATATGACAAAACTAACAGGACTTAAGAAACAAAGAACTCCCACTCATCTGGTTGAACCACTACTAAATATCCCCATGCTGCTGATCACATATATGGTATATAACATGTGAGCACCGTTATATATTACAGACTGTGATAGACAATTTGCCCTAGGAAAGTTAGAATGAACTTGTGACTTTAAATGAGCACCATTATTCCACAAGACTGTGAATTTCCGGAAATTATGTAATCACTTAATCACAATCAAAAAAAAAAAAAAAAAAGAACCTCGGGGAAGGGAGGGAGGGAGGGGATGGTAGGGGGAAAACAATGGAGGGGGTAACAATGTTCAAGAAGAAGTGTACTCATTACCTCACTCATGTAACTGTAACCCTCTGTATAGTATCTTTACAATAAAAAAAAATAAAATAAAATAGAAAAAAAATCTTTTAGAAAAAGAAAAAAAATGTTAGAAGCTTGCTGGTGGCTCATGCCTATAATCCTAGCTATGAAGGAGGCTGAGATCTGAGGCTCATGGTTCAAAGCCAGCTCAGGCAGAAAAGGTCACAGATGCTTATCTCCAATTAACCACAAGAAAACTGATGCTGAGGATCAAAGTGGTAGAGCATTAGCCTTGAGTGAAAGAGATCAAAAACAGCACCCAGAGTCCAAGCCACACAACCAATCAAAAAAAAAAAAAAAAGTTAGGAACAAGACTGTGGAAATCATGTATGCATCTGTAAGGTATTAGTCTCTAACAAAATTAGTGTTGTGACTGACCAATCATCATTCAACCAATATATCAATTTCATACATGCAACAAATAACATTAAATTTACTGACTAAAATAAATAGATTTGTTGCTATTCTAAATTGAGAATATATCTGAAGGTAGAAATTACTAACATATATTGTCCTGTGCAACTACTCAACAACTACACTAAATTAAACTGCATTCAAATTCAGTTAAGACTAACAAATGAGGCCTGCATTTGACTCTTAAAAATTAAGTACAGAGGTCTTATGGGCTCAATCTGTATGTGAATTTGTTTCTTTTTTTAAATTTTATTTTATTATAAGGGTGATGTCAGAGGGGTTACAGTTACATAAGTAAGGTAATGAGTCATTGTTACCCACCTCCCTTGTTTGCTCCCACTTTCCCTTCTCCCATTCCCGCCCGACTCCCTCCCCCTTTTATCCCCCACTACCTGGCTCCCAAGTTGTAAAGTTCATTTCTAACATAGTGTCTTGTAAATATCGCTGTTGCATTGGTTCAACCTTTGTCCTTTGTCTCACCATTTTGTTAGTCCCCTTCCCTTCCCCAAATCAGATAAATGTATATACAAGACATAGGGTACCATAATCAAATACAGTGACAACAGGGGATAAACCAAAAGTAAAAAAAGAAAACGAAAACCGGGCACCAGTGGCTCATGCCTATAATCCTAGATACTCAGGAGGCTAAGATCTGCCTAGGCAGGAAAGTATGTGGTAAGCCTATCTCCAATAAACCACCAGAAAACCAGAAGTGGCATTGTGGCTTAAGTGGTAGAGCACTAGCCTTGAGCTGAAAAGCTGAGGGACAGCACCAAGCCCCAGGAATGGAGAAACAAAGAGAGAAAGAAAGAAAGAGAGGGGAGAAGGGGAAGGGGAGGAGAGAGGGAGGAAGGAGGGGGAAGAGAAAGAGAGAGAGAAAGAGAGAGAGAGAGAGAAAAGAAATTACTTCACACAGTATACTGAAAAATAAAAATAAAACAAAAAACCCTCTTGTTTCCATATCTTGGAGTTCATTTCGATTATCATCATTTTATATGGTCATATATACATAGCTATTGAGCTATTGTGATCCTCTGCTGGGCCCAACCTAGACATATAATTATTACAAATGAGGGAAACCATGGAGCCTGTGTTTCTTTGGGTCTGGCTTACTTCATTTAATAAGATTTTTTTCCAAGTCTTTTTCCATTTCCTTTATGTAAATATTTTTTAACTGGACTTAAGAAATCCAACCATAATTGTAAGTTATAAGTGCCATTGTACTATCTATGAATTGTTACTGAATCTTATAATATTCCAAACATTGCAATAAATGGTTGCACTCTGTTTTAACTTCATTTTATGAATTCAAGAATATTATTTTCCCTGTTGTACAGATGAGGAATTTGAAATTAAGAGTTGTCTAATGTTGGGCTGGGAAGATGGCTCAGTGGTAGAACGCTTGCATGAGGCCCTGGGCTCGATTCCTCAGCACTACATAAACAAAAAGAAAAAAGCCGGAAGTGGCACTGTGGCTCAAGTGTTAGAGTGCTAGCCTTGAGCTAAAGAGCTGAGGGACAACGCCCAGGCCCAGAGTTCCGACCCCACGACCGGACCCAAAAAAAAAAAAAAAAAAAAAAAAGAGTTGTCTAATGTTATGTAGCTGGTAACTACAATAATTGAAATTCAAGGCAAAATTTCCTAACCTCTGCATCGCATCTCTCTAATACTACACTCAGCAGAACTGGATTTAAATCCTTCTTCTTGTGACATAAAAAAATGACCTCTGTAAGCTGGTTTCTCTTCTGTGTTGAGTATTAAATAAGATGACCAATAAAAAATACTCACATGAATACCAAATACATAGTAGGCATCTGATAAATGTTAGTCACTCAATTCCACTGATATACACTTTCTACTATCTATTCAAGATATCTTACACTGCAACTTATTTCTAAAATCCCCTAAGGTAATTTTTTTTAGGTTTCTAAATTTAAAAAGTATTCTAAAGGCTAAGAATATACCTCAGTGATAGAACACTTTCCTAGCACATACAAGGCCTTGTGCACTTGATGTCTAGCACCACAAAAAAATAACAATAAAGAACAAAAAAATTATTTCCCTCAAACATCATTTTAATAAAAATGCTGTAATGTACATGTTACATTTCACAAGTATGCACAGTAATTTTAAAAAGCAATCATTTTAATATAAAAGTAGAAACTTAAAGAAAAAACTGTAAATTTAATCATTGTGTTTAGTTTTTCTGATCAGATTACTATTGCTCTCTTCCCAAATTACATGTATGACTATTATTGTAGAATAATTACAAATTCCTAAATAATACCTTGAAATTGTAAGTTTGAGAATTCTTCAAAATGAAATCTCCTTGAAGTGGTATAGGTAGCAAGAGTTACTAAATCCTTTGTCTTTCTCATAAATTTATAAAGTAGTAGAGAGCCAAAATGTTATACATTTTATTACATACCTTTAAGCCAAGCATTGCTCCTGAATCCCGAGGCACACTCCCATCTTTTAGGCGCTTATTCAATAAAATACGGCCAATTAGGCGATCTCCGTCTTTGGATGGCTGCCAAGTTACAGGATGCTGCCATATAGTATCAATAAAGAAAAAAAATAATTTTTTTTCTTGAGAAATATCGTACAATTTCTTTTAATTCTTTTAATTTTTTATTCTTTCTTTTAATTTTTTATTCTTTAATTCTAAAGTGTTAGGATTACACAAATCAGTTTACATTTCAAAATATTGATCAAAGAGCTTACTATATTACTCTTATCACCTGAATTTTATAATTTTAACTTTTTAATACAATTATGCTAAATTCATACAGAAATTATATGGATCTACAAATTGTTAAAAAATCTTTTTCTCTTGAAATATATGAAAGCACTTAACTACCTGATGAAGAATAATTAAAACCTCATGGGTAGAAAAGAAATATTGAAATTTTATGCAGTTGTACATTCTCAAAATGAGAACTGCTGTTTCAAATACTTGGAAAGTTTTGTTTTATTGCAAAATTTTTAAATCTCAAATATTTAAGTATGAAATCTAAACTCATGGTCATGGTTTTCCTAAATAGATTTCTAAATTAAAATTCTAAAAGGTGCAGTTACACATAACTTGAATCTGCTCAGGAGATACAATTATTCATGTGAGAATGCACACTTTATTTCTCATGTTGCAAAAGTTCCTTGATTTTTTTCAGAATTTTTATCTATTTAGTAAAATTGTAGTAAATAAGTCAAAGGTATCAATTGTTAAATAGCATTGAAAATACTACACTATTTCTCATGGCAGAACCAAGGCCTTTATAAATAATGACACCATTCCACTATGAATGTTAAGTCAAATAACAAACTAAATGATTTGTGTAATCATAGATTCACAGTTATCTACAAGTAACATGCATTATCTTCATGCAAAATTTAGCAAGCAAAAGACAAGTTCTAATCAATCACATCTGTATGGTTAAAAGATTTTTAAAAATCTCACTATTCTAAAAGCAAAAATAATAAATATGAAAGCAGGTGACAATGAATCTAATACTAATTAATACCACATTAAATGCAATGACAATAAATAAAAGAACAAAATGACAGTGAAAGGGAAAAAAGAAAAACAACATTTTCTGTGCAGACCCAATTAACTCCCTTTTGCCTGGGATTCAAACTATAAATAATTTAATTTTCATCCCAAGGAAAATTTATATAAGCAATCAAATAAGCCAATCCAAAAATTGTTTATCATTTACGGTTTATAAAAAAATAACCATGTTCTCCATGTGACTATAGACAAAAATTCCTTTGTTCCTAATTTTTGTTTTTATTTACTTTTTTGGTATGCTGTTAAACAATAAAAAAAAAAAAACAGCAAGACACACAAAGATTTTGATTTGGTTAGTTGATTGGTTTGGTTTTGTTTTTCTTTTCTGCACCTTATAAATGCTACATTAACCCTTGAAATGCCCTGTCCTTTTAATATGTTTTGTTTAATGAGTGACAGAGAGCAAACGAAGACCAAATGAGCAGGTTAAAAGGCAGGCTCCACAATCTCAGTACCTTATCACTATGGCTATGCTCCTCGTTAAGGGTTGTGCTACTACAGGTATCTACCCCAGAGTCCTTAATCTGAGGCTCAGACCATTCCAAATCCTCTTCCAAAGAGTGGCCACCAAAGTACATCATTTTCTTTTGTCTCTCAGACCTGGTGTTAGAATCCGACAAAACTGCCTGCTCACTAGTTTTTCTTTTTCCCTTTTGACTGTCCCCTACAGGCGTGGGATAAAAAAAAAAAAAAAAAAAAAAAAGATACAAAAAAAAAAAAGAAAGAAAGAAAACATGCAAAGGTGTAAATAAAAAAAGGAAAAGTGAAATGAAAACGGAAATTAAATAGTAAGGCTCCACATGTCTCACCAAAGACATTGGGGATGCCTCACTGCTATGCCAAGACGAATGGTCCAACCAGTTGTAATCCATGTCTCCTGTGAGAGTCAGACAGATAAAAGAATGTAGTAAAGGAGACAGTGGGAAAAAAGGACAGAGACATTATAAACCTTTTAAACTGTGTGATCCTGTCTAGTTTCTAAAATTCTGGCTGCAGCATTTATAATAAACAAGAGAAAGCTAAGATTGAAAATGAACAAAATTTATAGAATGCAGAATATACGGCTATACACACTAGACAAATCCTACACAACAAAAGTCTGAAGGAATAAAAAAAAAGGCTAATAATAAACAGTAATACAAACCAAAAAATACTTGACTATGCTAAAAAAGGAAAAGACTATATCCCCAGGCACAGAAATTAACTCCTGCAACCCTAGCTACTCTAGAGGTAGAAATTGGAAAGATGGTGGTTAAATGCCAGCCTTAACAAAAAAATTGTAAGACTCTCATTTCAACCATTAAAAAAGCTGGGTTCTAGTCCAGGCCAACTTGAACAAATATACAAGATCCTCTTTGAAAAATAACAAGTGTTGAAGCTGTGGCTCAAGTGGTAGAGAGGCCTGCCTAATCAGTGCAAGGTCCTGAGTTCATATCCAACTGCTGCCAAAAAAAAAAAAAGCAATCTAAAAATTATGTCTTTTTCTCATGTTATTAGCTTTTCATGCTAGACTAAAGACATGAGTTTGTTCTTCAAACATTAAAACATTATAAAACATTTTAAAAAAACATTAAAATTTTAAGTAATGATATGCCAATAATCATTAGTTCAAAAGTGAAATAAATACTATTAATGGAATGTATATGATGATACTTTTTATAGTTACGGGATTCCCTCAAAAACTTGAATGGTTAAAAATGGTTACATAGCCGGTGCCAGAGGCTCACTCCTGTAATACTATCTCCTCAAGTGACTGAGATCTGAGGATAGCAGTTCAAAGCTAACCCAGGCACGAAAGTCCGTGAGACTCTTATCTCCAATAAATTATTCAGAAAAAGTCAGAAGTGATGCTGTAAATCAAGTGGCAGAGTGCTAGCCTTGAGCAGAAAGAGGCTCAGGGACAGTTCCCAGGCCCTGAGTTCAAGCCCCAAGACCAGAAAAAAAAATTACATAAAAGATATTCTGTGAAAATGGAAATGATTCACTCAACGTTTCTTAGTGCAAATGACTTAAGCTATACTTAAATAACATAAATTAGGATTACTTTAAAATAACATATCAACTTTTGTTCTGACATTGCATCTTTACAAACTTAACATCCTTATTTACTTTAAACTTAAAAGTATTTTTGTTCTAGTGTATACCTGTACATGTTGTAAATTTTCATTTATACTTTGATTTATTTAAAAGTATTTTAATATTTATTGAACACCTTCCATTTGCCTTATTTTGCTAAGCCTTCATGCATGGAAATAAGACAGTGAAACATGCTTACAACAGCATGTAGACAAACATAATTAATCATCAGTAACATGTAGAAATAGATAAAACACTATGAGAGAGCTTATTAAGATCTCATTTAGATGTGGGATCTATAAATACCTTTAAAGTACTGATGTTTAAGATTAGAAATGAAAGCTTCAACCTAGTGGACAAATAAGGCAAGTTGATGAAAAGTGAAGGAAATAGCATTCTAGGAAAAAGTAATATCATGGTACTGTAAAAAGAAAAAGAAAAAGCATGAAAAACTGAGATACCAGTGTGCATGAACCAAGAACCAGAAGGAAGAATACAGAACTGAAAAACAAAGCCAGGCCATGAATTCTGTAAACTGCTTAGCTGAGACCTTTTACAACATATTATAAATTTCAATCATTAAAAAAAAAAACAAGCAAAATAGTAACATATTCTGATTTGTCCTTTAAAATATGAAATCTAGATAAGATCTGGAATCTGAGTTGGAATAACCCAAAAGTTAAAAGACGTTTGCAATAATTTTTTGGAAAGGTGAATAAATAGTCTGAAAAAAGGTGATAGAACTAGACAAGACAAGAGTAAATTGAGAAGTGCTTTATATGCAAAAAAAAAAATTATAGTGTTAAGAAAGGCTGAGGACTAAAGGTCAACTCACAGATTTCTAAGAAAAGACAGTTTTTGAAAAGACTAAAGGAAAAGCACTTTGTATTAGGGGAAGTGATATTTATTTCATAGAATCTAAAATGCCATTGACTTTATGCATCTGAGAACTTCTTATGTACAATGTTTGTTTCTGGACATATTATGTGAAATACTTGAGAGCTACAAAAGCATTTTACAATTCACTGGAATAAATAGAGATGACCACACCAGGCGATATTTTTGTCCCTGGTTAGATGGCTACTAAAAAAAAGTATTTGTGTCTCAGAAAACGTGTTATTCTTTCAAAATACATTCTTGTTACACAGCAAACCATTTATGAATTTGCAAATCACAGGGAAATTTAGAATGAAGTCTTCAAATAAAAAATTTTGACTTATTTACATAAAGATAGAATTCAGCTCATAATCTTCTCTCTCCCTTACACTTGCAACCTACAAAAGGCAGAAATGTGGTTTCTTTATAACCAATGTAAGTGGTTTAACCAATTGAAACTAAAGCAAAAACACCATATTGGATGAAAACGGGTGTCATATGCTACAAATAATTAATAAAAGAGTAAAACTAGTATCGTTGTACTAATTAAATAAGATAAAGTATCTAAGTCATAGAGAAAATAGTACTAAACCATTAATATGTACATCATGCTACTTATCATTTAATATTTTCATCATTTAGTGTATTGATGGAAGCAGGAACCTAAATGGTTATCTTATTTAAACCTTTACAGCAACCACTTGAGCTAAATAGAAATGTTATCTATTCTACAAGAAAGTAAGCTGAAACTTGGTCATTAGTAGCTTATGCTACATAGTAGCTTATGCCTACAATCCTAGCTACTTGTAAGACTCCTATGAATCACATAATATTAGAGCAAAATTTTAATTTTTTCATTCATTCACACATTTTGTATAACATATATTCATTCATTTAGTCCAAAATATTTTTGAGAGACTATCATATGCCAGATGTCAGGTTAGGCATTCAACTTGCCACTTATGCTATCTTTTGAACTAGACAGCTTACTATATTTAGAGCAAAACATAGGACTATTTTAATTTGTCACCCTTAAATTTATAACTATAATGTCAAGTCAGCTTTAATTGTAGCTCTTAAGAGGGATAAGCACACTATTTCCTTGATTCATTGTCTTTTCCATTCTACTAGATAGCTATTTTACATTTTCTCTATCCACAGACCTCTCACATCTTTCCCAATTCTGATTCTCAGCTAGGAGTCCCGCTGCCTTTACCACTCACTCCTCAAGAAATAGAGATAATCCTATGAAACAAATTACACTCTCAGAATTAACCATACTTAACATCCTACGTGTATCTATATTCACATATCTACCTTCCTCCTTATTATGAACAAGCTATCCTAGCTCCTATTGAAGATTCAGTGAGCTGAATCTAATCTTTCATTAAAGATAGGAGAGAAAAAAAAAAAGATAGGAGAGAAATTGTCCTCTCCTGCATCAAGTGATTCTCTCTAAAGAATCACCCCAAAGAACAGATACACTATCTTCTCTTATTTGAAACTAACTCCTTCTCTAGCTAGCATTCTGTTACTGCTTTTGTTTGTTCAAAATGCCTCCCTTTAGATATTTTCTTGAACTTATTTCAGAAGTCACCAGTACTAGTACCTTCTTCTGTATTGCTAAATCAGTGGTTATCAATTCTCATTTGAACCATAAACAGTAACTGGCACAATTAATATTTCTTGAAGTGCTTTCTGTACTTGGGATTCTGGAAAGTCCTGGCTTTTTTCCTACTTCAAAGGCTAGTCCCAATTTCTTTTGTATGTTTTTCCTCAATCCAATCACATTGTAGGTATATTCCAGAGCTTAATCTTGGAATCTTTTTTTTTTTTTCAGAAGAAACAAAGTGAATAGTCTCTTCTACATGTGTAGCTTTAAATATAAAACATTCATTGGCAATCTCCATTTTAGTTATCTAACCTAAACAAGTAACCTCCAGATTGGTATACCTAATGGCTTGCTCACTATCTCCCTTTAGATATCTAGTAGGAAATTCAAGAATATTTAGAAATAAATGGTTCCTGCACATACATAAATATAAATCTCCCACAATTTCTTTGTCAAATAATGGAAGTTCCTTCTACTTGCTCAGATTTTAGCTCAGCAAAAATTCTTGGAGTTATCCTTCACTTTTCACTTAGTCACTAAATCCTATGAAAATTCTGTTAGTTGTACTTCCAAATTATATCCAAAATTTAGACAAAGATTCTCTGCCTATCCAAAATTTAATCATTCATCTGAAATTTCTCCTTGTAAAAGAGTCTGTACTCTTCCTTGTAAAAATCTTTAGCAAAAAACTTTGCTATTAGCAAGAGCATCCCTCTTTGACATTTGATTAGCCTCTATATCAGATCAGATATTCATTTTCCACCACCCCCAGGTTATGTCTGATCATACTAGACTATCTTCAGCAAAAATTTCATTAGATAATTTAAACCAAAATTCTTCTTTATCCCTTATATTTCCTGAGTAACCTTGTACTCCTAATCTGTTACCAACTGAATGCTCTCCAAACCCCTGATCATAAAAAACCCACAATAAATCTGAAGTTGAGCCTAATTACTCTCCCTTAGTGTGATTTTTCCATAGTCATGGTTCTTGTATTTATACTCTTGAATAAAGTGTACCCTTTACTGACTGATATGATACTTTTTACTTTATCATCATCTCTCCACTAATATTAATACCAATTTGGTATAAACAACTAGCATTTATCCTTGGGTATTGTATTTTATTTATTTATTTATTTATTGTATGTAATGCATCTTTTTAAAATTTTTTTAAATTTTATTTTTTTATTGTGAAAATACCGTACAGAGGGGTTACAATTACATGAGCAAGGTAATGAGTACATTTCTTATCAAGCATTGTTGCCTCCTCCTTTGTTTCCCCTTCCCATCCCTTCTCCCCGCCCCCCCCCTCCCACCCCAGATGGATAAAGTTGTAAAGTTCATTTTTCGACATAACATTTTGTTTATCTCATTGTTGCAATGGGTATTTCGCATCTCAGAAGTCTTTTCAATACAGCATCAGATTTATCTTCAAAAAGTAAGTTGGATCAAACTATTTATTACTCAAGACCTTCTAATGGCATCTTATCTCACTTGAGTGAGACAGTACTCCTCAAACTTCTTATAGAGATTTACAAAGTCCTTTTTGATCTGGAACCCTACTGTTTGCTTTGTTTTGTTTTGTTTTGCTTTGCTTTGCTAACTGCTGTAGTCTCTAACACAGAGAGTAATGCTGAGAATATAAATATTCTGAATAAATTAATGAAGTAAGACATCATGTCTAGTCATTTCCATACTTCTTTATGCATGGAACCTCTTTCTTAAAGGAAACCACAAACACAAAAACTGGCCAAGCTGAAGTTTCATTAAAATGGAGCTGAAAATCCACTTGTGAATTAATATGGAAATGGCCTTCCAATTGCCTCAGAGCTTCCCGAAACATTACCACATAAATCTATGCTCTATTAAGAATAGTTTTTAAAATGTTTACTTATTCTTTTGTCTCATATTTAAAAGGAACTAGAAATTTAAGAAAATTAAATAAACTTCCTAACATTACATTAGACTAGAATATGAGCTAGTACATGTATTTTTAATCCTTTACTATTTCCATTTCTTATAAACTACACTATTTGTAAAAGGACAACTAGTAAGTTATTGGCTTCATCAATTTCTCAGTAGCTTGTAAATTTCTTAGACAAAGCAAATTTATCTTTTTCATCTTTGCATATGTCACCCCTTCTCAGTGTCATGCAGTGTTTAGCAAACATTCAGTACTCTATGCTGATTTTATCATATTGTACAGAATATCTACTCTCATCCCAAACCAATGGAACAATTAACTCATTTGTAAGGTCCTTTCTCATAAATCAAGTTACAAATCTCTCTTCCCTATGAATCAAATCTATGTCATGTATTAAACTATTCTTGTGTCTGTCAAATTATACTGCTCTTATTTACTTATCTACTTACTTCCTGAGCAATGATCACTCCACCTTTGTTTTGTTCATGGCATCAGTCAGACAACAGTCATGCAATTAGCTTTTGCTTTTCTGAATTTAAAATATACAAAGCCAAATTTAAAAGTAAGATTGAGAAGGGGTATTATAATAATAATAATGTTCTGAGACTGAACTAAAAACAGTAGGAAATACTTTATGTTTTATTTTAACTTAAAGCAGTATGTTCTACAAATTATTCTTTATTTTAGTTTTATTATTTATTTTAATGGATGTGTATGAGTTAAAACAGGTTCTTACCAAAATCTTATCACATCTTCAAATAACATTAATTCTTTTTAATGAATACTTGTATTATTTGTATTATTTATTTATTATTGTATTTAATAATACAAATATTATTAATTAATTCTAATTTTCCATTCCTGTTATAATTTAAGATGGAACACTTTGTAACCATTAACAAATACATTACAATATGCTAATTGGTTAATAGAGCTCTTATTAAATCAGCAGGTAAGGGTAATTTTTATTCAGCATCCCCAAATCGCTTAATATTTTATATAATATTTGCAAATTGATACTTTAATCAAAGCTCTTAATAGGTTTTAAAGAATACCTTTTCAAAATGGAAATTTTTGCTTTGAAAACTCAATTTTTAGCTAATAATCATTTCATAACACAGTAAAATGCCTCCTTTATGAACAGTAAGAATGAATATGACAGATTTTTTTTAATCCTACAGAAGGCTAACTATTATATTTTCGTACCAATTTTTTGTTTTAAAGTTGAGGTGAAGTATTGTGGTTTAAATTGAGGGCCACACAAATGCTAGGCAAGTGCTCAGTCACTGGGGCCATACCCTTTTCATTTTATTTGATTTTTCAGATAGAGGCTCACAAAGCAATATGTTTTTCTATTCTTTAAAAATTTTTCATCACTAAAATTCTAATAACCATACTAAACATAAAAATGTAGATTTTATCTACTGAATCTTGATTTAAATTAACAGACTCCCATTTTAACTCAAAAGCTAATGTTTCTATAATGCAATTTCAAAAGCTAATTTATAATTTAATTTTTCTTTTAATTATCCATTCACCTACCAAAGCACACTACAACGTATGCCAATCACTAAAATCTGTACGATTATTTTTTAGTACCTACTTGGGTACTAAAGTTTCCATTTAAAATAGCCCTTTTTCCGGGGACTGGGAAGATGACTCAGTGGTAGAGCACTTGCCTTGCATGTTCGAGGCCCTGGGTTTGATTCCTCAGCACCACATAAGAAAAAAAAAAGCCGGAAGTGGCGCTGTGGCTCAAGTGGTAGAGTGCTAGCCTTGAGCTGAAGAGCTGAAGGACAGCGCCCAGGCCCAGAGTTCAGGCCCCACGACCGGACCCAAAAAAATAAATAAAATAAAATAAAAATAAAATAGTCCTTTTTCCAAGGACAAATGACTAACATAGTATTTTATCCCCAATTAATAAGAGAAGTTCTATTTATGTAAAGAGAGAAATAGTCATTCTTTAAAAACAAAACGAAACGAAACCTATAACCCCAGCTACTGAAGAAGTAGACAGCAAGTGGCTTATAGTCCAAGGCTAGCCCAGACAAGAAGTTAGTAAAAACCCATTTCAACAAAGCAGCAAGGCAAAATGAATTTACCTCTCATCCCAGCTACAGGGAAAGCTATAAAGAGGTTTACTGTCCAAGGATAGCCACACACACAAAAACTGAGATCCCACCTTAAAAATAAACAAAACAAACAGGATTCAAGGTACAACGTGGCTCTCATAATATAGAATACTTGTAAGCACACGGCCCTGAGTTCAAACCAGAGTACTGGGGGTTGGGGGGTGGAGGGGAAACAACTTGTGAAGGTCTTAATAAAATAGTTGCCCAAATTTTAAAATAAATTAAATATTCTCAATATGCCAAGTTATTTTTAAAGCACATTGAATCTATTTGGTTTAGAATTTTCTAAATGTCTAAAGTTCCACAAATTAGTACTTTGCTCAGATTTTCAATATATACTATCTTTTCAATACCTTTCTTTACAAATACATATAGTAAATCCAGTATTTAAAGACAAGAAATTTGGTATCAAGCAAGGGGACAAATTTCATTGTTAATGATATCTAAACTCAGGCAAATACGAATCCTAACCTTTCAGAATTTATTTCTAGTACCTTAACACTCATGCTTTGATACAGAAGGTATTTAGGCTATCTTTCCTTCTTCCTATGCTGAGTCTTTTCCCCAAATTGTCCTACCTTCTTATTTTTATTCAGCCCCCACTCACCTTAAAATAAGTAAAGGTGTATTGTACTACTTCTAGAATCTAACAAGGGAAAAAAGCATTTCATAATGTATAGCTTAGGAGACTGCTATATACACATACTCCAAAATTTTTTATCCCAATCTCTACTCAAAAGTTTACAGAGAAACAAAAAAGTTTTCAACATGTAGGGAAAATCAGAGTAAACTCTAGAGCAGAAAGAAAAAAAAGTTCTCTTTAATGAATCTAAGTGCTTTAAAAAGAACTATCTCTCATAACAGAGGTATCATTTGTAAAGTTGGACAATTGACAACAAGACTATATAATGAAAGGTTAAAATGGTGAGTATAATATTAAGATTGAAATGTATCTAATGGAATGATGGAAGCATTGATATTGACCAAGGTGTATTAGATTTATATATGGATTTGTTGAACTGAAAATAAAACATATCTAATAAAGAAAACTCTATCAGCTATAATACATCAATTATTCATTGAACATCTTTTCTAAACCTGTCTTTAAATCTAAAGGAGATGAGGGAGGGATGCAGGAAACATGAGCATCAAGTGATTCAAAAAAATTGAAAAGTAGTAGTTTCAGAACAGCTTTGATTATGATTCACAGTATGAAACTTAAGACAGTCTTCTATATCCGCAGGTTCACCACAGACTCAAAAAACAGTAGACTGAAAAAAACAAATTTAATTGAGCCTGCAGTGAACATGTACAGACATTTTCCCCATCATTATCCACTAACTATTAACAGTGTAAAAGCTACATATACAGCATTGACCTTGTAGTAGGTATCAGATATAGGTATCAGAGGAAGATGTGTACAAGTTATATGCAAATACTATTCCATTTTATGCCTAGAACTTGAGCATTCACAGATTTGGTGTCAGATGAGAGTCTCCTAACTAATCCCCTGAGAATACTGAAGAGTAATTGCATATTTTATACTTTTCAGAACCTACAGTACACACACACACACACACACACACACACACACACACACACACACACACACACACACACACACACACACACACAACAAAAAAAGAAAGAAAACCTTTATAGAACAATCACTACTCTGTGTACTTCTGTAATAGTTTCTAGCTATTCCACTCGATTTTTCTTCTAATGCTTCTTTTTGAAAATGAGAAGAGTAGGAAGTCATTAATTGGAAATACTGATTGTTGCTTTTGGATATCATAATTGGAAGTGGATAACACTTGTATCTAGCAGGTAGAGGCCAGGAATGCTGTCAATCGTCTTGAAATGCCCAAGACAGTTAAAACGCAAAGCTATCAAGGGAAAAAAACTGGGAGAAAATGAGGTAAGAGGTGACACTGTTCAAAAAGAAATGTACTCATTACCTGACTTAAGTAACTGTAATCCCTCCGTACATCACCTTTAAAATAACAATTTTAAAAATAAGAAAAAATACATAGTTATCTAGTGCTGAGGTTAAAAATCTTGCACTAGATTATTCATAAATGAGATCATAAAGCCAAGAGTATAGCTGAAAGTTTATAAAAATACAAACACTACATAAGTAATCTATGCTTTTTGATAATTATCATATATGTTTACATATGCATCTTTGCACACATTAGCTATCATAATTATATATGTGTATATATGTACACATACATATTTATATCTGACAGAGAAGAAAAAAAGGAAGGAGGGAGGGAAGGAAGGAAGAGTTCATTTGACCCTAAATGCTTTTATTCTGATTAACAGATTCATAGGTTTAGAAACAGACTTAGAGTGGTTAAAAATGTGAGACAAAGTCATGTACTTAGTGAAAAACACATCCAAGATTTGATCTCTTAGACTCCAAAACATACATTCTTTCTATTAAACCTCCCTGTCACTCTTGCAAAAATAATGACCAAATCATTCATAGACATAATCCATAATCATTTATCAGGATATGTAGTGAGTGAGAAGACAGATTTTAAATGTGAGTGAAATTCTTTACATTTAAAATAATAACATCCATCCTAAGTGATATGTAAATAAAAAAGTCAAAGTTATCAATTTTCCAAGACAGCTTAAGATAAGAAAAATCAAAATAACCAAAAAACAGCAGAGAAAAAACCTAAGTTGAGCAAAATATAAAATTTTATTGCTAATAGATCAAGAAAGTCTCCTTTACTGGTAGAAGCTATGATATAATAGGGGTTGAAAACAATTATTTTGCTATGATAATATTGCCTCCTGAAATCTAGTTAGGGTTAGCTAAAAGTTTTAAATTACATTACTTCATCCAAATTTACCTAACACATTTGTGAAAGCTTATACATAAGAAAGGAAATGGAAGAGAAAGCTAAAACAATGAAGAAGGTGTTTGAGTTGTAAAACACATTCTTTGGAGTCTGTTTTGTTTTGTTTCGTTGCTGGTCCTTGTGCTTGAACTCAGGGCTATTCCTCAGCTAGCCACAGCTCCACTTTCAGCTTTTGGCTAGTTAACTGGAGTTAAGAGTCTCATGGACTTTCCTGCCAGGGTTGGCTTCAAACCACATATCTCATCTTCCTGAGTAGCTAGGATCTCAGGCATGAGGCATGGGTACCAAGCTTACATATTCATTTTACTATAAATTATTAAAATACCATTGATCTGTCAATTTTTCAATCATATATTTTCAGTACAGTAGAACCTAAGTATTATCACAAGTATATGGGTCTATAGAGACCACCACTAAGGAAAATCTGTGACACCCATAATACAGAGTTCAGTGCTGTACTGCAGATGCTTGGCTCATTTTCCCCATTAAAAGCTATCCAACTTTCATTAAATGTATTGTGCTTGCTTTTGTTGTTGTTGTTGTTGGTCATGGGGCCTGAATTGTGGGCCTGGGCACTGTCCTTCAACTCTTCAGCTCAAGGCTGGTGATCTACCACTTGAGCCACAGCACCACTTCAGGCTTTTTCTGCTTATGTGGTACTAAGGAATTGAACCCAGGGCCTCATGCATGCAAGGCAAGCACTCTACCACTGAGCCACCTTCCCAACCCACATTCTGCTTTTTAACAAAGCTAAAATTATAACTTTGTCACTAAAGCTATGCATCTTACCTTTTCTTTGCTATTGGGGCATCATTTGCTTTTTTGGAAGACATACTGTATTTTCACAAAATTAAATACATGCTCAGTACATGATACAATTATTTCAATACAACTGACAACAACACTGGACTGAGAGCTTCTCCACATCAACTGAACTGTATAAAATGCAAGAAAATTTAAATTTTGTTTTTGTTTTGTGGCCATATGAGGGTTTAAAATTAGGACGTTGTGCTGGACAGGCAGACCTCTACCATAACTACTCCTCCAGCTCATTTTACAGTTTCATGCCTTCCCACACATAAACATTTATGAGCATCAATTCGTTGTTTCCAAATTTCTTTTCCTCTTATTTCTTATTCCTGTTGAATGTGCTTTGTCAAAACCACATATAATAAATATGCAAATAAGAATTTTATTAATACCTGCGCAAATGAATTCTCTCTCTCTACTCTTAGCTATTCTTACCAGTATTTTTTCCTTCTATATTAACTTTAGAAAATAAGATTTTTTTGGGGGGGGGGGTCTGGTCGTGGGGCCTGAACTCTGGGCCTGGGCGCTGTCCCTCAGCTCTTCAGCTCAAGGCTAGCACTCTACCACCTGAGCCACAGCGCCACTTCCGGCTTTTTTCTTTTTGCTTATGTGGTGCTGAGGAATCGAACCCAGGGCCTCGAACATGCAAGGCAAGTGCTCTACCACTGAGCCACCTTCCCAGCCCCGAAAATAAGATATTTTAAATGTTGAAATGGGACTGTGGCTAATATGAAGAGATTATGTGGTATGCATCTTTATAATTATTCTTCCTAATTAGGAACATGAACTTCCAATCACATCTTCTTTTACATTACTCAGTAAAAGTTTATGAGTTTTCCTATAAGGTCCATTATTCTTTTCACTTTCATTGTTGGTTTGTTTTCTTCTATTATTTTATTTTTGTTAGTGATTGGGTTTAAACTTAAGAAATTATGCTTACCAGGAAAGTACTTTACCATTTGAGCCACATCCCCAAGCCAAACTCTTGATACTTCTTTTTAAATCACATTTCTTGTTTTATTCAAAATAGGGAGTGTCCTGATTCCTATTTTTTAACTGATTCTATTCAATATGGTATAAAAGTTAACTCTATAATATTTTATATCTAGATGCCTTCCTGAATTCCTTTTAGATTCCTTTCAGTGCTTTTTAAAAAACAAATGGGCTAAACACCAAATACTATAATAAAATTGGCGAACAAAGAAAGAGGAAGGTTGGGCCAAGGGATTCAGGTTAGATACTCACCTATCTGGTGCATTTTGTCTTAAACCAAAATAGACTCCATAAAGATTAAATAGTCAAAAAGTGGTAAAAATAACAAAAATAGCTAAACATTCATTGATTTGAAGGTGAAAGAGGAGTTTATAAGAAAAAAAATAATGGGGAAAATCAACAAACATGCAAAGATGTAGCTGTCTTCAATTCTGCATTTCTAAATAATCAAATATGAAAATAGAAAATAAATGTGAAAAATAACAGTTACATGTCATAAAATCCTAATATATAGAGAAATCTAAAAAATTAATAAGAGCAAATCTATTAAGAAAAATAGAAAGAATAATTTAACCAATGATTCATAAAGACATCATATGTCAATACGCATATAAAACATTCAACCTCAAGATCAAATTTAACTTAAATTGATAATGAGAGGACATATTTTGTAGCCTATTCAACTTTCAAGAATTTGATGTATTGAAATGAAAAGCTTAATCACTTCTGATAGGATAGAATAGAATGTTAATATTTTTGGAAAACAACTTGGAAATCTGAATTCCAAATTTCCAAATTTGGAAAACTGAACTCAAGTTTTAGAATCCAAAGAGAAAATATATATTTCTGAAAGACTCAGAGAAATAGGCAATAATTATATATAAAAATAACTTATATTATTTACATTAGCAATTGGAAGCAACTACTACAATGCCTGAAATAAATATTTAGAATGTAGTACCGTCTTATGATAGAACACTAATGAAGCCATTTAAACACAATTCTAAATACCTAATGGCTTGAAACAAGACTTATTGTATAATATCAATTGGAAATATTAGGACAGAAAATTCTACACAGAATTATCCAATTTTATAAATATATAAACTATATTGTACGGGAAAAAAGGATGAGAATATAAAATTTTAATGATGGCTATATCTGAAAAAAAGAAAAATGGATAAATGTATTTTCATACTTTATACTTTGAGAAATGTTTCTATAGTGAACATATTTTTATTTTTATTTGGAGACATATAAATAAGTGTTAGATTTAACACTAGACCTACTAACCATTGTTTTAATATGCCACTGAATGATACAAGAAAATTTTCAGAAATAAAAAGGCTGGTTTTTTTTTAAGTAAAGTTTCTTCCACATGAACAACACCTGAGATTTTCCTTGTATCAATACTATTCAAAAATTTAAAGGGAGATACACTATTTAGCTATTGAAGGTTTACCAGAAGGACAACTTAAAAAGAAAAGCTTTAAGAACAAAATATATGAGGCAGAGAGCTTACCTTTTTCACTTACACTCTCACTTTCAATCTCAACATCATCACAACTTGTATACTCAGGTGTGGAAGCCAATTCCTCCTCTGAACTGCTCAGTGAAACCTGGCGCATTTTACCCCCTTTCTTTGATTTATGAGGCTTTGGTGGTGGAGGTCTCACTGATTCTGACTGGTCTGAACTCAAAGAATCATTCCTTAACATCGTTTCCATTTTTTCACGTTTCGTTTTCCTTACTGCCGAGCTGGGATCTAAGTGATGTTGCTTCCTTAGTGAGTCGGTTCGTCTCATATCTGGTCTATCGATGGGTATTGGACTCCTCCGAGGGGTAGGGGGACTATGATTTGTGGTCCTTTGTGGGTAAGAACTTTGTCCCTGAGTCTCTCGAGTTCTTTCCATTGAATAAGATCGTTGATTTTCCATCACAGCTCTACGTTCAGATGTAGATCTTTGCCTTGATGTTCGGTCCACTCTTAATAGAGAAATCCTGGAATCTTCTAGTTCAGCATTTGCCAAAGAAACATCACTATGCCTTCTTTCATGCCGTGCTCGGGACACTTCAGCGTGAATCCGCATTTGTTCTTCATAGGGTTGCGGCTTTACTGGATACCGGGCCAAATTTGGATCACTCCTATAGCGAGCTTGGTACTCCTCCTCTCTCCTTTGTCTTTCATATTCATCTCTGCTCTCCACGTCCTCATCATCTATAATGTATTCTTTGGAATGCCTATGACTTCTCCTGTTGGAGTCTCTATAATTTAAATGATCAGATTCTTCATAAAACTGAGGTTCATGTTGAGATCGTCTATCAGCATAATCTGATGGAGATCTTGGCATTGTGCTGTCTGAGGGAACATACTGTGAATATTCTTCTCTTTCTTCCCTTTGGTCGTATCTTCTATTCTGATCTCTGGACACTGAAGGACTTCTTTTCCTAAGTAACAATGAGAAGTTCAACATTTAAATAATTTTTTCATTTTATGATTCACTACCAGATTAATGGAAAAACTCTTTTATTAATTTTAAAGATATACCATAACAGCAGTTTAGTAAAACTGATCTTATTCAAGCCAAATGGTAATTTAAAAGATTACTGAGATTTCACTAATACATTAGATATACTTAAACTTCAAATTAAATGACCAATATCATATTCTGTTGCTATAAAGTTTTTATTCTAATATCTTTGCCTACTATACTTCAATCTAAGTGTTAGTAACTTAAAGATTTCTGTCCATTTTTTCTATTTCCAACATGATATGAAAGTTAGCTAATAACATAGTCACGCCTAATTGACTTATCTCTAAAACTGAGTACTTTCCTAGACTCATCATTCATTCCTCATCTCTCTATATTACTGCTAATACTGGTTCACTAAATCTTTATCTTGTTTCCAATCCCTTTTACTGATCTGGCAGTATTTAAATTTAAATAAATACCACAATAATTACTTACTACAAAAGCATATTGCAATTTTTATCCCATCTTCATTAAAATTAAGGCCGGTTTGGTGACACTGCTTTTTATATCTGACCCACTTTTTTTTTTTTTTTCTGTTGGTTGTGGGGCCTGAACTCTAGACCTGGGCACTGTCCTTCAGATCTTCAGCTCAAGGTTAGCCACTCTACCACTTGAGCCACAGAGCCACTTCCAGATTTTTCTGCTTATGTGGTACTGAGGAATAGAACCCAGGGCCTCATGTATGCGAGGCAAGCACTCTACCACTGAGCCACCTTCCCAGCCCCCTGACCCACTTCTTTACACAATCAAGTTATAAGTCATATGCTATTATGTTATTATTATAACTTACAAGTTAAGTTGTTAAAATGTAATAAATTATAACTTAATTTCTCAATATGCATCTCTAATATTGATATAACATTACAGATCTTACAATCACAAATAATCTATCAACAAAACATTAGCAATGTCCTCATCTCTAACATAAACTCAGATAATGTCAACCACTAGCCACAAAAAGCAATAGGATTATACTCTAGCAGATAAAAAAAGGTTTAGAGTAACTGCTATGAGAATTTTGTCAGAATGGGAACAAGAAATTAAAAAAAGGTAGGAAGCTAAAAATGTCCAAGATTTGACAGCTTAGTTATGAATTTCTTAGCCTTGTTTTTGAGAGGTGAATGAAAAAAGGGCAAGAGTAGAAAAAAGGTTAGAGTGGAATGACATAATCCGAAAAATCATTACTGTCCTCTCACTTCTCCTTGTTGCTACTGAATCAGCAATCCCTCATTGTTGAAATAGTCTACCAAAACACTAGCCATTAAGAGTTTGCTATAAAAACAGGTTTTTCCATCACCAAAACACTATCCATAAGAGTTTGCTATAAAAGCAGTTTTTTCCATCAGAAAGGGTTTTCATACAGAAATCAGAAGCTGGACAACTGAATGAACTAGAAGAATGAAGGCTAGGGAGTTCAGTGACAAGGAAGCATACAAAGCCCTGAAAATGGACATTAGATAGCAGCAATGAAGCCCAGGGGTCTTTGGAATTTACCATTAATGATCTCAACTGCTCATTGAATTAATTGTAGCCAATTAATAAGAGCTTCCTAAGAGTCACATCTACCCATATGACTGCTAAAAAGTATTTCTTGACAATAATGACTCATGTTATCTATTCATCCTTTCAAATCTCACCCAAGCCAAACCAAAGTAGATTCTAACCTGAAACCACAAAAGGAAAAACACACTAAATAAAAGAACTAGTCTGTCCTTTGATTATTTTATAATTCAGCAAATGGATGTGATTTTTTTCATGAACTTATACGTTCATATAAAACACTGAGAATGTAATTACGTTTCTTAGCTTTATGTGTTATAAAAAACTATAAACTTAATAATTACCAGTTTCTTAGATGTATAATTATTTAAGAAGATAAACTTTAAAAATATAATGACGATAGGGCATTTAAATTAAATTCAATATTATTAACCTATAAAACTATATATACACACATGTACATGTAATATACAATTCTTTTTCCTCTTGTCATGAATCTTATACAACTAAGGAAAAACCTCCTATGTGCTAGAACTATATTATAAAAAGAATACTAGAGCAAGGGGATCTGCATTTCTTAGAAGTACTTTTGCTATTAGCCAGTTATTGAGTCTATGTAGTCTTTTAATTTTGGGGAGTAAATGATTTAAAATAAAAATATTGTAGAACTTAATTCACACATTAATTAGACAAATATGCACTGCATTAAAACTAAACGCTTAAATATAGACTAGGAACCCACAAACAAATAAAATACTCTTTACTTAAAAAGCCGAATGATCTTAAAACCTTCCTCCAACTTTTAGGGACTAAGATTTTATAATATAATACCATAACAATGGAGTTGATTTGTCTAAATGAAGGTAAAGCATTAGGATTGCCAGCAACATATTTAACATTATAGTCAGTGTAATGTAAGTATTAAAAATTGAAGGAAACTACTCATATTTTTGAGGAAATAACAAATTTTTAAATGAATATGAATAAAGTGAATTTAGCGAGTCTTTTATGAGGATTATTATAAATAGAAAAATAAGAATAGTTTCTTCCTATTACAGAATTTAGTTCCAAAAGAAAGAATTACTAATTAGTATTTGGCAACCATGTAAGAACTATTTAAAAATCACATTTGGGGAAAATTAAATTTGATATTAAATGCAGGAATCACTTTGTTCTAGAGATTATGAAATATGCCAGAAGCATGTGAATCATAGTACACATGCTCATTTGTCCGAGATTTAAGTAAAAACAGAACAGTGTTTAAACATGAGATTTAAGTAAAAACAGAACAGTGTTTAAACATTGGAATGACTGTCACTGTTACTTAAACTAGATACAATTACTTAAAAATAGACTTTAAATTATAGTACGTTGTGGTGTATTAAAAACTGCTAGAAGTCAAGTTCAATTTCATTGTAGCATTGGCAAGCAGTAAAAATCTGCTACCAGTTACACTAACATTGTCCATCAAAATTTTCAGACTTCTACATTTCTTAGACATTATTTACTGTGTTTTCAGGAACTAAAGGAAATCCGAGTTCAAGTACTGTGATACCTAATTTATGTCTTTAATACAAGTCTTTATAAACAAACCTTAGTACTGATTGTTACCAGGTAGAACACATTTAATAGTAAAAGAATCTGTATATTTCTCTAAAGAATACTAAAGCGTTTTACAGTATTTTAACTCAGAAGCTATGACTAAGTAATAGAACAATTCACCTAGAATGTGACAATCAGTCCTTCAAAGACTGAAATTAAGAGACAGAACCCAAAGCATGTCTTAAAACAAAAAGTGTATTTGTGACTCTACATAGTATATTAATTTTTTACCCCATGGGTTCTATTAACTCCTATTTTCTAATATATTTATCAATACATATTTATATTTACTTTATATTTCCCTGGTATATATTTTATCAGTTTAACTATTTATCTTTATTCTAGACTGTAATAATTATTTTGTGTTTTGCCATATAATAGTGGCCCTAACAGAAACTTGTTAATAGAAAATCACGTTGTAAACATCCTAAATCTACTTTAATGAGTAGTATTTTTATTCATTGGTTACAACTTGCCATGGAGACTAATGATTCAATTTACTTCAAAATATTCTAGTTTATAACACATTATCTATCTATTCATAATAAAGGGAGTAAGAAATTCTACCAATTACTCTAAAATTTTCATGGCTCAAAATTCATACTGACTGATAAGAAAACCAAATAAGAAATTTGTATGTCCTAATTTAAGTCACTTTTTAAATTTTCCAAAGAGAGTCTCAAGTTTTCATATTGTATAGAAATATACCATATTTCCATTTTTATATTAATCAAATTTATTATTTTATTTTTGTGTTAACTATACTACTTATACTACTGTCCATATTTTTGGTGGTAAAAATAATCATCAAATAATCATCAACTCTGAAAATATAAGCAAGTACACATTTGAAAACATTTATAGGGACAATGAAAATTAAATAAGTTCTAGTATTCACATATTTTCAATCAGCAATTGAGGATATATTCAATTTTAAGAATGTTAATAATAGTGAAAGTAAAATTAAAGATTTAAATTCTAGTAATTTTGGCAAATTGAAATTTTATACTCTTACAATTAAATGTTAATTATATTAAAGTCTCTCATTCATAATCTTTCTTAGCATGAGTTTTTTTCATTTTATAAATAAAATCTCATAACTGATATTTGAAAAAAATCAATATTCCAGAAACATAACGTTTTTAAAGTATATAAATTACCAAATAAATGAAAATAATACAATTACACAATGATAGATAAGAACTCAAACATAATATTGCAAATAAATTCTAAAATTAAAGCTGTTCAAATATAGTGAAACTGAGGATTTAACAGAAATATATGATCCTGAAATACATGAAATAAATAGCTTCCATCCTTACTGTTAATACAAAAAGCTTTAAACAACCAAATTATATTTACCAAAACATAAAATAAATTTTACATATCTTGATTAATATGCAATGTTTTTCATTTTTTACCTTTTGTTCACCCAATGCACATCTGTCGAGCATGAAGCATCATGTTGACGAAAATACATCAACATTGTGCCAGGCAGTGCTTTCACGTAATCCTTCCAGCCCTAGCAAAACCATAACAGCCATCCGTAATCAGATGATCTGAGTCACTCCTTGCTTACAATCATTTGATTTCAAAACTCAATTACTAAAAAGTTACACATAAAGCAACACTCATTCAAGGCTGAAGTTATAAAAGTCTCTAGTGTCAGGCCTGTTACGGAAAGGTTATTCTTTAATGCTGTTACTGTGTGGCTGTATATAGTTTCAGGTCAAGGAAGAATGTACCCTGTAAGAAGGATTATGGTACTTAGCTGATTAGTGACTGGCAATACTGAACACCAAATGCAATCTAGACCCAAGGTCTTTCTGGACAATATAATTAAAAGTAGAAGCTTTAAAAACATGGCTTTATAAGCCATGTTCTCCCATATGAATTATAGTATTCCTAAAATTACAGAATTCATTATGTTTGTTATTGATCATTCTGCTGCATAGTTTTCTAGCTTTTTAAAATGGCTTTTATCATGAAATGTACAATAACACAAGACAGGCCTAGTCTGTAATTTCTTTTTAATTGTTCATAAGAAGTTTTCTAATTTATACTACAAAGTTAATGTTTCCATTCCCAAAAGTAGAAGCATCCATGTAAAGAATGAAAATGTATGCTTCATGAACGAAGAAGTTGATTAGACACTGAATCTATTTTATTTTAATTAGCGAACACTAATTGTACAAAGGTTTTGTTATATTTCCATATATGTATATAATGTGCTTTGATCAAATTAATTCCCCCAAATACTTTCTCATTTTCCTTCTTCCCCTTTTCAATCAATTTTAACAGGCTTAATTATTCCATTCATACATGCATATAAAGTACTTAAAGTACTTTATATCATATTTATTGATATCACCCTCTTCTTTCACTCTCCCATCCAAAAGAAAGAGCCCTATTTTACACTCATATCATTTTTTAGGTCTACATGCATGTATGAAAGAGAGCATATGATATTTGTATAGTCTGACTAATTTTGTTCAACTTAAGATAATGATCTCCAGTTCTATCTATTTCCTGCAAACAACATAATCTCACTCTTCTTTATGGACAAATGATACTCTAACAATCATTTAAATCTGTTACTTCAATATTTTACCACCTGCATACAATCATTAAAAAATTAAAGAAGGGGAAACAAAGGAGGAGGCTACAATGCTTGATAAGAAATGTACTCATTATCTTGCCCATGTAATTGTAACCCCTCTGTACAGTATTTTCACAATAAAAAAAATTAAAGAAGAAAGAGAAAAATATCAGGTTCCTTCCTATCAATAGCCAATTTTATAAATGTTAATATTTTACTTGTAAGACTTATATTTAAATGATTCCAAATGAATTCATGTAAAACTGGAAAAATATAGTACTTGAGGTGTGAGAAGAGACCAAAAAGTACTGTGCTATTTTTTTAGTCTCCCACATGTCAAGTTTAACTGAGGGTTTGGGAGTATTTTATAACACCATTCAATCATTTGTTCAGTATTTATCTACATAATTTCCTTCTAGAATTAAGTGTACAATTTAGAAGACTGGAGAACATACATACACACAAATAAAAACAAAGCAACTATTTAATCTCTCAGTTCCTAATACAAGACCTGTAGATTCTTAATTTGAAAAATAATAAAATTCAAAATCATTCATTTTCATAGAAATATTAGTGATGAAATTCAACCATTTAGACCTCACAGTTGATATGTCTGAAAAATAATTTTCCCAAAGCAAATTTTGATTCTTCTAAGCCACTAAGTCTAGAAAATTTAAGAAACATTATAGTCAATACCAGGATAGAAATTTTTCTCCTGTTTACTTTTCCTTCCATTTACCAGCTTCATGAGTTTACTTGGTAGCTTGTCTTCAAGTGTAGTACTGTTGCACTGCAAGCAAAATATAATTTATAAAATGGGAAATGCAGATAAGTGATTTAAGGAAAAGCAGCATTCTTTATCATGGTTCATGGCAATTCTTTCCTTTGTGCTCAAATAATTCATGAGGTAATCCTCTTGAATCTATTGGCTGAGTATCCAAAAACTTCCCACCACCTCAACGAGTAAAGTCACAGGCATTTCTCATGTGAACTTTCACAAAAACTTCCTAAATTGTTTTCCTGCTTCTACCCTATTCCACTGCAAGAATTTATGTCAGATTGTGTCACTTTTATCCTAGAAACCTTAGGGTAACTCCCTATTTTGCTTACAATAGAGATCAAATACCTTACAATTTTTATAGGATTTGTGTGCATTTTTCTCTGGTATCCTGTCTTTTAATCTTGTTTGCACTCTTGTGCTTTCATCTTAGGACCACCTTAGAGCCTCAGCCAAGAATGCTGTTCCTCCAAATAGTAGAGATAGGAGCTAGTTTTCCAGCCTATCTATTCCTATCTGTGTGCCTGCCCTTTCCCTCACTCCCTCTCTGACTTCCTTTCTAGCATTTTTTTAGTGGTTGTTTGAGACAGTATCTGTCTGAATAGCTCAGGGTAGCCTTGAATTTACAGTGCTTCAACTTATACCTCCATACTTCACGTTGCTGAGATTATAGACAAGCATCACAATACCCAGTGCCATAGACTTCTTCAAGTCTTCCCTTAAACTCCCAGTTTCTTAAGAGATCTACCCTGATCATTCTATTTAATATTTCAGTCTCCTCTTTCCCTCCCTGCACTCCCAACTTAATTCCCTTAAATAGTTTTACTTTATTTTATATATCACTTTCTAGTTAGGATTTTTAAATGTATCATAATTATCATCTCTTTTCATATGAAATTTACAAGCCCATTTCACCTATCCCAAAGACTGCCATACAAAAGATACTTAATATTTAATTGAGTAAGTAAATAACAATACATAAGCAAGGCATTTCTATACTATGTGCTAAAACTAACTTTTCCCTAATTACACAGCCTATCAACAATATAAATCCTATTTGTGTTTTCCCTTCAAGACTAAGCTTTAAAAAATCACATCAAATACTATGCTCAAAGGGAACTAGCAAAAGCTTTATGTAAACTTCAATGTGTAGGTCTCAAGAATAGCAATTTTTTTCACTCTTCTATTCTGGTGCTACTTAGTTGTTTTGTTAGAATGATTGGAGAATTTAGTTAACATTTAAAGATATATAGAGAAAATTGAACTGCTTACTATAAGGAAGGGTAAGGAATTAAAGAAAATTTATTTTCTGATAACAGAACATTAAGTATTTCTGTAAAATAGAGCAATAACTCTATTTTAGCCTATCCCTAAATTTTGTAAGAACATAACCACTAACTTTTATAAGAACATAACTAAATTAAATCCTTTTGAGAAAGTGATAGGTACAAAGAAAGTACTTGCCAAACAAGTCTATGATAACCAAATGATATAGAACTGATTGGAGCAACTGCCAGGACACAACAAAAACAAAGAAAATATTATAATTGATATGTGAGAAGCTAGATGGAAGGCATACACTTGTAATCCCAGTTTTGAAAGGCTGAGGTGTGGTATCTAAACTTGAGGCCAATCTCGACTATTTTTTTTAGTCGAGATTAAGTGAGACTTTATCTCAAAAAAAAAAAAAGACAAATAAATGTAGGACCCATTATTATACCAATATTTGGGGTAACTAGGAAAGGTTTTACCATGGTAATTTGTACAATTCATATACATTTAAAAGTGATGACAAAATGAATGACAGAAAAGCAAAATAGGCTATGTTGGAGTAGAAGGGCCAATGGAGGTGAATATGGTGGAAGGTGTGTGTGTGTGTGTGTGTGTGTGTGTGTGTGTGTGTGTGTGTGTGTGTTTAACAAAATTTGTTGAAATAGTTTAAAGCAGGGAGATAATGAGTTTGATAGAAATGCTTTGTATGCACATATGGCAATATTACCATTTAACTCCCTTTGTACAACTAATAGACTAGTAAAAGGTTTTCAAAAAGATAAACTATGAAAATTTTAATTAAAGAAGAAAATCAAGTTCATTGATAATAAAACTGCTAATACTAGCTCCCAATTTCCTATGAGTCCATTGCTACTACATTCATATAGCATTCTGTTACTACTGATTTTATAATTCTCTTAGTGCCAATTCCTCTTGGGTAAACTAGCTATTGTGCAAAACTGAAAAAAAAAACCCACAATTGTCTTCTTTGAAGTTACCACCACAGTCCTACTGTTAAAGTAGCCTTTTCACTAAAGACACTGTTTTGGGTTTGTTTGTTGGGGTAGGGAAGCATTGTTTTTTGTTGGTTTGAGGAGCGTATGGGAAATCCTCACTGTCTATTCTAACTGAAATATGGGGAAAGAATACAGAAATTGTAGAAGATTTGTTTGAAAACCCATTGGGTGTGAATACCACTTTCAGCTTCTATTCTAGAGTGTTACAGAACAACAATATAGCTTTCTGATTTCTTGGGTTTTTTTGCGGGGGAGGTCAGTCATGGGGACTGAACTCTCTGGGCCTGGGCTGTCCCAAGCTCTTCAGCTCAAAGCTAGAACTTTACCACTTGAGCCACACTGCCACTTCTGGCTTTTTCTGCTTATGTGGCACTGAGGAATCGAACCCAGGATCTCAAGCATGCAAGGTAGCATGCTACCACTGAGCCACCTTCCCAGACCCTATCCCTTATTTTTTAATTAATTAATTTATCTCAGTCCTGAATGTTGAAATAATCAATCATTCTCCCTAAATACTAAGACTGCAATTACATTTTCATGTCCTATACACCCTTGTAGAGTAATCAACAATACATACAAAAAAATCATAACATGAGTAAAATCTCATTTTTTAATCTTACACAGAACTTTTTGGTTTTATTCAAAACTATGTTAATCCAAAACTATGTTATCCATTCAGTTCTCATCTTATGAGTTTTCTGTGTATGTCTGCTTGTACACACACATACACAGGGGCATAAACAGCCCTATATAACACAATTGATCAATAGCTAGTGGTTCTAGGAATGTTTAAATCAACTATTTTCAGGACATAAGGGAAAGGAAGAAAATATATTCTTCTCTTAATTATAAATTAAAAGCTCTTTGTTCTAACTCTGTAGAACATACTTATACTTTAGGTAACATTCTTTTCTAATTCTAAAGAACCATCCTTACTACATGATCAAATTTTTAAAATATATTAACAATATACATTTCACAATCGTCAAAATAGAAAAACAAAAATTAATAGCCTATAATTATTATTAGCAATGTATTAAACATACAGAAAATTTATTACTATTTTAAAATATACCTTTCTGGCACTAATAGTACCAAAACAAAACTGATAAACTCTTCATTTTCCTTTTAATCTTTTGCCTTACTTATAAAAATAAAAATTTAATGAATACTAAAAGTTGTTCTGCAAGCATCTTTCCTTTATACCTCAATTTGTAACTATACATGTGACCAAAAATAACAATGTAAATCTATAAAATGCAAATTTTAAAAAAAAATTCCAAAACTCTAACAAACATTTACCTATAGTTACCAAAAGATTTCCTTAGTCAAAGGCAGTATCGATTTAACACACAAAAACATATTTAATACAACTTATAAAGAAGAATTGATGGTCTTGTTCAGTAGTGGATATTTTATAAGAAAAATATAGAATGTTAACTATACTTCAGATACAAAAGATCATGTGCAACAGAGCAGATCCAATACATTTCAATCATTCACATTAAAAATATATGACTTACCTACTAAACCCCAAGCCTATTTCTTAGCTCTGTTCCCTAGAGCCATTAGGTGAAAATGTAATTGTTGCAAAATTGAAGCAGAAAACTATTGCCACATAAAAGCAGTAAGTAGCCACAAAAGATAAGGAAATAAGAACAAGAATGTCTCCAGTCTTTTTACCCTCAACTAAAAACAAAAATAAAACATCAACAACAACAACAACAACAAAAAAAAAAAACAGCATTTGGCCTTTGGCCTTCATTGGAGAACTAAATAGGCAACTAGGAGCTACATTGGAAGATGATCCTTCCTCCAAGATAGTGGACTGATCAGTCTCTGTAACAGGACTCCAAACAGAACACACAAGAGAGGAAATCTACTAAGCTGTCAATAACTTAGGAACTCTAAGGAGAAAAGAGTGAGAATTGTATTTGACAATTTATCAATATCAAGTACATATTACATTTTAAAATTAAATACCTATTCCATAAAATATAGCTTCTTAAAATGAAACAGAATTTTATTTTTTCTAAGGAAAGAAGTTGCAGATTCAAATCTTGGAAATTTTTCAATTTATGTACCATTGTACTCGTATGTATTTGAATGACTACAGTGAAACTGTTCATTCAACTGTAATGAACAATTTCAGAAATGAAAGAAAAATAAGTGAAAGAACAAATGCTAATACTTGTTAGATAGTAGCAAATTTCCAACTGTTATTATTCCTGTATAGAATCTATTCCATAAATGCCTTTTTCTACATTTGGTCTTTTTCCTAAAGCTCTATGTAAATGTTTACAGATAAAATTCCCCCTCTATGTTGAATGCTTTGTCCTTAGCTGATAGAACTATTTTGGGAATTTCTGTTTTAGTATGGTTTGCCTTATGTGGTTTGGTTTTCGTTGTTTTGTTTGTTAGCCAAAGTCTCACTATGTAATCCAGGATGTCCTGGAACTTGCTATGTAGCCCAGGCTGGTTTCAAACCACAGTTTTCCTTCATCTGCATCCCAAGTTCTGCAATTACAAACATATTTCAACACACCCAGCTCTTGAAAGTTCTAGAAACTTAAGAAGGTAAGAACTATGTAGAAGAAGTAGGTCATTAGGGGTGTCTCTTAAGTGCATCCTATCCTAGCCTTCCACCCTTCCTCTTGCTCTGCAGTTTTTCTCCATAAGCTTCTGTTCCCATTATGCTCAGACCAAATACATGGGACTAAGTAGCCCTGAACTGAACCTTCTGAAACTCATCTTAAGCTTTTCTCTCAGAGCGTTGGGCACAGCTATGCTGTGGTACCAGAAAAGTGGGGTCACTGCTGTGGCTACTGTGTATACTTCTTAAGCCATGGGATTGGTTTATGGAAAGAATTTGGAAGTTGGTAGAAGTGAGCTAGAAAAGGATTACAACACTATAAGCAGAGATTAATGGGTGGTCCTAGAGAGAGATCAGAAGACCAGGATATGAATAGCAATGAAAGAATACTGACTGAAGGTTTCTAGTATAAGTGAGGATTATATCAGGAGATGGAGTAGAGAGCACTCATTCTAAATTCTGGAAAATCTGTTATATTTTATCTATGTGTAGAGACTGATTGAGGCTGAATTTAAAGTAATTGACTGATTAATTTGGCAGAGAAAATTTCAAGATAGTAAAAAATTCAGGCTGTAGTATGGTTATTGCTATCTATTTTAACCTAGATTTACAGTGAACAGTGGGAGATTTAAATTTAAAAAAAAAAAACCAGAGTAAAAAGATTCTGTTTGTGTGTGTGTGTGTGTGTGTGTGTGTGTGTGTGTGTGTGTGTGTGTGTGTGTGTGTGTGTGTGTGTGTGTGTGTGTGTGTGTGTTTTGTTAGGGTTGAATTCAGAGATCTTATGCTTATGAGGCAGGTTTAGTTGTTTTCCAGAGGGAGCAATTTATCCAGAAAAAGAGCATATTCATATTCGATGATATGATAAGGACAAGGTTGGTTGTTAATGATACTATCACTGTTGAAAAATAAAGTATTCTTAAACAAGATAATAGGAAAGAACATTGATGGCAACTCAGGAATTGGCTATCTCCCACCCATCACAGGATCATATATATATACATGCTTTAATTCAATTAGAAGACTTTACCTTGAAAAGAGAATTCCAGGACACTCTCCATGCAGAAAGCTGCATGCAAGTTCAACTACCTAGACACTCAGAACCTGCTTCAGCCACTGTCCAAAGAGGTCCAGTCCAGTGACCTTTTAACTAACAGTATTCCTGACATCCATGTCATAGCAACTTTGCAGGCATGCAGAATGAATGAGTTAGCTAGTCATGGAAGCTTACATCTAGAATTTCAAGAAATGCCTGGAGACAATGCACTGTGTGGCAGGGTGAAGATTCCTGAAGGCAGCACATCAGAGGGCAATGTGTTGGAAGTTATGAGGGTATAGTATAAGCTGCAATGAAGACCCTATAATGTTGTCAATACTAGAAACTTGGATGTCTGCCAAGAATAGCTGTACACAAGAATACAGCCAGCATAAAAGAGAAGACGGGCTGCAGTCAGCAAATGTTGTAGGGGTAGAGCTACCCAAAAATCTTGGAGGTCACATTGTGATACAACATGCCCTGCTTGCTCAATACAGACCAATAGGATTTAGTGTTTGCCCTAAAAGTTTTGGTCTTGCTTGTCGTGTATAACTCATTCTTGCTATTTCCCTATCCTTCCATTTTAGAATGGGAATATTTACTCTGTGTCACTGCATCTTATATGTAATTTTATTTTTTATTTTACAGAAGCACAGTTCTAAGAGTCTCATAGAGTTCTGAACTTGGACTTCTGAATAAGTTTAGAATTGTTAAGATTTGGGGGAATGTTGGGAATGGGTTTTGCATTATGAAAGGTTTTAAAAGCTTTAGAATATAAATTGTCCTTCAAAGGCTCAAGTCTTGAATACTTAGTCCACATGTAGTGGCTCTACTTTGGGAGATTCTGGGAATTTTAGAAGGTGGATCCTGACTGAAGGAAGTAGATCACTGTGGGCATGATTTTGAAGGTTATACCTTAGTCCCCAGTCCCTCTCTCATTCTCAGGTTCCTGTACACTATAAGGTGAACAGCCCCATCTGCTTCCACATGCTCCACATTAGCTGCCATGCTAATCTGCAGTACCACAATAAATGGAGCCCATGTTTATGGACTAAAATCTATCTAACTTAAGCTGCTTATTTAAGATATTTTGTTGCAGAAATAAGAAAAATAACTAACAAAACATGTATATTAAGATAATGTTTCTTTTTAATTCTTTCCTCATAAACTATGAGAACATTTTTTATCACTCTCTTATGATGTAGCAAGATTTAGTAGTCAGATCTTACCAGAATCTGTAATTAGTTCCTAAATTTCTTTATCCAAAGAATATGCACAGAGGGCTGGGAAGGTGGCTCAGTGGTAGAGCGCTTGCCTTGCAAGCATGAGGCCCTGGGTTCGATTCCTCAGCACCACATAAGAAAAAAGAAAAAAGCCGGAAGTGGTGCTGTGGCTCAAGTGGTAGAGTACTAGCCTTGAGCTGAAGCGCTGAGGGACAGCACCCAAGCCCAGAGTTCAGGCCCCACAACCGGACCCCAAAAAAAAAAAAAAAAGAATATGCACAGAATTTTTGTTTCTCTTATAGTAGACAATGTAAGTGCTGGCTTCTGCAAGAGCAAATACTTTACCCTGTCGAGCCATTTGTCCTGCTCAACTAAAGGAGGCAAAAAAATATATTTCTCTCTCTGAAAAGTTGCACTGCCATTTCCAACCCCAGATATATCTCTCAGCTAATGACTTACTGATACAAGCACAGTAAAGTTTAAAACACTTGCCTCAAATGAAAACAAACTATCTTGTCATTTATATTCAAAAAGTAGTCTGCCAAATAAAACCTCTCTGCACATATATAGCTAGGCTCAACTAAGTTACACTTTATTTGAGACTATATCCTTCCTCAGATTTTTCCCTTTCTTTCTTCTATTAGCTCCCTAGAGATCAATCTTTCAATAAATGATGTGACAAAAACAACAACAACAAAGAAAAAACCCTGTCTTAGGCTCTGTTTCTAATAAATGTCAAATGTCCTAAGATGATACCAGGGAACATAATGGGACAGATCCTAAAAAGGCAATTCTGGGGGAATTCACTTGCTAATCAACTAGAAGTAAGTATACTATTATGATGATAAGTGGAATATCCATACCCCTAGACATGCAATGGTAATGAACCTGTTAACATTTTCACCTGTACTGACATGGAACGTATTATCTTTAGAAAAGGATGCACTGGTTCAAATAATAGTTCTGTCATAGGATAGAAATAGGAAAAGTAGTCATTACAAAGATTGGAAATGGATGGCACATGATGAATGACAAATGAAAACATTGAAAATAAATAATAATAAGGATATTCAGCCACCAATATAAAGCAAAATGTGAGATTCACAGAGCCTCCTGACTTTGATTAAAGGGTATTCATCCCTTAAAACCAGAGAGGTTTAAGCTCTAAACCCTCTTAAAACTAAAGGGTTTGGGGGTTTTTAGGCCAATCACAGAATATAATTGTAAGAGTGAAAGAACTTCAAATGAGATTAAATTCTCAGCCTAGGAAAATCTTTTATGTTAAAGTGAGGGTCCTGTCAGAACAATAGAAAGAAGGAACTTGTATTAGAATTACTCTGAAACCTAGATTCCCCAGAATCTTTTAGGCCTAATAAGGTAGGGCTTACTCCCCGTTGTGGAAAAATGGAAGAACTTTCCAACTAAAAACTGCAGAAGCCTGGAGTTAGTCTTAAAAGACTGTGGGCCTCTCTCATGATTTGCCTCATCCCTGATCTTGATCATCAGTAAATTATCGTATCTTATCATAACACAACTAAGAAGGTGCTAGGCTTATGAAGGATGAACAGATTATTTAACAAATCAAAACAAAGCTAATACATATCAATAGATACTGAAAGATTGTGTCTCACAGAAGATCCCTAAGATGCTGTGTAAAAGAAGACAAAGCATAAAACTGAGTAAGACAGAATTTAATAATCTATGAGACAAAGTTTACCCACATTGGTACAGGTTAAAGGAAAGAGTACTAGAATAGCCACTAGAAGCTTAAGCAAATAGTGGTAATGTATATTTTAAAAGTATAGAGCTGGAAGTCAGTGGCTCACCTCAATAATCCTAGCTACTAATGAGGCTGAGATCTGAGGATTGTGGTTCAAAGCCAGCCAGGGCAGGAAAGTCTGTGAGACTCTTATTTCCAATTAACCACCAGAAAGCCAGAAATGGCACTGTGGCTCAAGTAGTAGAGTGCTCACATTGAGCTGAAGAGCTAAGGGACAGCGTCCAGGCTCAGAGTTCAAGCCCCATAACTGCCAAAAAAAAGTAAAGCTATTATCACTGTCCTGAAAGGATCAAAAGACAGATAAGTATGTATGATAGAATGCTTTTAGTATATAATGCTGAAAAACATACTAACCTGCTTGTGTTTTTAGGAAGAAATCAGAAATATTCTCTTGACCAAGGTAATGCAAATACACTAAAGAGGATAACATAAACATAGCTGGTAGAGAATGTACTTTGTGAACCAACATTATGATTAGAAAATTGAAAATATTGAAAGGGGTGACACTGATCAAGATGTACTATACTCATAAACTGGCAACTCCTTTGTACAACTACTTAAAGATAATAAAACAATTTAAATATTTTCTAAAAAAGAAAACTGAGATCCCAATGAGGATGATAAGACTTAGACTAGGAGAGGACAGGTGAAATACTTAAAACTGTCAGAAGCAAAGGACAGTAAAACTTTAACAGCTAGGAAATAATGATGCACAGATATGTGCAGAAATTGCCAGATAGCATGTTTTTTGGTTTGTTTGTTTTTTTTTTTTTTTTGTCAATTGTGGGCTTGATCTCTGGGCTTGGGCACGGCCCCTGAGCTCTTCACCTCAAGGCGAGTGCTCTACCACTTGAACTATAGGGCCACATCCAGTTTTCTGGTGTTTAACTGGAGATAAGGAACTAGTCTCATGGACTTTCCTGCCCAGGCTGGCTTTGTACTGTGATCCTCAAATCTCAACCAGCTGAGTAGTAGGATTACAGGTGTGAGCCACAAGCACCTGGCCAAGATAGCATGTTTATAGGGCAAAAGATGAAAGATGATAGACAATAGAAAATACACAATAGAAGACAATCAGAGAGAGAGAGAAACGGATAATTTAGGACAAATGAGCAGAAGACTAAAATCTGCCACTTTGAAGAAAAGTAACAACCTCACATCCAGTTATACATACTTGAATCAGCTAAAGGAGAGAACAGATATCCTGGAAAAAATACTTTCCAACACCACAGCAAGTTTATATAGTTCTGATTCAGTTCTTTTCAAAAGCCATTTGCTCAGTTAATCTTAGACAGAGGAAAGGAAGACTATTTGGACTTCTAAGGGTTGATATAGGTTAAAATGACACAGATACCCAGAGATCTAAAGCACCATCAAGCCCCACTCCCTAAATTAAAATAAAGGCATATAAGATCAGATAATAAATGAAATCTGAGAGACATTTAACCATATATGAGACTGACAATTCAACTTGAAGATAATCAAAGTAAAAATACCTTAAAAACCTTCAGTGGAGAGATTGGGAGGAAGATGGTGGCTGGGGGCTAACTGGGCTGTTGAAAAGAAACCAGGTTTAGAATTCCAGTGAAAAAATCCAGGGTAGATATTCAAACCAAGTGAGCCATCATAATAGAGATTTTGGCCAGAGAGGAATAATTCAGGCAGCCTGTTTAAGGAGTCAGATTTTAGCACAGGCCAGTGACTGCAGTGGCTATGGCAGCAGAGGCGGCAACTACTGCTGCCACCACCACAACAGCAGGCAAAGCCTGGGAAAAAGGCTCCAGAGACAGAGTGTAAGCAGTTTCTACTCACCACCAGGGTGAACTGACTAGGAGCAGAACTCTTCATCCTGCTGACCACAGATGGACACAGATCGTGGAAGGCCCAAAAAAACAAGGGAAAGGCATGAGTATCCCACAAGACATCCACACTCCTCACTAAATAGCATTTGGAAGGTAGACCTTTCCCCACTATCTAAGGACAACATCTTTGATACTGGCAAAGACTGGGGCAGAGCACCTAGCAGATAACTCAGGCCTGAGAAAGAGCGACTGTGGTGCCATTTTCAACAGGGAAAAGGAATCTGACCAGTGAGACTCAACTCCACCCAAGAGAAAGTTGCCCTTCCCAGGTAGAGGAAGCTCCACGCAAGGCAGGATGACTTTTCACCAGGAAAACAGAGTCGGAGGTGGCCCCACTGTTCAGCAGCACAGAGCTAAAAATAAAAACTCAAAACTGGATATGGCATAAAACCTGAGAGCAGCTCCAGGTTCAGCCACTAGTGTCTCAGGAGCGATCCCCTCAGGGAACAACCATTGATTCCAGACAGCCACAACGCCACCCACCCTCCAATTCCCTCAAAACAACTCCAAGATAGAGAAAATAGCCACTTCCTTCCTGTGTGACACCCAAAGCAAACTGCCCTCCCACTAAACTAGTCTGGTAGGAAGAGTACAAAAATCCTGTGCCTATAAGGCAGAGCTTCTTTCTACCTGCTCAAACAAACTGATCTGAGAAACCAATTATACCAAAGGTAAACTGAGGCACAAAGGACACAGACACAAAGGAGACACAAGATCCCCACCCAAAAAATCGAGGAATTCTTTTTTCTAATTAATTTTTTCTACATTTTTCAGTATTTTCATGTTTCTCTCCTTTTCCCCTTTGCTATTTTGTCTTTTTTTTCCCTCCAGTTAACTGTTCTTCTGTTTATCCCCAGATACATAGCCGACAGTGATTATTAGGCCTCCTCTATCACTGTGTTCATACTTAATTCAGACATTGATTACTCAATTCACAATTTCTCAATCTTAATACTTTTAATTGTAGTATTATTTCTTTACACTTAGATAATTTTTTAAGTTTTTCATTTTTTAAATTTTTTAAAATATTTTTCCCTTTTGTGTTTTTTCCTTTTTCCTTTCTCTGAATTTACATCTTAGCTACTTCCCTATCTTCCTTTCCTTTCCTACATTCCTCGATTCTTATGTTCTTCTCAAAATGCTCCTTATACCTCTTAATTTCAGGTCTTCTGTTCCTTCTTTGATTTTCTTAGTCCATTGATACCTAGTGGTTTGTTGTTCAGCTAAACTATATCTGAACTCATTCTTACTTGGTCAAAGTGAACCATCAAGTTATCCTTTTGGTCCAGATTGATTCAAACCTCATGACAAATTGGATCAATATTTACAACTGTATATAATCCCCATTCCCCCCATTCACTGTCAAAGAAAAGTGAAGATAGGGGAGGATGGGAAGGGATGGGAAGGGGAAACAAAGGAGGAGGCTACAATGCTTGATAAGAAATGTACTCATTACCTTGCCCATGTAATTGTACAGTATTTTCACAATAAAAAAAAAAGAAACAAGAAAAGTGAAGATAGAAAGGGGAATACTTAGCCATGGTTTTGAACTTCTAAAATCAGTGCAAATGCACAGCCCAGGGTTGGATTTTTGTCTTAAGACTGTGCTCTGAGGGATTATTGGACCTGCTTACAAACTCAAAAAAGAAGAGAAAGAATAAAAAGTATCTATCTTTGATTGTAAAGCTCCAAAGTCTGCAACTACAGAGCTCAGGGTTGGTACTTGCCTTAAAGTTGTGTTCCAGTTGGTGTAGATTTGGGGGTATTTCAATCCCCAAAAAGAAAGGTAGAATTAAGTACTAGTCTTCAATTGTGAACCTCCTAACACTGCACAACTACAGGGATTTGGGTTGGTGCTTGTCTTAAAATTGTGCTCTGGTATGGAAGTGGATATAATTTTATTTCCAAAAAATGAGAGCTATAGTGAAATCACCTATATTTGATTGTGAACCTCCGAAGTCTGTGCAACTACAGAGCTCTGGATTGCTGTCTGCTTTAAAATTGTGTCCTGGTGTGGAATCACATATGCTCTCATCCCCCCAAAATAAGAGAGATAGAGAGAAAATACACATTGTTGATTGTAAACCTCCAGAGTCTGTGCAACTACAGTGCTCTGGGTTGGTGATTGCCTTAAAATAGTGTTCTAGCACAGAATATGTTCTGGTTTCATTCCCAAATGGGCAGAACAAGCTGTAGAAGCACAAGAAAAATGGCAAGTCAAAGAACCTCAACTCCCACTCAAGAAAAACAGACAACAGAGCAGTTCATGAATAATCCAGAGGATGGTTCTCAAAATGCTCAACAAACACCTCTGGGAAACTTGCTGAATGAAAAAATTGAAAGTCTAGGGTTATGTTTGAGCATGATTAGGCTAACCAAAGATTAACAGATGAATTCATAGAGTCCTCAAACAGAAAGATGAATGAATTCCAACAGAAGGAAAAGGAGTCCAAAGAAAGTATAGCCACTCAACTAAGACATTTGAGAGGGAACACTGAAAACCAAATCAAGGAAGTAAAGAAACCCATACAAGATCTAAGAAAAAGCTTCAACAAAGAAATTGAAGCCGTCAAAACTGACCAATTAGAAGGAAGAGAAATAAAAAAACAAATTAGAAAGTCTGGACAGTAGGTTAGACGATGCTGAAAATCGAATCTGTTGAACTAAAGATAGCCTGGACTTGATAGAGAAAGAACATACAATTATTAAAAACAAATCCAAGAAATATGATAGATCAATTCAACATATGTGATTTTTTTTGTTTCTTTTGTATGTTCTTCCCCCATGGTATAACCCTTTTTCACTGTATTTGATGTCGGTGCCCTGCACCTTGCATATACACTTTTTCTAATTTGGGTAGGGGAAGGAAAACAAGAAAATGCTGAAATAATGATACAGTTTGACCCATTGTAACAATGAGATGTACAAGACACTATGTTAAAAACGAACTTTACAATTTGTGGTGGGGGGAGGAAGGAGATGGGGAGGTGTGGAGGGAAGGGATGGTAGAGAATAAACAAAGGAGGAGGTAACCATGCTCCAAAGGAAATGTACTCATTACCTTACTCTTGTTACTGTAACCCCTATGTACACTTTTTTACAATAAAAAACATAGAAGAAGAAGGAGGAGGAGGAGGAGGAGGAGGAGGAGGAGGAGGAGGGGGAGGAGGAGGAGGAGGAGGAGGAGGAGGAGGAGGGGGAGAGGGAGGGAGAGGGGGAGGAGGAGGGGAAGGGAGAGGAGGAGGGGAAGGGAGAGGAGGAGGAGGGAGAGGGAGATGGAGAGGAGGAGGAGGAGGGGGAGGAGGAGGGGAAGGGAGAGGAGGAGGGGAAGGGAGAGGAGGAGGAGGAGGGGGAGGGAGAGGAGGAGGAGGAGGAGGGGGAGGGAGAGGAGGAGGGGGGGGAGGGAGAGGGGGAGGAGGAGGAGGAGGGAGAGGAGGAGGAGGAGGAGGAGGAGGAGGAGGAGGAGGAGGAGGAGGAGGAGGAGGAGGAGAAGGAGAAGAAGAAGAAGAAGAAGAAGAAGAAGAAGAAGAAGAAGAAGAAGAAGAAGAAGAAGAAGAAGAAGAAGAAGAAGAAGAAGAAGAAGAAGAAGAAGAAGCCATCAGAAGGCCTAAGTTAAGACTAAATGGTATAGAGGAGGGCCTAGAGACAGAAGCTAAAGGGTCCAGGAAATCTATTGAACAAAATCTTACCAGAGAACTTTCCAAACATCCAAAAGGATAAATAGAAGGAGCCTTTAGAACCACAAATAAATCAGACCAGAACAGGACATCCCACTATCACAATGTAATCCACACAAGATCAATAGAGACCAAGGAAAAGATCCTTAAAGCTGTGAGGGAGAAAAGATCAATCACCTACAAAGGAAAATCAATCTAAAGCAGAGACCATAAAAGCAAGAAGAGCCAGGAAGGATGTATGCCATGTGCTAAAGACAAACAACTATCAACCAAGAATATTGTACCCAGCCAAACTCTCCTTCATAACTGAGGGACAAATAAAAATCTTCCACAGCAAAGAAAAACTGAAACAATATATTTCCTTGAAACCAGCATTACAAAAGATACTTAATGATGTCCTACACATAGAAAACCAACAAAAACATGATAAATGTAGAGGAATGGCACACAGAGAATCCGATAACCATATTAACAGTCCAGTAGGCACAGCTCCCTAAGAAGGTGGATAACATGGCAGGAACTAATGAACTAACCTTTCAATCCTAATTCTCAATATTAATGGACTTAACTCTTCAATTAAACAACATAAATTGTATAGTTGGATCAAAACGCAAAATCTTTCTATCTACTGCCTTCAAGAGACACACATTACCCACAAAAACAAACATATCCTGAAACTGAAAGGATGAACTAAAACATACCAAGCAAACAGCCCCCATAAACAGACTGGAGTTGCAATCTGAGTATCAGATAAAATAGACTTCAAGTTAAAATTAGCAAGAAGAAATAAAGAAGGACATTACATACTAATAAAAGGATCTCCTATAGGAGATATAACAATTTTAAATACCTATACACCAAATACCAGAGCACCCAATTGTATCCAAGAAACACTATTTCTCCTAAAATCACACATAGCTCCAAAGACATTGGGCACTGGTGAATTTAACACACCACTCTCCCCACTGGATAGATCAACCCGGCAAAAACTCAATAGAGAAACCTCAGATCGCAATAACTGCATAAACCAATTTTATGTAACAGACATCTACAGAATGTTTCACCCAGCAACATCAGAATACACTTTCTTCTCAGCAACACAGGGAACATACTCCAAAACAGACCATACTTTGGGTCACAAAGGAAATCTGTCCAAATTCAGAAACACTAAAATTATTCCCTGCATTTTCCCAGACCACAATGGAATAAAATTAGAGCTCACTACCAAAAGCCACCAAAAAAAAAACTCTATAACACATAGAGAATGAACAACATAGTGGGTTGTAGAAGAGATTAGAAAGGAAATTCAAATGTTCTTAATATTTAACAACAATGAACATACAAATTACCAGCTCCTCTGGTACACAGTGAAGGCAGCAGTCAGGAAAATGTATAACTCTCAGTTCCTACATCAACAAATTGGAGAGATCTCAAACCAACAATTTAATGACACACCTGAAGCTCTGTGAAAAAGATCAACATGCCAATCCTCAGTCCAGTAGAGGGAAGCAAATAATTAAAATTAAATTAGAATTAAATGAATCGGAGTCTAAAAAAACCATAGAAAGAATAAACAAAGAGTTAGTTCTTCAAAAAAAAGTAACAAAATTGACAGACGCTTAATAAATCTTTCCCCCCCAAAAAAAAGAGAGAAAACACCCAAATAAACAAAATCAGAGATGAGAATGGAAATATCACCACAGAAACAATCAAGATTCAGAACATTATAAGGGAATATTTCTCAAACCTTTATGCTAACAAATTTGAGAATTTGGAAGAAATGGAAGAATTCCTAGCAAATATTGATATGCCCAAACTAAATCAAGATGATTAAAACCAACTAAATAGACCTATATCAAGCATTGAAACAGAAACAGCAATAAGACACTATGAAAACATTACAGGAAAAATTAGGAAAAACTTTAGGGCTCCTTGGCACAGGTCTTAATAAAGACCCAGAAACAAAGAAATCAAAGAAAGGTTGGACAAATGGGATTGCATGAAACTGCAGAGCTTCTGCATGGCAAAGGACATAGCTAGCAAGATCAGTAGAAAGCCCACAGATTGGGAAAAGATCTTCACTAGCCATACAATGGACAAGGGTCTCATCTCTAAAATATACTTAGAACTGAAAAATTAAATCCCCCAACAACAAATCCTCAAAGAAACAACCACTCTATTAATTAGGGGGCTAAAGACTTAAAGAGAGCCTTCTCTGAAGAGGAAATAAGAATGGCCAATAGACACATGAATAAATGCTCAGCTTCTCTGGCCATAAAAGAAATGCAAATCAAAACAACATTGAGATTCCACCTCACCCCAGTTAGAATGGCTATAATCAAGAACTCTAATAACCACAGATGCTAGAGGGGATGTGCCCAAAGAGAACACTACTATACTGTTGGTGTGAATATAAACTTGTTCAACCACTTTGGAAAGCAGTATGGAGGTTCCTCAAAGGACTACACATAGACATCCCCTATGACCCAGAAATCCCACTTCTGGGCATTTACCACATGGCCACACTAAGACTACCAGAACAACTAAGTTTATTGCAGTTATTTACCATAGCTAAAACAAGGAACCAACCCATATGTCCCTCAGTAGATGAATGGATCAAGAAAATGTGGTATATATACACAATGGAATTCTATGCCTCCATCAGAAAGAATGACATTGCCCCATTTGTAAGGAAATGGAAGGACTCAGAAAAAAATCATATAAATGTCTAATTTGGGGAGGGGAAGGGAAATAACAAAATGCTGAAACAAGGATACAGGTTGATCTAGTGTAACAATGAGATTTGTAAGACACTAAGATGAAAACAAACTTTACATGGGCTGGGGGCAGGGGTGACTGGAGTTGGGGGTAGGGAAGGAATTGTAGGGGAAAAACAAAGGAGGGGGTAACAATGCTCGATAGGAAATGTATTCATTACCTTACTCATGTAACTGCAACCCCTCTGTACAGTATCTTTACTATAAAAAATTTTAAAAACTCATATTAAATGTAGTAAGCTAGACCCCAAGAAACATAGGTCCCATGATCTCCCTTATTTGTAATAATTAATATACATCTAGGATAAGCTTAGCACATGGGCAGAATAGCTCAATAGCTACATACATATGACCATACAAGATGATGCTAAGCGAAATGAATTCAAAGACATGAACACAAGAGGTTTTTCTTTGTTGCTGTTGTTCTCAATGTACTACATGATTTCTTTTTTCTTTTTGTTTTTTTCTACATATGGTTTATCCCCTGTTGTCACTGCATTTGATTTTGGTATCCTGGGTATTGTATATACATTTATCTGAACTAGGGAAGGGAAGGGGAACAACAAAATGGTGAGATAAAAGACAAATGGGGAACCTATACAACAATGATACTCACAAGACAATAGATTGGAAATGATCTGTACAACCTGGGGGGACATTTAGGGGAGGGAAAGAGGGAGAAAAATGAGGGAAGGGGTAACAAGTTAGACAAGAAATGTAATTACTACCATATTTATGTAACTGTAAACCCTCTGTACATCAACTTGACAATAAATTTTTAAAAAAAAATTAAATAACCTTCAGTGAAATGTGAAAATATAAGAATAAACTAATTTTCTTCTTTTCCTTTTCAAAATACTAAGGACTAAAGGTTACTAGACAAACTAAATGTCTATTAATTATATTTAAATGTAAGACAGAATTTTATAAAAACTGGTGACAATAATCAAAGACAAACAAACAAGGGTGTCTTAACAGTAATGAAATTTTAAATCATGCTGGAATAGTTATTTTAATTGCTACTATTATACATTTACATAAGATCTTATGAAATTATAAAATATGACAAATCATTAATAACTATATGCATCGCATAATACTCTACAAATCATTGGCACAGAGTACTAATAAGGAAGGCTTCACTAGGTTAGCATTAAGTATTATAGACAAGCAATATGGACTACACTAACTAGACTATTTTAACTATAGTTTACCTTCAGAGAAAGAAATACTTGGGTCCTTACAAAACTTTGAGGAAAAATCACTGAGATTCAAAAGTTGTATTTCGAGCCAAAGATGAAGTCTCAGAGACAGACTCTCAGAAAACATCGTGAATGTTTCTTCTCAAAAGCATACTGATTTAAATTTCAACAACTAAGAACAATAAACTGTGTTAAAGAAATATGCTAAACAGAGATAGAAATGGCAGCACTAAACTCCTATGAAAGAAAAAAATTCTGGTTTATTCTTATTCTTAATTGATAATTAAATCATCTATGGGCTAAACTGTGTCCAACTAAAATATGTATGTTGAACCCTTACATTCTACTAGTTCAGAATGTGCCTTATTTGGAAAAAAGATAGCTAATTTAAATATACCATTGGTATACATAGATCTTACTCAAATGTGACTGATGTTCTTACAAAAAAGGGAAAATTTGAATACATAGAGCAGGTATACTAGTGGGGAAGGGAAGGGAAGGGAAGGATAGGGAAAGGGAGGGGAGAGGAGAGGAGGGGAGAGGAGAGGAAAAAGGAAAAGAAACAATGTATGTAACAATCAATGAAATTAAAAATAGCACAATATGAAAATAATACCAATGGTGAAAAGCAATTTTATGTATCCATGGCAAAAATATAATTATAATTCCTTTTGGGAAAAATATTTAGCAATAAAATTTAGTTTAGAAAAGCTGATGTTCTAACCTAGAGACATTTTTGAGGTGGTGACCAGTGGCTTGTGCCTATAATCCTAGACACTCAGGGAGCTGAAATCCAAAACAAAGTTCAAAGTCAACACAGGCAGAAAAGTCGATGAGACTTTGTCTCCAAACTAACCAGTAAAATCAGGCAGGAGGTGTGGTTCAAGTGATAGAGCACCAGTCAAAGAAGCAATAGAGTAAACAAGAGGCTCCAAATTTAAACCTTAATCTCACAAAAGAGGAGAGAATCTTTCTGGGTAAACTATCAAAGAAGAAAAGGTGCAAATAATAATAACTAGGAATAATAATTATTAATAACTATTATAATAATTGTTTGCTTAGTGTTTCTTGGGAGACCAGATTTGTATGTGTATATATATATACATACATATATACGTATATATGTACATATATACACATATACATACATATATGTATATATATACACACATGCATACATAAATACATGCATACATATATAAATATTCATTTGATCTTTATAAAACTATTGCTACATTACTGTTTCAGTATATTTAAAATTATAAAACCACAATATTTTCTGTTAATAATTTGACATCTCAATTTTTATATGCTTCTTTCTCTTATTAATCAAACAAGAACCCATTTCTCTATGCTCTTTATTTACTTGCTATGGAGGAAGGAAGTCAAAGAGCATTATTCTAAGAACAAATCTCTGGAAGGTAAAATGGCAATCAATAGAAACCTAGAATTTTGCTTCATGCATCAGATTTTGTGAAGCCACCTAAAATGAAGTCAAGTTTTACTCTGAAATACTCTAATCTCATGCATATTTTGTCATGTTTGTATTTAAGCTTCATTTCAATTACACTTACACTAGAAGTAATTTTAGTACCAAATATATATAAGACATAAATCTATTTTTTAAACCAATTCTCAAATGTCTACAGATGTGTAATCAACTGTAACCACAAATAAGTTCCAAACAAATATGGTGGAAGTAGTTTGAGAATTTTAAACAGATGCCTAAGATTCTCCTCAAATGTCAGAGCCATCTGTAAGATTTTTATTGAGAAAGATAACGAGCTGATTAGGTTAACAAGTCTAGAGGAAGAGTATACACCATACCATCAGGCTGTGGAGACCGAAAATAATACAATGATTCTCTCGCTTGAATCTTGTCACAATAGGAATTACACTAACGGAGAAAGTCATCTAGTTTCAGGTTTTTCTTTTTCCAATGCTAAACAATTAAAGATATAAAGAAAATAAAGGATTTATAAAGTAACATTTCTCATAAGCAAATAAGAATGAAAATATTCTTCTAAGTTACAACAGAAGGCAACAACCTCAGAACTGCCTACAAATTTTAGAGATAAAAATTAATAGAGTTTAATTTTTAATAAAATTGTATATGGCGGAAGAAGGAAATGTAACTAATTAACTGAATAATTCGTTGAAATCAGTACCAAAGAACAGCATTAATAATCTAGATTGGTTTAGAAAACCTTGTTATTACCACAGACAACAGGGTTTTATTTGACTATGCTCAGGAATCTGAAGACTTTATCCAGGAAATGCTAAACTGTACTCTTCAAGGCTTTGCAATATCTAGTATATGTATGAGTCAACCGGAAAAGGTCAGATAATGTGATGTTAGGAAAACGAATCCTTTGATATGTATTTTAATGTTTTTTTTCCTTTCATGCATTTGTTTCTAACGCATTTATAAGATTATCTCTTTGTAGCTTTGTATGTCCCTCCCCCACACTATAACCCCTGCTTTCACTATATTTGATGTCAGTATAACTTGTGGAGGAGATGGGGAAAAACAAGTTGTTTAAGGATACAGGTGGACCTGTTGCAACAATGAGAAGTACAAGTTGTCATGTTGAAAACGAGATTTACAATGCTGGGGGTGGGGGGGAATCGGGGAGGATTGGGTGGAGGGGGAGGCTAGGAAGGGATATGAAGGGTAAACAACGGAGGAGGCTGCAATGCTTGATAAGAAATGTACTCATTATCTTGCCCATGTAATTGTAACCCCTCTGTACAGTGTGTTCACAAAAAATAAAAATAAAAATAAAAAAAGAAAGAGAACAAAAGAAAAAAAATTAAAAAAACAAAAAAACTACTCTTACTATTTCTGCACTTTCCAAAATTGTCAAATTATAAATGTCGAAAAAATTGTTTTTAGAATTTTAAAAAGAAGAATAGAAAGAAAACTTCTGATCAAACTTATTTAGGATTTCACGTATCCTACAATCGTGCTATTTTCAAATTTACAAGTATCCATCACAGCAGAACCTCTGGTTTAAGTTACTCACCATTCTGTACCAGCAGTTTGACTCTTAAACCACCATATTTGCAAAGTAAGCTCAATGAACTTTCATTGTCTATAAACTAGTTAGAAAATACTTTGGCATAACTTCCTAAAGTTGTACATACAAATGAAATAATCAAGAGAAATTTTTACATGTGTACAACTGCAGACATGTGAAAGAATGTCCATAGCTAATGAACAGAGAAAAGGGGGGAAATGCAGCAATAATATTCAATGCATATTCTATGAAATTAGGAAAAGTGAAAGAATAGACTGTGGATTGAAAGGGATAGGAGAGAATGATGAAAGGAGTGATACTGATCAAGAAGCATTGTTACAAACTGACATACTGAATAGTAACCCACTTGTACAACTACTTAAAGATAATAAAAATATACTCTTAATAAAAAATGATCATAGATCTTTCATAATAGCAAAAATGTGGAAATAATCCAAATGCTTATGAGTGGAAGAATGGATTTAAAAGGGTGATATAGTGATACTGTAAAAATAAATGAATTGCCGGGCGCTGGTGGCTCACACCTGTAATCCTAGCTACTCAGTAGGCTGAGATCTGAGGATCACAGTTCAAAGCCAGCCCAGGCAGGAAAGTCTATGAGACTCTTATCGCCAATAAACCACAAGAAAACCAGAAGTGGCACTGTGGCTCAAGTGGTAGAGCCCTAGCCTTGAGCTGAAGAGTACAGGGACAACGCCCAAGCCTGTTCAAGCCCAGCGACAGACAAAATAAATAAATAAATAGATAAATGGATTACCACAAGCTGTAATAATATGGCTGAATTAACATAAGCAGAAAAAAACAAAAATACGTATTTTTGTAAACACGAAACAATTAAAGCCTTTTAGAAATACATATACAAAAAACCTATATAAGAAGAAAGTAAAATTATAAACTTGAGTTCATGAACTTGGGATTCAATATGATTGCCACAGGCTGGAAAGTAGTAAAGGAAACTAGAATGAGGTAAACATAGGATTAGATGTAAACTATATTTTAGCTCTTGTTTTCAGTTGTACATTCATGGATGTTTACTGTATCATTATAAATTAAGATATATAACTAATACTAGGTTTGCTTTCTTGTCATAAACTATTTTAAAAATCTATTACTGAAAGCTTGAATTTAAAAAAAATGTAGCAGGATATAGAATCAACCCACAAAAATCAGTTGGAGTTTCAGGACTGATGTTGAGGTCTTTAATCCTTTTGAGTTGATGTTAGTGCATGGTAACAGGCTGGGGTCCACTTCTAGTTTTCTGCATGTGGCCACCCAGTTTACCCAGCACCAATAGTTGAAGAGGCTATGTTTTTTCTACTGTATGTCTTTAATATCAGCTGACTTGTAAGTATGTGGTTTTATTTCTGGGTATTCCGGTCTATTTTTGTGCCAAGCTGTTTTTGTTATTATGGCTCTATACTTGAGCTTGAAATTTGGTATTGTGACACCTCCTGCATTGCTTCTTTTGCCTAGAATTACTTTGGCTATTCTAGGTCTTCTGTTGTTCCATATGAACTTTTGGATTGTTTTCTCTATTTCAGTAAAGAACATACTTGAGATTTTGATGGGAATTGCATTGAATTTGTATATCATTTTTGGCAGTATGGCCATTTTCATAATATTGATTCTACCTATCCATGAAAATGGAAGGTCTTTCCATTTCCTGGTGACCTCCTTGATTTCTTTCTTTGGATTTTTTTAGTTTTCACTAAATAGGTCCTTTACATCTTTAGTTAGGTTAATTCCTAGATATTTTATTCTTTTTGAGGTTATTGCAAATAGGGTTGTTCTCATGATTTCGTCTTCTGCTTATATGTTGTTGGTGTACAGAAAGGCAACTGATTTTTGTGGGTTAATTTTATCTCCTGCTACTATGCTGAAGTGGTTTATTAGTTCTAGGAGTTTGGGAGTGGAGTTTTTTTGGGTCATGTAGGTATAAGATCATGTCGTCTACAAATAGGGATAGTTTAATTTCTACTTCCCTACGTGGATCCCTTTAATGTCCTTTTCTGGCCTTATTGCTCTGGCTAAGGATTCCAGAACTATACTGAAAAGGAGTGGAGAGAGTGGGTATCCTTGCCTTTTCCTGATTTTAGGGGAAACAGTGTTAGTATTCCCCACTTACTATGATATTGGCTGTTAGACTGTCATATATGGTTTTTATTGTTTTAAAGAATGTTCCTTCTATTCTTATTTCTCCAGAGCTTTTAACATGAATAGATATTGTATTTTGTGAAAAGCGTTTTCTGTGACTATTGAGAAAACCATGTGGTTCTTGACCTTAGATCTATTAATGCGGTGAATGACATTTATTGATTTACGTACATTAAACTAGCCTTGTATCTGTGGGATGAAGCCTACTTGGTCATAATGTATGATTTTTTTATTTGTTTCTGGATTCTATTGGCTAATTTTTTAATTGAGGAGTTTTGCATCTGTGTTCATCAGAGATTGGTCTGTAGTTCTACTGTAGAACAGACACTAGAACGTATAAGTACAGGCAGGAACTTCCTGAACAGAGTTCCAGGGGCACAACAGATTGGAGACTTGACAAATGGGACTACCTTAAAATAAAAAGTTTCTGCACAGCTAACAACAGAGCTACCAAACTAGTAAGAAAGCCAACCAACTGTGAAAAGGTATTTGCCAGCAATATATCAGACAAAGGACTAATATCCATTATATACAGGGAACTCAAGAAACTAATCCTTCCCAAATCTAACAAGCCAGTCACTAAATGGACAAGGGAGCTAAAGAGAGACTTCTCAGAAGAAGAGATAAAAATGGTAAAGAAATACATGAGGAAATATTCATCATCCCTGGCCATAAACGAAATGCAAATAATACCAACCCTGAGCTATCAGTCAGAATGGCCTAAATCCTGAATTCAGACAATGACAAATGCTGGTGGGGATGTAAAAAAAGAGGAACCCTACTGCAATGGTGGTAATACAACCACTCTAATACAACTCTAATACAGCCACTCTGGAAAGCAGTCTGGAGGCTCCTCAGAAAACTAAACATACTTTATGAATGAGCCATCTACCCAGGCATCTACCCTGAGCCAGGAACCAGGATACAACAAGGATACCTGCAATTCCATATTCATTGATTGCTGCACTGTTCACAATAGCCAAGATATGGAAACAACCCAGATACCCCATTATTTGTCATCATGGACCAATATCCACTCAAAGAGATTTAAAGAACACAACAAAAGAAACTTTGAAAATAGTGCAAGATGGAATAGCATAAACATTAGAACTTATAGACACAGGCAGGAACTTTTTCTTTTTCTTTTTTTATCAGTCATGGGACTTGAACTCAAGGCCTGAGCACTGTCTCTTAGCTTTTGCACTCAAGGTTAGTACTCTACCACTTTGAGCCACAGTGCCACTTCAGGATTTCTGGTGGTTTATTGGAGATAAGAGTCTCATAGACTTTCCTGCTTGACTGGCTTTAAACCATGATCCTCAAATCTCAGCCTCCTGAGTAGCTAGGATTACAGGCATGAGCCACTGGCATCCATTGGCAGGAACCTTTTTTTTTAACTTTACTGTCATTATAGGGGTGATGCACAGAGGAGTTACATTTCCATGAGTCAGGTAATGAGTACATTTCCTTTCATACAGTATCATCTGTTCCCTCATTCTCATCCAGTCACTCCCTCCCATTTCCACCCATGAGTTGTATAGTTCACTTTCATCAATATCCAGTGAGATCCACTGCTGCATTTTTTACCCTTTTTCCTTGAATTCTGTGCCCTGCCCCCACCCTCCCACAAATATACATGTGAATATACTGTATACAAGGTAAAGAAGACAGAATCATCAGAAAATTTTGTTTCCATATCTTAGGAGTTCATTTCATATGTATATTATATAAGAATGAAGAGGTGCTTAGGCATTGCACATTTTTGATTCTAGACTAAAAGAGGATACTATTAGGAACTGTTTGAAAAGAATTCGAGGGCACAGCAATTAGGAGAGACACTTGACAAATCAAAATGAAAACATTCGGCACAGCAAAGGACATAGTTATTAAACTAGAAAGACAGCCAACCAACTGAGAGAAGATCTTTAACAATATATTCAACAACAGTCCAATAAAATATACATGGAACTCAAGAAATTAACTTCTCTCCCTGAACTAATAAACCAATCAATAAATGGGCACAGGAGTTAAACAGACTTCTCAGAAGAAGAAAGAAGGGCAAATAGACACAAGAAGAAATGCTCAACATCCCTGGCCATAAAAGAAATACAAATCAAAACAACTTTGAGATTCCATCTTACCTCAGTGAGATTGGCCAAAATTGAAAATGTGAACAATAACAAATGTTGGTAGTGGATGTAGGAAGAAGGGAACTTAATTGCATTGTTGGTGGAATTATAAACTAGTACTACTATTCTGGAAGGTTTGGAGATTCCTCAAAAACCTAAACATTGAACTTCCCTGTGATCCAGCATACTACTTTTGGGCATCTACCTAGAACATTACAAATGAGGATATAGTAAAGACATTTGCATATCCATGTTCATTATTGAACTATTCAGTGTCCTACAACAGATGAGTGGATCAAAAAATGTGGTACATATGCACAAAGGAATTTTACTCATTCACTAAAAAGAATATTATGTCATCTGCAGGGAAGTAGATGGAGGTACAACAGCAAAGTGAGGTAAGCCAAGTTTAGAGAGACAAAATAGTGCATTTTTCTCTCATATGTGCAAGCCAGATCTAAAACACAATTGAAAATTTTATTTAAATTATAATTTATCTCATGCATTTACACACAAACTAAAGGAGAATATACTTATGAGAGAAACACAAAGGTGTAACTCCTCTGAATGTCTAAACTACTACATATCAAAACCAATTCCAGGAAACTGAAACATGTTTTTGTTGCTAATATTGTTAGATTTTTGTTTTTTGATTTTTTTTTTCTTTTTAGGGGGAGTACAAGGGAGCATAGGAATGGAGGAGGGGAAAATGAACAAATGCAGTCATGGTATTCAATATACACTATGCAAAAAGTTAACTATGCAACATATGGACAAGGATGGGAGGGGGAAAATGACGGATGGTGAAGGAAGGGATGACACTCTCCAAGAAACATTACCTGACTTATGGAATTGTAATCCCTTTTGTACAACTCGTTAATAATGATTAAAAAATAAAAGTGCAATTCTAGTACTGAAATATACAGTAACATGAATATAGGATACATGGTACATGATTAATATTAGTGGTATCCTCCCCTGTACCTATTTGTCTACAATAACACTATGTTACCTAACATTGTTGAGTAGTAAAAAGATTCCTGGATATGGACAATTAATAACCAAGTACGCTCATGATCACATAAGAAAACAAGACTTGCCTAGTAGACAGTCAGACCCTGTTAAGACCAACCTAAAAATATATAATGCAGAAAATAACACTTTAAAATTGGACTGCAGACTTGACCAAGCTAGTGTGAACTAGTCTGGCCCTAGCCAGGACTGCCATCTGTCAGGTGTGAACAGGCTAAGCTTAAGCGATGGCCCTGGCAATTGCTGAATCCAAATGCATAAATCACAACAAAAGATTACAAAATTCATGAGTATTCAAGACAACAAGCCAAATCCAAAAGCCAACCACAACAAAAGACTCCAGTGAGAATGAAAAAGAGATGGAAGACGAAACAAACAATAAAGAAAAGATGAATTTGCCAATAAAAGGGGAGATGCAAAAATAATTTCAGGAACACAAAGAAGAAATGACAGAAATGACAATGAAAATCCAGAACTCCCAGAAAGATATGGAAAGAAAAATAGACACACTATACATTTCATTAAAAGATGAAATGGACATTATGAGAATTGATCTTGGAACCACAAAAGGTTTGAGTTCCACAATGCAAACCACAATGGAATCCATAAGTAACAGAATAAGTGGAAAATAGGATTTCAGAAGTTAGAGATAAAACAGAGAGCTAGAACAAAAAGTCAAAATATTAAAAGAAACAGAACCTACCAAATAGAAGTCCAGGAATTGGCAGACTCAGTAAAGAAATCAAATGTACACATGATTGAGATGGACGAGAGGGAAAAATTAATAGTAAAGGCATTAAAAACCTATTCAGTAAAATAATAGCTGAGAATTTCTCCAATCTTAAGAAAGAAAATCTCACCTACCTATCAGAAGCATATAGAACCCCCAGTAGACTGGATCCAAAAATAAAAACTTCTAGGCACATCATAGTAAAAACATTAGACTTGAACGTTAAGACTTTAAATGCCACAAAATCAAAGAAGGAGCTAGATTACAATTGAAGGAAAATCAGAATCACTACAGACCTCTCCACACAAACTCACAATGCAAGGAGAGCCTAGAATGGTATAATCCAAACACTGAAGATCAACAACTGCCAACCCAAACTGATCTACCCAGGAAAGCTATCACTTACACTAGATGGTGAAACTAAAACTTTCTATGACAAGCAAAAATTAAAGGAATTCATGATCACTAAACCAGCATTACAAAGAATACTAAAGGGATGACTACAATCTGAAGAAAACAATGAAAATGAAGGAAACACATTTGACAAAAATCACTAGAAGACCTATTTAGTAAACACAGGAAGAGGAAATAAACAAAATACAAGAAATCAAGAAAATGGCAGTACATTGTTAGTGGGAGTGTAAAGTTGTTCAATCACTTTGGAAAGCAGGATGGAGGATCCTCAAAAAACTACACATAGAGTTCCCCTATGATCCAGAAATCGCACTTTTTGGCATTTACCCAAGCGATCACAAACAAGGCCATACTGAAGCTACCAGCACAACTATGTTTATCACAACATTATTCACTATAAGATATGGAACCAACCCAGATGGAGATACTCCATCAGAAAGAATGACACCGCCCATTTGTTAGGAAATGGAAAGACTTGGAAAAAATTATATTAAGTGAACTAAGCCAGGCCCAAAGAAACATAGGTCCCATGGTTTCCCTTATTTGCAATAACTAGTATATGTCTAGGACAAGCAGAAGAGGTAAAAAGCTACGTACATATGAACATATGACATGAAACTCTTATCTCCAATTAACCACCAGAAAAGGGGAAACAGCACGGTGGCTCAAGTGGTAGAGTGTTCACCTTGAGCTGAAGAGCTGAGAGATAGCACCCAAGCCCAGAGTCATGCACCATGACCAACCAAAAAAACAAGATAGCCCTTTAAATCTTTCTCTGCTTTACTTTTTTTTCTAAATTTGTTTCCTTTTTTTACAAAAAAAAATACAATCTGAGTTCTCCCTTGAATCAACCATATTTCAAAATTTTCATGACCCACACTAGGAAATATGTGGAAAAGCATCAATTAACTAGATACAGAATTATGTTTTGCCACTTGGGCCACACCACCACTCAAGGAAATTTCTCATAGAAAAATGTTAAATGAGCTGTCTCATTTCTAATAAAAATGAATATGTAAAATGAAAGCTTGCTAATTTTACTTGTACAACTGGAGATGGAAACACAAATACTAGTAAAAATAATCTGTAGTTAGTACCAATTCTTACTAATGCTGATCATACATATTGATTGACATATGTGAAAAGAAGTGTTGACATTCTATTTCAAATGGATGACAAACTTTTCATTTCTGATTATATGAAATAGCATCTTTCTCTTATAGTGTTTTGTAAGGAGAATTCTAGATATCTTCCCACGCCCCAAGATTTCTCACCCAAATCCACACAAGTGTGAATATGCTTCATATATTTGATTACATAACATTACTTTTTAAAAGTAGAATGAAAAGAACTAAATTCTATTAAAAATCTCAAAGATTATTTGATTCTTCTACAAAACTTCCAATAATATTATAGATTACTCTATACTTTGAATTTCAGATTATGAAACCCTAAAACTGAGCCCATTTGAACTTTTCACCTACAAAACTCCAAAAAAATAAGTGAAATTGTTTTAACCCAGTATATTTGTGATAATTTCTATTGCAATAATAGAAAATGAATGTAAAATGCATTTTATTATCTTATTAAATAATCTTTTTAACAATGAGTAGGAAATACACATAAGGAAAAAGAAACAAGATTCATGAATATAAACAGGTGAAGAATTCTATGTAATATTTGGACTACATGATCAAACTGTGGTACCACACTTCACTGTTCATATACATATTTGTTTCAATGCCAATATTGCTTCTAGTGTATTTTTCCATCTTCAGATTTACATCTATGCAAATAGTTTTATAAAAATCTATTCCTCTAATTCCTAATTTCCCTAAAAAGATGTACTATGTACTATCTTTTATGATTGCTAAATTTTGTTTTGTAATTGTGATATAACTCAGAAAGACCCCTGAATCGAATGTTAAGAAACAGATTGCAAACATACATTGTGACTTTACAAAATTAATTAATTTTAAGTAATTGGCCATAATTACAAATAATTATATTTTCAGCACATAGTTTTAATTTCTTAGATTGTGGTTGACACCAGTGGAAATATCAACTGGTAACTATTCTAATAAAGTAAATTTTCAACTTTGGCCTATTCCTTCTCATTATATACCTCATGCTCATGAAATTTCCTTAACAACTTCCACAGGGATGGATGATCATCTAATTAGAAGGTGAAGAAGAAAAATGGTGGCTTTTGTCTCTTCATTTTATTTGATTAGGTCTCTTAGGTCTGTCACATCAATCCTGTATTTTATTTGAAGACAGCCTCTTCAGATCTTGCCCATGCTTTAATATCAGCAACAATCACTTTAGAATATAGATGAAGTAAAGCCAATCACTATGGTTCATACTTGTAAATCTACCTACTTAGAGGGCTGGTATCAGGAAGATTATAGTTGGAGGCCAGTCTGGACATAAAGTTTGTGAGACATCTTCTCAAACAATAGGTGGGCATGGTGGCTTGCACCTGTCATCCTAGATACATAGGAGTGGCAAAGCTCAGGAGGACTATATCTCTAGGCCAGTCTGAGCAAAGAAAAAGTCTGCGAGATTTCATCTCAATGAAAGTAGCTGGATGTGTGTGGCATAGCTGTCATCCTAGTTATAGCAGGAAGCATAAAATAAAAACAATTTCAGTACAGGAGCAGGTCTATATAAAAAGCAATATCCTATCTCAAAAATAACCAGTGAGAAAAGGGTTAGAGGCATGGCTTAGCAATGGAGTATATACCTAAGCAAGCAAGAGACCCCTCAGTTCAAGCCTTAGTAAGAAAGAGACAGACAAACAGAGAGGAAGAGAAAATAAGAGAAATAAGTATAACAGTAAAGGAAAAATATTTAAAAGGTATACATTCCCCTAATATTATGAAAGTATTATGAAAGCTTAAATAGGACATAAAATAATCAAATCAGCAAATGGATCATGAACTAGCAAAAGATTATAGGAAAGCACAAAAAATTACAAAGAATAAGGTTAATAGACTAAAGTTATAGTCATACTGCTTAATAAATACAATTTAAAAAAAAAAAAAAAACAGATTCGGGGCTGGGAAGGTGGCTCAGTGCTTGCCTTGCATGCCTGAGGCCCTGGGTTCAATTCCTCGGCACCACATAAGCAGAAAAAGCCAGAAGTGGCGCTATGGCTCAAGTGATAGGGTGCTAGTTTTGAGCTGAAGAGCTGAGGTACAGCGCTCAGGCCCAGCGTTCTGGCCCCACGACTGACAACAACAACAACAACAAAAAACACCACAGATTCCCTCAAGATAATTTCCCCTCCGATAATAAGCATAAATTTTGGACAAAATAATGACAGACAATTTGTTGAAGTCTGAAACTAGGACTATCTGTCTTGTTTGGTGTGATCCTGGTTTGGTTTGGTCTGAGTTTTTCATTATATGAGACAACTAATGTCTTTCTTGCCGAAGGGCTTCATGTTCATTTTTCTGTTTCAACAAAAGAAAAACAACTAGTGTTACTCTTCCTGGGAATCACTCTAATTAACTGTAAAGGAGGATTTATGACACCATCTTAAAAGGTTTAAAGAGGAATACTGATAATTGATTTAAAAACAAAAAAAGATAGAGCACAGAACATTTGCAAACAAAAAATAGTTAATACTAGAACAAGAAAAAAGGAATGCAGCAAAACAAGGTTTGAGGTAGCCCTACAACCTCTCTGTGGCCAAGGCTGGCCAATGAACTACAGTCTGCTAAGTGAAGTCAGGCTTGGATACCCAGAGTTATGTAGTTGAAAGGAGTGCTGACAACCTGAATCACTTTGAGCCGGAGTCACTTTGGGACTGTGGCTTCTCTCCAATGAGTGTTCCCTGACATTGTGTTATTTATGCAGAAGAGAAAGAGAAGCCTTCTTTCAGGATAAAGATAAGGCTAGCCTCTTTTTCTGTACTTTAACAATTTCATGTCTTTTTAAAAAATATATTGTGTATTCATTTGGGAAGCATGAGAGAATTATGCTGCAAACTGAAAATAAACACAGACTGATTACAAAAATAAAGACTTGTACATAAAGATTAATACCAATACAAAGAGATATTTCACCAAGATATTTTTCCAGCCCATTAATCAAGGAGATATAAAAGCCATAAAAATGTGGTGCATAGTCATGGACTTTTAACATGAATAGAACCAAAACTGACAGAATTACAAAGAGAAATTTAAATTCTATAACCACAGTTAAATTTTTTAATATTTTGCTGTCAGCAACTAACATTTAAAAAAGCATTAAGGGAACACCAGAAGATCTGAACAACACTCTGAGACATCATAGTAACTGATGCTTACAGACTATAACATAAGAAAGTAGAGAATACACATTTCTTTCAGTACATATGGCTTATCACCAAGGCAAGCCTTACTGTAGTAATAAAACATCTCAAAATGAATTTAAACTAGCTGAAATCATAGAAATATGTCTCTCACTAGAATGGCTTCAAACTTTCCATACTCTTGACTTTTCCTTATGATGATAGTCAGATTGATTAGAGATTTGTGACACATGAAAGCTATTACCAAGTTTTAGAAATAACTCAGAAGAAATCACAAAGATCCACCTCAAGAATCTGGAAAAATAAGAGGAAAGAATAATGAAGATAAGAACAGTAATCAGTGAAACATTAGACAAACAAAAAAGAAATTGACAATCCAAAGGGGAAAAAAAAGATAATAAATCCTAAGTAAGCAATTAGCAATAGTAAAAAGGTCACACTTATAAAACATAAAAATAATAGAAGAAAGGGAGATTAAGACTTGATACTCCATAGACAGTAAAGACAATAAAAGACAATAAAAGAATAATGTGCAACTTACAATAACAAGTTAGTTAACTAGAATAAAATAGAAAATTTTTGAAAAATAAAGCTAAAACTGCTATAGATAAAAATCTAAACGAGCCTATTTTCTTAAAAGAAATTGAATTTCTTATCAAAATTTTCCAAGAAAATGGTACAATCAGTTGACTGTGCTGGTAAATTCTATCAAATACTTCAGGGAGAAATAGCATCAATTTCGCACCAGCTGTTCACAAAATAGAGAAGTAAAACCTGCCAAATTCATTTTATGAGGTCAGAATATCTTTCATGCCAAAACCTATCAAGAAGAATTCAATGAAAGAAAACTGTAAAACATCTTCATGACCACAAATTCAAAAAATGCTTGTCATAATCATAGAAAAACTTAACTACATAAAAAACAAATAATATCCCAAGATCAAGCAAAATTTAAGCCAGAAATGCAAAGCTGGTATAAAACTGGAAATAATATTACTGTAATTAGGAGTAGTAAGAAAATTAGGAGAACAATCATGTGATAATACAAAACTACAGAAAAAAGTATTTCATAAAACACAAGGCCATTTATAATCCTTTCAAAAGTATATTAACTAGGAAACTCTCCAACTTGTGTTTGACATCACATTTTTAGTTCTAACCACATTTTTAAAAAAAGAAAAATAATTAAAAACAAATTTGAAAAAGTAAAGCTATCTTCACTTATGGATGACATGATTATTTACATAGAATATCATAATAAAGTCTATGAAAAAATTTCTGGAACAAGTAAGTGAATTTGTCAGATCAAAGACACAGGATCAATATTTATAAAGTAAATTTGATTTCTATATATGAACATCAAGCGATTGGAAATGAAGTATCTTAAAACTCTGCTTACAATAAAATTAAAACTTAAAATATGTACAAAAATTGAAAAAACGCAAGGAAAGGATACAGACAGAAGCAAGATTTGGAGTAACAATAGTGAAACTATACAATGGAGAGGAAGAATAGAAACAGAAACCAAGGAAGAGGACAAGGTATCTGAAAGGCACATTGCAATAGAAAGTCAACAGAATAGTACAGGAAACAATCTATAGCTCCAGCTTAGAAACTCTAAAAACAAGGAAGGAAATGATGCAATTCAAGTCCTGAAAGAAAATAACTGCAAGAAATGCACCTCACTGGCAAAGACAAAAATGAAAAGATAGAAAAAGATATACCAAGCAAATGAAACCCAAAAGCAAGCTAGAGAAGATATACTCAAGTGTAACAAAGAATCTAAGAAATTCAAGTCAGAGAAAATAGTATATATGTATAAAAAGCTACTTAAGTAAGTGATACTACTGATCAAATGAATTTAATAGACATCTACTTGAATATCACATGGAACAGCCACAGATACACATTCTTCTAAGAAGTCCATAGAACAATCTCCAAAATAGATCATATGTTAGGACATAAAACAAGTTCTAACAAATACAAAGAAATTTACTAATTTTTTCTGTATTTTATCAGACTGTAATGAATAAAACCAGAAATCAGTAGCAAATGAAAGTACAGAGGGCTGGGAAGGTGGCTCCGTGGTAGAGCGCTTGCCTTGCATGCTTGAGGCCCTGGGTTCAATTCCTCAGCACCACATAAGCAAAAAGAAAAAAGCCAGAAGTGGCGCTGTGGCTCAAGTGGTAGAGCTGAAGAGCTGAGGGACAGCGCCCAGACCCAGAGTTCAACTAGTCTTAAATGGAAACTACATTGTTTATGAATTTAAAAATGAAAGCTATGTATTACCTCAACACTAAAAACTATAGAGCATTGCTTAGATAAGTAAAACATCTAAATACATAAAAAAGATACGTCAAGCCAGGCGCTGGTGGCTCACACCTTTAATCCTAACTACTCAGGAGGTTGAGATCTGAGGATTATGGTTCAAAGCCAGCCCAGGCAGTTAAGTCCATGAGACTCTTATGTCCAATTAGCCATCAGAAAACCAGAAGTGGCACTATGGCTCAAGTGGTAGAGCACTCTGCTTGAGCTGAAGACCTCAGGGGCAGTGCCCAGGCCCAGAGTTCAAGCCCCACCACCATCACCACCAACAAAAAGTGACATTGCAAACTTTGATCCTCTTAAGTAAAGGAAGACACTGCTATTTACTAGAACTCACATTTTCAAGATTATACTCTTAACCATCTGAAGTTTGACTACCTATCAAACTTAACAAAAACTTCAGATGGTAATTATTCACACCTAAAATCCTAGCTACTTAGAAGGCTGAGATCTGGAGGATCTTGGTAGCCTACACAAATAGTTCCCAAGATTCCTGTGCAACCAGTAACTGGGTGTGGTGACAACATGCTTTCTTTCTAGTTATAGCAGGAGGCATAAAATGGATGGATGGTGCAAGACCCTATCTCAAAATAACCAGTGCAAAAAAAAAAAAAAAAAAAAAGATATGTCATTAGAAGACTCAGTGTTAAGATGAAAATTCTCCCCAAATTAATCAAAGAAATCCCAGAAAACTTCTCAAATCAAAATTAACAAAGTGAACATAATATATCATATGAATATATATGTATATATTTGAAAATGCAAAGGACTAAGAATTCTCAACTTATCAAAGGTGATCATAGTACTGAATAGAATGTATAAATAGGCAATGGCATGCAATAGGTAGCCCAGAAATAGAACTGCATTAATTCAATTTTCTACAAAGGTGACAAGTGCAGTAGGGAATAGAAGTCTTTTTAGCAAATGGCAAGGCAACAACAGGATGTTCATCTACCAATAAGAACCTTAATCCCTCCCACATATTATATAAAACAGTAGTTTGTAATGGGTCATACACTTAAATAAAAAAAACTAAGCTAATGGAAAGCATATAAAATATATGTTTTGACTTACATTTAACAATGTTTTTCAATAACACAGGAAACAGAAAACAAAGAGAAAAAATAACATTGAGTAGTATCTCACAAAGAAACATGAACCACTAAGAACATGAAAAAGTCCTTGAAATCATTAGTAATCAGGAAAATACAAAGTCACATTATAAAGAAATGCTATTACAAAATCAACAGAATGACAAAATGTTGAAAAGTATGTGAAACCACTAAAATTCACACATTGTTAATTGACAATGTTTAAAATGTACAATCATAGTTTTAATGATAAGATTTTAAAACTAGCCATATACTTACTCTATGGCCCTTAAATTTGTATTCCAGCAAGATACAAAAATAATATTTTAAAAAGACAGTTATCGGGGCTGGGAAGGTGGCTCAGTGGTAGAGCGCTTGCCTTGCATGCTCGAGGCCCTGGGTTCGATTCCTCAGCACCACATAAGCAAAAAGAAAAAAGACGGAAGTGGCGCTGTGGCTCAAGTGGTAGAGCGCTAGCCTTGAGCTGAAGAGCTGAGGGACAGCGCCCAGGCCCAGAGTTCAGGCCCCACAGCCGGACCCAAAAAAAAAAAAAAAAAAAAAAAAAAGTCAGTTATCTTCTATAGACCAATAATGAAAAGACTGAGAAAGAACTCAGAAAAATAATCCCATTTACAATAGCCTCAAAAAATATCTAGAAACAAACAATATGAAGGAGGTGAAAGACCTTAGTAGGAGAAATACATTAAAGAAGACACTAAAGACCTCCATTGTTCATGGACTGGTAAAATAAATACTGTGAAATGGCTACCAAAAATACTACCAAACCAGCCTACAGACATAATGAAGAACCACAGTAACAAAACCACCATGGGACTTCCCCAAAATAGGCACATAGATCAGCGGAATGGGACAGAAAAATCCAGAAATAAGCTCTCACATCAACAACTATCTGATTTTTGACAAAAGTGCCAAAAAAAATCTATGTTGAACAAAAAAGTCTCCTCAACAAATGATATTAGAAAAATTGGATATCCATGTTTAAGACTGGTTCTAGATTCATGTACCAAAAAATCAGTTACAAATGGTCAAAGTCTTAATGTAAGACCAGAAATTTTGAAACTGCTAAAGGAAGAAATAGAAAAAGCCTTGAATATATGACATTGATAATTTTTTTATTTTTTTCTTGAAAAGAATACCAATTGCTTAGCAAATAAAAGCAAGAACTAAAAGGTGAGGGTTGCATCAAGTAAAAAGTATCTATAGTAACAAAGAAAACAATGACTAGAATAAAAAGAAAACCAACAGAATGTGAGAAAAATCTTTGCAATTTATTTACTAGATAAAGGATTAAAATACAGAATATGTGAAGACCTCAAAAACTTAAACACCAGTAAAATAAATGATTTGATTAATGAATATCTAAATGAATTGAACAGTCTTCAAAAGAAGTTCAAAGGAATAAGAATACATAAAGAAATGTAGGATATACTAAGTCTTACAGAATGCAAATAAAAACATCAGTATTATGCCATCTCACCCCAATCAAAATGGCTATGAACAAGGAAACAACAGCGACAAACACTGGCAAGGATGCAGAGAAAAATAGACTTACACACTGCTAAGAATGCAAATCAAGGCAGTCACTATGGAAATCAGTATGGAGGTTTTTAAAAAACTAAAGATAGAATTACTATACGATCCTATTATACTAGGCATATATCTGAAGAAACGTAACTCAACATACAAATGAACCTACACAACCATTTTTATAGCAGCTCTATTCATAATACCCAAATATAAAATCAACTTAAGTGTCTATCAACTGATGACTAGATAGAGAAAATGGGGATGGGGGCTGAAATCTTATTCAGCAGTAAAGAAGAATGGAATTATATCAGGAGAATGAATGAAAATAGAGATCATCATGTTAAGCAAAATAAACTAGACTGAGAAAAATATTTCATGTTTTTTCATATCTAATTCTTAAAAATGAAAGATAAAAGTGTACCATAGTTTCTGTTTAGAGGTCAGTACCAGCAGAAAGGAGGATTTTGAAGGAAAGGGAATCGGTAGATAAAAATTGTCAAAGCACTCTTACACATGTATAAAAATAGAACAAAAACAAAAGCCTGTTAAAATTGTTTCAAGAAGTGAGGAAGAGAAGGAGCAGTATGATAGAAGAGATGACTTTGATGGAGATACATTGCATGCATATATGGAAGCATCACAATGAAACTCTTTTAAACAAGCAATATAAATTAATAAAAATGAAGGAAAATGTGTCACCACTTTAATGATGCTTTAAATTAACACTACAAATTCCTATTATAGGAATTCTCTCAAAAGAAATAAAAACTTATGCCTACAGAAAAGATTTATACAATACAGAATATTTATGATTGGAATACTATTTGGCAACAAAAGCTATTTATGTATGCATAGTATGCATGATTTTTTTAATTTATGTTGAGGAAAAAGTCTTACAAAAGAGTTCATTCTATAGGATACCAATTATATGAAGTTCCAGAACATACAAAGCTAACTGTTGTTAATGGAAAAAGGATGTTGCAATATTTGGTTCTGACATAAGTGGTATTGACTAGGAAGTAACATGAGAGATATGTGTGGGAATTCAGAAGTTAATAAATATAAACTAACTATCTCAAGGAGTTCACTGTATAGTGAATACCAAATAAGTAGCAGATTATAAATAAGAGCACAGCTCCTGTATTCAAAACTCCAAATGTAAAACTATAATATACAATAATAAAAGCGAGGCAATCATTACTTAAACATGAAAGATCTCCTGACCATTTTCCATTAGCTGTATTGCTCATATTTCATAGAAAAGTAATGAGATGAGAGTTTCTAGGAGTATAAGCAAATATACATCCTAAATATAATTTCAGTAAGCCACTGGTCTTAAGTTTAGTCATAAGTAAAATGACAGCAGTGAAACAGAAAAGTTGTCATACTGTGTTTCATAGAAATCAAGGCAAGACTCATTTCACTTTCTAAACCAAGCTATTTCACAGATTAAGACTTTATGGAATGTCCTCTGCTTTAAAAGGGATGGTTTGGAAGAAACTAGACAAAATAAAGGACTCTCATATTTTAAGATACTATAAATTTGATATTCAGTGGCTTTTTCCATATTATACTCTGTAAGAAATGTTCATCCATATTCCTGACGCACTTAAAAATTTTCAAGTCCAGAAGCTATCCCTAATTGTACATCAATCCTAGAAATTATTTCTTAAAACAACTTATTTTTATAATCCACAAATGGATATATGGCTAGGCTGTAGCACCATAACACAAATGAAATCAGTTCATTTAATATTCAATAAATAACACCAGAATTTTTAAAGTTTGGTAGTAATTATCTTCTTTAATTTTTCCAGAAGTTGAAACTAAAAATTAGTCAATATTTACCTGTAATTCATAATCTAAAGCAATCTCTTAATAAAGTTACTTCACTAAAAATAACTAAAGACCAACGATCAGCATCATATTAAGTATTTATATTAAAAACTGAGGTATAAAACTAAGGTCTATAGTAAACATGCTAATAAAGTGGTGTGCATATTTCGATCAAAAGTCATTATACTCTGGTATCCAAACAAGCAGTTGTACTAAGTTAAGCTTTTATGCCTATAATAATTACTATATACACCTAATTTTCTATGTACATATTATGTATCAGAGTATGCATGCTTTACAACTCAGAATAGATTTTTCATAAAATATGTTCCCAAAATGAAATGTGGGTTATAGTATGATCATACCAAGTTCAAATATTGCACACTGTGTAGATTACATCCTCAAGACTATGATAAGAAAGCATGCTATTATTTCAATGTCAAAGTAGTCATTAATGCACTATTGTGATTAGTAAGTGTGTATTCCAAAATTTTGGAGCACAAATTAATGATTTCAACATTAGCCAAAGCAATAGAAAATTCTATGAAAAGAACTAAGTACTCTAACCAAAAACACTACCAGACTAAATAAAGATTATTCTGTAAAATTGAGTTTTATTTCAAATAATATTAATATTATTAGAACAATGGCAATGTTCACTGGAATCTATATATAGTTAGTGAGTTTAAGTTTTATAATTTATTATATTATGTATATTATAATTATACATAATGACAGTCCTGCAATTTACTGTCAAATCATAACGTTTTTGAGAAAAGATGTGGCACTAATAATGATCACTAGAGGATGGAAGACATAATGTGGGACTCCATGAAAACTAGATTATACAGTTTCCTTACTTGCAATTAAAGATACCAACAAATACAAATATTCCTTGGTCCACTAACTTTTAATTTTATTTTTAAGTATTAAAGTTATCATATCTCATCATATATCTATGCAAAAGAGATTAAACACTGCATTTACTATCTATTCTGAATAAATTCCAGTTCTAATATGCCCCTCTCTGGCCAGAACAAATTCACTGTTGCACATTTAGTGACAAGGAAATAATTATATCTAAAATAAAATGCAAATTTATTCACTGTACAAGAAGAATTGCTAAAAACCAACAATGAAAAAATTTGCTGAGAATATTAAGTACATTTTCCAATATTTTTTACAAAAATCATCATCATTACATTCATTTCAATGCTGTTCAAACCAATTGATAATGTAGGAATCTCTGATTCAAAAATCACATTCTTCTAGTATTTGAATATATTTATGTTTGCTTCTAAAGACAAGATCACATAATGAATTTCATAATGAATTCAACATTTTAGTTATTTATTGCCTTGGTTAAATCATTTAATTTGGGAAAACAAAAACAAGTTTACAATGTGAAGACTTGATAAAAAGAATTTAAAGTGGCATCTCATTAAAACCTCTCAAGTGGATTTATGTAGGATACACATAATTTTTTCAATTAATGCTGGATTTTTGAATGTTGCATTTTAGCTGTAGAGCAGAGGACATACTATCACCTCCTTTATGTACTAAAAAGGTACTTAAGGACCACAAAGACAAGAGAATAAGCTAAGAATTTTCTGTCTCAAACACAAAGGTCATGCTACATTGCTTCCAACAAAAAGTTTAAAGTATTCCAGTGAATAAAATTTCCATTATTTACTAGAAAATAAAATGGTTAAACTATATTAATCACTAATTGAGTGATGTCACACTTACAATGTTCTTTGTATATAGGAAATCTTTCGCTTTTGAAAAGTTGAACTTGAAAATGCATTGGTACCTACCACAGGAGATTTTCATTCTTTAACCTTTGATTCCTACATATCATGACAGTCAACTGTCCTATCATCTAAAACTTAATGGAAGTTAAGTTGCAGATTCAAGGATATGATTGGTTCCCAAAGACAAGTTTTGGTTTCCAAAACTACATCCTAAAACAAGTATTGAATATTACATGTCAATGATCCCTAACAATTAAGAGATTACTATCCATATAGTAATAATCAAAATTGATTTTCATATGTCATAGTTACATAACTGATGCTTTAAAAACTAAAAACCTTTAATATGAAGAAGTCCATGAATTCATAAGCCTCATTATTTTTTAAAAAAATCTTAATTGTACGACTGCAGTTTCCAATGACATACACAGGTCATTCTTCCATAATTTTTTTTTCAAAAGTGAGATTTTAGTCTTTTTTTATTTTTGTGTCAGTGTTAATATCTAGGAATTCAAATCTTCTATAAAATAAAGCAGAATAAAAAGTTTAAAAGACATTTTTATCTAATCTGAACACTAAAACCAACCAAAAGTAAACTAGTAGCATTAATTTTTCATTCTACATAGTTACAGAGTTATTATTTGTACAACTTGTTTGAACTTGTTCTTTAAAGTAAGTCAATTACTTGACTATTCATGAAGTCCCCAGTCCCAATTTGTAAAATGACAGCCAACAGTTAAAAACAGTCAGGATATATTTTTCTAAAGCAGGATAAATTCATTATAGAATGATTTGATAATTGAAAAAATAATAAATTCATATTAAATAGTTGATCATTGAAAGTAAGTTAAAGAAGATTGGTCTTGTTGAAGCCCTAAGCACTTTTCAATTTAAGGTGTAATCACAGTAGTGGGAACTCAGATTTTAATTAAAGCATTAAAATTATGAACATGTCAACAATAAAATAAATTCGAAACCAAGGCAAAGGCATAGTTTATAAGGATGTATGCAATTTTCCCAAAAAATAAACATTCTAAAAATATTTAAACCTATACACACTCATTTTTAAAACAAATTCCTTTTATTGCTGTCAAAAGCACAATTTCTATTGTGAATATGAACCTAGTCCTAATGTGAATAAATTGTTGGCATAAAAATAAGTAAAATTTTAAAGAAGAATTATAATGGAGAAGTACAGATTAGAAAACTCTGGTAGCTTAAAGTCATGGAAAATTTTAGAAAGCTACTTTCTTTATTAAAAAAATAACATGGAATGCATGCAATAATATTTTTCATCATAAACTGCAGACAGTAAAGCAATGTATTACTTTAAAAAAAGAAAATAATACCTGAAAATACAGACAGCCTATGATAAATTATGCTACCATTTTGTATGCTGTATTTAAATTAGTCTGAAAATAAAAATCAAAAAAAAAAACAATTCAGTTCATTAGGCAAACCTACACTGACGAAAAGGAAAAATTATTTTTAAAAGATACATTATTTCATATTTACGGAAAAGTCATAAATATATTCAGCATCAGTAAGCATTTAATTGCTAATAATTTTAAAGCCTCTCTTCATTTGCTGAATTAAGAGACATATTGTATAATAGTTTTTTTTTAATCTCTGGAAGAGACTGCCCCATAGTGTTCAGAGATTCTAAAAGAAAAGATCAACAAAATCACTCAGTATTCTATGCACTCATAGTTACCATTGATTTCCAGAAGATTTCAGTGCATTATCATGTTCACAGAATTTCTTTCCTGTCTACTTCCACGTGTATTTACTTAAAATTGTCTTTTTTTACTTAATATATAACAGGAGAAAATCTTTCAAACAATTTAAATAAGGAAAGAACAGGGTAATACAACTACATTTTAAAAGCTTTCTTCATTAGAATATCTCTATTAGTGAAAGCCAGAGAAAACCACCTAAAACATATGTTCATAATTTAACAACCCACATCACAAAAAAATGACCAGTTGGAAAAGCAATGGAAATGTATAACAATGAGTCCTTCCAAACTAGCCAACCTAATACAAAGCACTAGCAGTTCTGCCATATAGCTAGTTTAAAAGTGATTGTTGATCTACCCTGCAGAGAGAAATGTCTTAGACCTAGAAATCATCTTCTGCCTGTTTTACAAGAGCATGCATGATTGCTAATTCACATTTTTCAACAAATCACGTACGATTATATAGCCACATCCTTATATGTGCAATGTAATCACTGCCGTAATTATAAAAAAAATCTATCAAGCATTTAAGTTAATCATTTTATTTATTAGAAAAGGAATAAAAAATACAGTTTGATATTTCAGAGGTCAATCTACTTAAATTTAAAATATTTCCTGCACCTTGAAGAAGGAAAGATTATTTTCTTTCTTAAAATCAGATCAAGAGCAGTAAATAAAATTTGTATTTTTAGTAAAAAGACAGCACCCTTATAATACTAATATTTTAATAAAAAGCAGTTTATAGACATATAAGATTACTGTTCTGAAAAGAATAATATTAAAAGAAAATACAATTAGTTCTACTCACCTTGCATTGTTCAGTGTTTGTCCAAAAAGCTCATTTTGTAAAATATTTGGTGGGGATGAAAAAACCCCATGAAAATGAGATAAAACAGAATTGCAGACTTGGCGCAATGTCTCAAATTGCATTTTCTTTCTTTTCCCCCTTCTCTTATTTTTCCTTACCACCTGTCTTTAAAGTCAGCTATTTGCAGACACCATCAAATAAAAACATGTCAATCAAGTTCCATATTTCTCCTGAGCTCTGTAAAAACTGTGCTTAAATGAGCAGAGGTTGATAGTTAATTGTACAGTCATTATTCTTCTAATTCAGTCGTAAAAGATTCAGTACTCGTGCAGCTTTCGGCTTTCTCCTGACTGTAGCAAGAATTCTAAACAGCAGTAAGCTTTTTGGGCATCCCCAGCTGAAGTGTGAAGCTGAGCTGCTTTCATGTACTCTACTCATATTTCTCTAAGCCTATTAAAAACACGCAATGAATAGATGCTGTCGTCAGGAGTTTCAGCACATCTGGCTACCAGCAATAAAATCTCAGAAGTAATAAAAATGGGGGCAAGGTATCTTTTCAATGTCGCTATGGAAAAAGGGAGAGAAATTGTGCATTTCTCCAATCCCTTTTCTTTTCTGAAAAATGAATGACTCCAGCAACACAGTCTATCTCTTCAATGTGCAAGCTACAGCATAGGACCAGAACACTCTAAAAATAAGTGGTATATTCTCCTTTTGATATCATGAAGCAGTAAAAAATATGATAACAATAAGGCTTTTATCATCTATGTTTATTATGTCATACTTCTAGAATGGGGTACATTTAGAAAATATGTATTTGGTCATTTTATTTCTAATTTAATTTTATAAATGTCTTTAGGTACTTTTAAAGAAAAGCAAAAAAATATTCACCCAAGTTTTTTTATAAACATCATATATAGTGACGACATAACTGGTCATGTAATTGTAGAAAAAAGTATAATATCTCAGTTAAAATTTCATCTAAATAGTACATTTTAAAGGCTTCTGACAAAGCAAAAAAAGAGAGAGAACATCACTACAAATACTTTTATCAACTACTATGAAGTTTGTTGTGCCTTAACAGACTATTTCTTGAATGCTCCAATAGCCTCAGCATACCCCTACACCATCATAATTTCCAGTGAGTAGTTCTGTTTCAGAAAAAAATATTGTGTCATTCTATATTCAGTGGCATACATTCATCTTGATGTACATGTGAAAAAACATTTTAAATGCGGTAATGCTTAATGTTTTCAGTGATCTTTAATTTAATCCTTGATGTTTAACACCTTCGACCTCATTGGTCCTTCAACTCTTTGCCCACACACACACACACACACACACACACACACACACACACACACACACACACACACATCACTGTAAATACATAAGAACTTAGATACAGTTTATAAAATCTCGTAGATTCTTTTTTAACATGAATAAACATGGTCACAAAAAAACTTAAGCCACATTGTGATTTTAAGCAACTTCCTAATATCTTTTTAAACTAAGATATTCAATTATGGGTTTGACCTCAACAACTACTGTCCCTATTTTGACTTTTATTTATTATTTCTGATTTTATAGGTGTGCATAAACCTATTTGTCAAAAACATACACATATACATGCATGTACATGTAAATCAAGAAATATTTTTGGTTTATAAAGCACTTCTAAATTTGTTTTTAATATTCAGGTAATATTATATGTGTTAATGCTACTATTATTTTAAATACTTAAACTTTAAAATAGGTCTTTAATGGATTAAAGATTGAACAGTATATAAAAGGAGAATCTGAGTCTTTAGACTTCATTACCTATGCTCCTTCCCTGACATCTAACTTCTACCTGTAGGTACACAATTTGATAAGGACCCTCACACACATAAATGCATAACTAATATCAACAGGCCAGTCTCTATACACTATAAGAAAATTATCTGCCAGTGGCCTAATCAAAGATATTTCCATTAGATCAAACATATTAATTTCTTAATTGACAGGACCTTTAAGTGGGTTTTTTCCATTTACCTCAAACAAAAGCAACTCTATATGCTTTACATTTTTAAGCTCTGATTAGAAGCTGACAATTAGTATCTAAAACAGGTCAATTTATATAAATGAAAATACATCTTTAAAATTCTTATTTTCAAGTTAATTACATAGCTCACACTATGATGAAAATGTTTGTTCTTTGTGGATAAATTTTTATAAATAATCAAAAGCCTTTCTGAACCAAGTCTACTAATTAGAGTGCTACCAAACACTCTTCAGTGTTTAAATAATGTTTCTTTTAGGTTTCAAAACTAGATATGAAGGAGAGGTCATAGAGTCTTAAAAACAGTGTTAGCACTGGATGTTTCACTAAAATGAGTCTTAAAAATAAGTCTTTCAACTTATGTAATTGTAACCCCTCTGTACAGTATTTTCACAATAAAAAAAAGAATTGACAATATACCAACTGCCTTCTTTCAAGAATTAGTTTTCTATCAATTCCTACACAGTGCTCTTACTACTGGCCTCTTAAGTTTCTCTTAGTTTCTCCAATCTTAGTTAACTAAGAGTCCAGATATAAAGGAACATCCTAGATTTAAACTCTAGAATGAGCATGACCAGATTCTTCATTTAGAGAATAGAGAACCAAAGTATGTGAGAATCCAGTTTTGTAAATCCCTTAGTTTTGGGACTGCTAGCTCCAAGTACATATTCTCTTAACAACTACCAAAAGAACCACAATCTCAGGAATATGTATGAATATGTATAAAACTTATCATTATAGATATATTCAGAATGAAAAAATGTTTATTGCCTTGGGATTCACATCTAAGCTTTCAAAGTACTATTATTAATATATATACATTAAACCTTTTGTATAAATACTCAAAATTATTTTTAATTATGAATAATAATCATTGACACAATTACATGTGTCAGTAAAATACAGGAATAAATGAAGTTTGTAGTAATACTGGCCTCTAAGAGTTTTTATGTACAATTCTTGCTTTCATGCAATCACTCTCTATTCATTACATTATGAAAAAGAAAGGTATTATCACCCAAAGACAACCTTATTCCACAGATAGGAATTTATTTCAGGCATCAGAAAAACAGTCTTAGAAACTTTAAGAATACCAGGATGTGTTATTTTCCTTCACTCTAGTAAATTCTCAGAATATGTGGTAGACCTAAAATCTAGTAACTATTTTTCTTTTCAGTACACATATATTAATTGTACCAAGCAATGAGTTTAATTATGACATTCATACCATACTCTGACAATAACCACACACCGATTATCAGCTCCTAATGTTTTTAAGATCAATTACCTTCTGTGCTAAAGAGAAAGTTATCTACATCAAAGCATAACTGTAAAGTTCAACACTGAAGTACATTTGTTTGCTTGGGATATATGTTGGTTTGGGGGGATTTTTTTTGTTTTTTGTTTTTTTGTTTGTTTTTGGCTGCAAAAAAGCTTTATTTCATTTGGTTTAAGGCTTCGGAAGGACTCCAGGGAGGTTAGTTAGGAAGCTGCCCAGTTAGAACAGGGAGGCATGGCTTAGCTAGTGGCCAAAGAGCCAAAGGAGAGTGTGAGATCCTGAGTTCAAGCCCCAGTACTGGTGCATGTGCATATGGACACATGCGCACGCACACACAATTATGTATATTAATTCATGTATTACATAAATTTCTCATACATTAGAAAATATTCCTTACCAACTATATTGTACTTCAATTAAATGTGCAGCAACTATTAAACCAGCTGCTTTGCCACTGAGTATAAATGGGAAACAGTGTGTTAGAACTAAGTTTGGCTGTTTTTACATTGCCTACCTTCTTTCTTTTTATCTCTCCCTGTCCACATTCTTGGTCCGTCAATATGGCTCCAAAGGCCATTATAGAACTATTATAACTTCCTCTCAGGACGCTCAGCTTAAAAGCAATATTAAGGTAATTCCAATGGGCTTTCTATTGCAATATAGGCTGAGGTCTTTCGAGAGCTATTGAAGAGTAGACTTGTTAGACTTAGTCTTATGGAAAAGGTTCAAGCAAGTGCAATAAACTTTCATGATGTTCTTAAAAGTCCTCAAACAGAGGACATTAGGTATACAGACAACAAAAGACTGAACCACATAAGATAAGATTAGTGGATTTATAAAGTTCTACCAAATTTTGTGCTGAACCCAAATATCTTCCACTCCATCATGCTAAAATTACAAAAAGGATTATATCAGATTCATATCTCAGATTTCCCAGGATGTTGGTCCCCACCTATCTTTAGTAAGACTCTATCTTCCTGCAAAATGACCTCCTTGACAGATGGAAATATCCAGGCATCTCATAAATACCTTCACAGTCCTCTAACTCTCTATTCTTGGCATCCTCTAAAGTGGTCTGTACTCAGTATAAAGCCACTTCCTTTCTTGGAGTCCTTAGACTGAATTCCACTTCCCAACCAAAGGTGGTAGGTGAATCATAAGGCTACAACAACCAAGGTACTGTGATATGCATGTACTAAAAAAAAAAATCTTTGTTCAAACTTCATTCATTCATTCAACAAGCATTTATTAAATACTAAATTTAGTTTCACGGGCACTTTTGTAATTTATAGAGTCCATAGGAAAACATGAAGAAAAGCAGTCAGGATGAGAGGAAAAGAAAAGAAGAATGCCATCCCAGCTTTCCTTGGAGTTTTAATCTGTAGAGACTAGTGGGCAGGGCAGATACTAAATAAGTGATTGTATGTGTTACTGAAGAGAATTTGAAATATGTAGCCCCAAAATAGTTTAGAGAAAGTCTTCCTGGGTAAAGATGAGAATCATGAATAATAAATGTTAGCCTAGTCAAAAGTAGAACAAAAGAGTATTACATACTAGATACTGAATGTATGAAGGTCAAGTGGTAACAACAATATGGCAATGTCAATACAGAGAGAAAACAAATAGCTAGAAAAGAAACAAGAGCCACATCATATAGGGTGAAAATTGTTGAAAGTCTTCATTTTTTGTAAATAAAGTTCATGAATTGTCCTGTTTTCTTAAAACAACCCTCTTTTGCATCAAAAGATACAGTACGTCAAAATGGACAGAACAGAAAAGACTTAGGACTTAAAAGGAAACATAAATGAAGAAATAGAACTATAAATATAAAAAGTTACCACATTATATGTGGGTGTAGGTATATCACCTAGAAAAACTGAACAATCCACATAAAAGGCCACTTGGCTTAGAGTAAAGTGATCATAGTATAATTGGGGAAAAGGATCTAAGAAGATACATATTGAACCTACAGTACTTAGTGAATGGCCACAGGAGTGTGCAAAGTTTAAGAGTAGTCAAAAATGACTGTGGGGGAAGGGAAAGTGGGAGAAAAATGAGTGAGAGGCCTACAAGTTTAACAAGAAATGTACTTACTACCTTACTTATGTAACTATAACCCTCTGTACATCACCTTGACAATAAAATTTAAAAGACCAAAAATTTGCAAAAAAAAAAAAAAAACTGACTATGCTCTTAAGAAACCAAGCATATAGTCTGGAAATTTGATGAGATAGAATGTAAAGTAAGAATAGGTTGAGGGAGAGATCACTGATTGAATTTAATGTGAGTTTGTGTGTGCGCGCACATGTACATGCATGCATGTGCATGTATGCAATTGGATTTATCACTCTAGAGTTCCAAAGAGAGAAAAAGAATTCTCAGATGTAGCTTCAGAGAGTATTAGCAAGTTAGTCAAACAAAGGAGAGATCAACCTAGAGACAAAATTCAAAATGAAAGTAAAATAAGAGGTCTAAAAGAATAAGTTCTACATTAAGTCAGCAGGTAAAGAAGTCAGTGAAAGAGACTGAACAGAAGCCAAAATAAGTAGGAGGAAAATAATACTAGTGTGGTGACCTACACACTAATAAAAGATAGCATTATAAAAGAATAATATGATCAACTCTATGTTATATATTCTGTCATCCTGATTTTAAAGAATTGTAGTTTGTAGCTCTTTGCTTCAACACAATTCTCCTGAAAATAGCTCAGCTGGCCTGAATTCACTCACTGCATGGGACCCATATTCAGGCTCTGAAATGATCTGAGAATAGACATATCTTTAGTTTTTCTTAACTCGATTCATTCTCTTAGTGAAAAGTAAGTAAACAAAATTTCAATCTTTCTTCAACTGAGCCCTTATGCATATAAACTCGGGGAAATCACGTATTATTTCAATCCACTTCTATCAACTAAAAACTAGAATTTGCCTGGCCTCATGAAAGAGCAAATACCCAAATTAATCAGAGATCACAGCTAATTGAGTGAAGATGATTAAGGACCCAATTTGAAAACACAAAAGAAAATAAAGCATGATGTATAAAGTATCTATTCTATTAATTTTGAATCTAGCTTACTCTTCCTGACCAGCTCCTTCTAAATACCTAGGTTTTTATTTTATTACTGAGTATTACAGAAGTTCTTTAGTTCTAATGACAAATAAATAACATTATATTAAGTGAGGAAACATTGATTTTAGTACTATATTAGTTCTTATCTTAAAAGAACTGCCTTTGAACATATATCCCCTCCAGGTACTACTCTATTTTTCTTTGCTTCACAGTAAAATGTCTTGAAGACCTTGTATACAGTTTATGTATTTCCTTCATAATTTCAAATCCTCCTTAATTTAAACTAATCATGATTCTATCTTTAATATTTTATTGAGATTACTCTCAACAACCAGTATCAAGTTAAACAGACAATTTCAATTTTTTTTATCATAACTTTTCTTCAGCAGTTGACCCTAATGCTAGGTTCTCCATGAGTCTAAAAACCATTTTTATTCTTCACTCCTAACACCATTTTCACTTTTTATCCCTGGAAAACACTCTCCTATTTTCCTCTTACTTAGTTGTAATTTTTCTTATATGTTTACCTGGCTCTAGCTCCTTTCCAAGTATTAGGAACATACTGTTAAGTCTATATTATGGCCCTTCAGAGATTTAGTCTTGAATCTCTCCATTTATAACATAGGTCCAATGACTATAAATATCTTAAATATTTTATAGTCTCTTATTGTGTGCTGGATCCAGGGTTTGGACTCTTTAACTTAGAGCCTCACACTCACATTGGGGATTTTTGCTCTTCTCTGGTGAACTACTACTTGAACCATGATTCTAATCAAGCATTTTGCTGCTTAACTGGAGCTGGTTTCACAAATTTTTCTAATTAGATTGGCTTTAAATCACTATCCTTCAGACCTCATCCTCCTGAATAGCTAGGATATAGCCTGCTAGTCACTGGCAGCAGGCTATATTTACGTTTTTACTTTATCTTCCCTAAAATTCCACACTCATTTATCTATTTGTTGATTTGACACCATCAATTGGAACTCAAATGTGCATCTCAAATATAAAATAGCAAACAGAATTCTCAATTTTCTAACACAAACTTCTTCATCCCTAATTTTCCCTGTTTTAGAAAAACATCACAATGTATCCATGATATCCTTTACTTTCATACTCTACCATACATATTCCAAGTATCAATAGGTTCTATTAATTCTACCTTTGAAACCAAATAAGTGCCATCAATATTTTCCATCTCACTACAATTCCAGCTCAAGCTGCCATGGACACAGACTACTTCAAATATGACCTAAATTCTTTCTCAATCAATCTTGGCCTCTACCACCTAGCTCTACATAACAGAATAGCCATATTTTAAAAGAAGAAAAAAAACACACCAATAAGCATGCTTCTCTCAGGCTTAAACACTACAATATCGGATCACATATAATAGACTAGTCTCTCTTATGTCATAGAAAGGAGGTAAGATACATTACTGCATTTGTTTAAAAATCTAAATTAAGCTGGGCACTGGCAGGTCACACCTGTAATCCTAGTTAGTCAGGAGGCTGAGATCTGAGGATCAGTTTCAAAGTTAGCCCAGAAAACTCCCCAGGAGACTCTTAAACCCAATTAACCCCTCAAAAACTGGAAGTGGAGTCTGGCTCAAGTGATAGAGTGCTAGCCTTGAATACACATAGGCTCAGGGACAGCTCCCAGGCCCTGAATTCAAGCCCCACAAACAACCAAAATAATTTTAAATTAAAAGTACTATGTGTAACTGTCAACAAAATTTATAAAAGAAAATATATCAACATAAATAAAAAGAAGTCTTGGTCATAAGATCAATTATAAATCTCATATTTTCTGAGAAAAGCAAGATCAAAATATGTTTTAGTAGAAAGGCAAAATATTTCAAGCACAAAGTCAAATCTTCATTGTCTTCAGCTTTATCATGAGTAACGCTTAGTAAAGGCAACCAAAAAACAGTTTTCTCCCTACTTTACTGCTAAGGATTCTCAATCATGGCTTGAAAACTTATAATTATGTCAAATATCTCATGCAAGTAAGGTGTACATCACAATTTTTATTTCCTATACCACAGTTTTGGTTATACAAGAAATGTGACCATGTTTTTTCTGAAAGATGTAACTAAAATTTGTTAATCATTCTCTATTAACACAAATTAAGTCTTATACATCAGAATGGAAGAAGAATATTATTAAAAAGACTAAATAGGAAAAATGCAAGTTTTACAAATATTATTGAAGAAAAACCAGTTGAAAACTAACATCTTAAAAATAAGCATATAAATATACTTAGGTTGAAAAAAGAAACATACAAAAATGGAAGAGGGACTGCATCAGTACAGAGGGGGTGATTGCTCTAGAGTTCAATTTTCCAGTTCAGGCACTGTGTAATTAGGTAAGCACAGTGAGAACTACTCTACAAATAATATTCAAATCAACCTTGAAAATCTTTCTTTCTGCACTAAGTTCCAAACTAAACCTCAAAACTTCCAATTGGGTCAAATAATATATACAAACAACTTTCAGGTACATATCACAGAAAAAAATAATTACAATAACAGTAATATTAGTTCTCTATATTTTTTGCTGTTTTCATTTGAAAAAAACTATATTATCTGAAAAAAACTATATTATCTAAGTTTTTAACAAAAAAAAAATCCTAAATCTTAAGAGCTATTTATCATGTATTGAGCTACCTTGAGATGGATAGGACTAATTCATTCTCCAAGATCCTCAAGATTAAAAGTGACCACAATAAATTAAAACAAAAATACTTCAGGGAAATAATAATTCTATAAGTATTAAATATTGCACATAATACACACATAAAATAAATATATATTTTACAATTAGATGATTTTGATGAACTTTTAAAAAGAAAAATATAGTTTAAAATCTCCTGGGCCAGAGTCCAAATCTTTTATTGCTATAGCAATTTTCAGGTATATGTGTCAGTAAAAACATGCCAGGATCATTTTAAGAAAAACCCTGCTCCAATCCACTACATATTAAATATATTGCTACCAATTCCTCCTAGAAACTAGAATCAACGAGGATCTCTTGTGTACTATGAAAAGGAGAGAATACAAAATAAATACATACAGGGACATATGCTGAAATCAACTAAAAAAGCATAAAGACACAAAGAATTCAATATAGTTTAGATAATACTGGCAATATTCAATAAAATGACCTGTTTTCAGTAGAGGAGGAAACAATTTAAAAAATCTAATCTCAAATCTAGCAGTTCTCAAAGTAAAAGCCAGTGCCCTCAGCAGGCTTCTCTGTCCCCTTTCAAAGGATCTGGAGAATCAAATCTATATTTCTAATGCTTTTTTTAGTATTTGCTGTTTTGATTCTCGTTTTCTTTGGGATGCACACTGCAGTTTGCCAGAGGATATGGCAAGTCAAACTTAACAGGCATAAGAATTTCTATAAAAATATGCTAAGGCACTAAAGATGTTCCATCATTATAATTTCTAAGAAACAACAGGTTACTAGAGATCAATTTTATATGTAGTGACCAGTTTTAAGGCATGTTAAAATTATTTGATGCATATTATGTTTTTATAAAGGCCAAAGCTACACAAAAAGCAGAGAAAATTACTATATTCCTCAACTAAGCTCATTTTTAAGGAAAATTAAATAATTAAAATAAATTGAATAAATTGAAAACCTCAAATATTTGTAACATATAAAAAGTATGAGCTTGGGCTGGGAAGGTAGCTCAGTGGTAGAGCGCTTGCCTTGCATGCATGAGGCCCTGGGTTCGATTCCCCAGCACCACATAAGCAAAAAGAAAAAAGCTGGAAGTGGCACTATGGCTCAAGTGGTAGAGCGCTAGCCTTGAGCTGAAGAGCTGAGGGACAGTGCCCAGGCCCAGAGTTCAGGCCCCACAACCGGACCCCCCAAAAAAATAAAATAAAATAAAAATAAAAAGTATGAGCTGGATGGCTGAGAATGTGGCTTAGTGGTAGAGTGCTTGCCTAGCATGCATGAAGCCCTGGTTTCAATTACTCAGTACCATATAAACAGAAAAAGCCAGAAGTGGCACTATGGTTCAAGTGATAGAGTGCTAGCCTTGAGCATAAAGAGGTACAGGAACAGAGCCCAAGATCTGAGTTCAAGCCCCAAGACTGGGGAAAAAAAGATGACCCAGGCACTGTGGGCTCATCTCTGTAATCCTAGCTGCTCAGGAGGCTGAGATCTGAGGATCACAGTTTGAAGGCAGCCCTAAGCAAAAAAGTCCATGAGAATCTTATCTCCAATTAACTACTCAGAAAACACCAGAATTGGTGCTGTGGCTCAAATGATAGAGGCTCTAGTCTTGAGCACAAAGAGGCTCAGGGATAGTGTCCAGGCCCTGCAGGACAAGATTTAAAAAAATGTTTTTTAACAGGAATGGAAAAGGCACTGGCAAATATCTATAATCCCAGCACTTAGCAGAGGTAGAAAGGGCTACACCAAAAAATAGTCTCAAAAAAGGACAGAGAAAGATAACTGTATGTGTGTATATGTAAAGATGTAAAAGAAACCATGCCCCTCACGTTGTTCAATGTTTAATAGGAGAGAATGTGTGCTGAAAGTTAGTGATACGTAATTTGAGAAAGGTATTCCTCCTAAACAAAAATAAATAAATAAATAATTCTTCCTGGTCAAATACAGGAAGAGTTCCTGCAAGTAGGGACATTTGAGTTGGCATTTAAAGAAAAAAAAATAAGACAGGCAGATAAGCACAGCACATTCTTGCTTAAGAATCTCTGCACTTATAATTTCTGTGCCTGAAATGCCCCTCCTTCAGATATTTATATGGCACACTTCTTAACCTCCTTCAAGTTTTAATGTTAAGGAAGGCCTATTTAAAATTAACTGTTCTTTACCTCCACCACCCCCCCAAAAAAAATCCCTTTTCCTCTTCCTCTATCCTATTCATTCTTACCAGTTGTCACTAGAACATCAGAGGTATGAAAACTGCGTGCTGTACCATTCTAATTTAAATCAATAGCGCTCCCTAGAGTTCAGTGCAATCATGTGCACAAGCCTGCACATAATTCTTGTTTTCCCCAAACTAAAAGGTATTCTCTGTGAAGAAATTTTTTTTATTTTTCAACATGATACCCTCAGCATCAAGAAATGTCTAATAAATACTCAATAAATATTTTAATAACTAAATTTATAGAACAGAATTCTAATAAGATGAATAACATTAGTACTTGCAATTCTAAAAGAAATCAGGTTGAAGATGTAGCTCAGTGATAGAGAGCTTGTCTAGCATGTATGATGTCTTGTGTTCAAACTCCTCCCTTAAAAGAATGATTTATTATTTACCTGCTGTGGCCAGACTATTGTTTTCAGGGCCAAAGACAGGAAAGGTTGTAGGAAATGAAGTGAAATGGTATAATGTAATCTTTTGGCTCAGAAAAAGAAAAAAGCTAAACTGAAGTTTTATCTCTAATTTGGAGATTTTAAAAAATTATTTCAATATTTTAAAAGTGTCTTATATATCATATTTCCCCACAAAGCCTAGATCATTGGTGGTTTAAACATTAAGTGCAAAAAGGGGAGGCATCAAAAGTGACCAGAAAAAAGACTTTATCATATCTATACTTTAAAATCATTATTTTGGCCAGCCACCAGTGGCTCACACCTGTAATCCTAGCTACCCAGGAGGCTGAGATATAAAGATATGGTTCAAAGCCAGCCTGGCAGGAAAGTCCATCAGACTCTTATCTCCAATTAACTCCCAAAAAGCCAAAAGGAGAGCTGTGGTTCAAGTGGTAGAGTGCTACCCTTCAGCACAAAGGCTCAGGGACAGTCCCCAGGACTTGAGTTCAAGCCTCAAAACTGGTACAAAAATCTCTACGTCTGTGTGTGTCTGTGTGTCTATTTGTATGCATGTATATGATTCTAGAGACAAAGCAGAACATCCAGTAAAGTAAACAAAGCAGAGAAGCAGAGGGTAAGAAAGCAAGACAAATAATCCCAAAAAGGGCGGGGAGGGCAGTGATAACCCCTATTAGAAAGGAAAAGCTAGACACAAGACACATTGCAAAGACAGAATTGACCCAAAACATAACTAAATATAATACGAAAGTCAAAGGGAAGAAGATTAGAAAATGATGCCTAAGAATCTTTACTTGAGTCATCAGCTGGAGATAAGGATGATGCTACTGTGAAAACAAGTGTATGCATATGGTTTTGAACATTTTAATTTTGAAGTGTTGGCATAAAATGTTTGTAAAAACAATCTGACACATAAAAATCTCAGAACTAGACACAAATACCTGAGAAAAACTAAGCTTTGACTATGAAAAAACACCACTACCTGAGAAGTCCTATTTTTTAGACTCTCAGATATAAACTTAGACTTATTAGTCCAAACTATCTCTGCAACAAGTTCAGATGAAACAATACAGAATTGTAAATCACTTACTTTCAAGATGTACCTTTGCCATCTGGTGGCAAAAGTGATAAACTGAGCTTATTCAAAGCTGAAATGATCCCTTATTTGTCATTCTTCTTACCAGTGGCATTTCTGTCATAAGATTATAGGAAAAAGCCTTCTCCTTTTTCATTTCTGTGATAACTGCTATTCCTTTTTCACTTTTTACCATGGCTCCTAATACATTCAAATTAAGTAACTAGTAAATTATTATTTGAGAAAATATTACTTTCCTGTTCCTCAAAACCTTATCACCCCTCTAATTCACTAATTGAATAATCCAATATATAAGAAAATTAACTAAACTGTTTATTTTTTATTACAATCATTTTGATAGATCTATCTGTGGAACAGAACAGCATATACCCTAATACAATAATTCAATCATAGAGTTCATACTTAGGCGGTATCTATCTCAATTCTAAAGTTCTCAGTCTGAGTTCACCTATATGTTACTCTATGTTATCTTGACCCTTAACTTTATTTTCATAGTTATGTTTTGTGACAATCTCTCTAAATTTCTTTTATTTAAATTAACACCAATTCCCAAGTAGTTATATATAATATATATGTTATATCTATGTTATATATATGTTATATATAATCATACTTTCAATATAAAGCTTCCATAAAGTTCTTTCATTCATTTACTCCATAAGTTACAGAACAACTGAGCAGTAAAAACTGCTGTAGAGAAACACTGAAAACAAGATAAACTGAAAAAAAACAAAGGAGATACCAGGTAGGTACCAAGGGCTTATGCCTGTAACTCTAGCTACTCAGGAGGCTGAGATCTGAGGATTATAGTTTGAAGCCAGAAAAAAAGCTAGAGTATAGCTGTAGCTCAAGAGGTAGAGCACTAGCCTTGAGTAAAAGAAGCCTAGGAACAGCCCTGAGTTCAAGCCTCAGAAGCAACAAAAAAGAGAGAAAGGAAAGAAAGATTTTTCATAGAACAATAATATTTTAATACACAACTCCAATTGTTAGTAAGGTCTATTCTCATTCTTTTCATAGAACTATGTCAGAGACTCAGCAGCCTTCTAATTGATCTCTCCTTTGTGGCAAGCTATTTTCTCATCCACTCAATCTTTCAACAACTGTTTAAATAGAGCCACTATCAATTGCAAGGTGCTAAGAATATAGCAATACGGAAGAAACATACTGCTCTTACATCACAATATTTGTTTAATTTGTTTGAATCTCAATTTATAGGAAAAAAACTTTAGTAATAATGTGTGAAAGCACTCATTTTAAGGTACTTTTTAAAGTTTCACCACTTACTAGTTAGTGGAGCAATACTTGGAATTAATAAAATCATAGTCATTTAATAAGAAGTAGTGGGATGTATATAATCAAAGGATATTATATACATGCATAAAATTTATAACAAAACCCATTGTTCCATACCATTAATATATATTAATAAAAAGGGGAAAGAATAGCCATTTAATCTAGAAGTACTCATATTGCAGAGTAACATTTCAAAAATATTTTCTATGTCTGACTATCATCTTTGATATTTCATAAAATAATTCTAACTTTGAAATGAAATAATACTGCTTCTTTACCACAGTTTTTGTTCTTTTGCAAACATGTTCAGGGACTGGGTGCCCTCTAGTGGACATCAGATGTCAACAGAAGTTGTACAAGTTACAGTCATTAGTAAAAGTGCATTTTTGTTGTTTAGACTAAATTGAAATAAGTAACTTGAGTATTTTAAATGTCAATATGTACATTAAACTGAAGTAAACTTGAATCATTTTCATGTTTCCTTCATTTAAGAGACCTATAAATGTAGTGACTATGTGTTAGCTTGTACAAGACAGTCCTAGGTACAATGTAAATGTATAACCACCAATATATTTTATTATTTAATAACTTAATGAGATAATTTGTCAAGCCAGTTGCTGGGGCCAGTGGCTCATGCCTGTAACCCTAGCTACTCAGGAGGCTGAGATCTGTCTGAGGAGCACTGTTCAAAGCCAGCCCAGGAAATTTCAAGACCCAGGATTGTCTGTCTGTCTATCTTTCTCCCACCCCTTCTCTCTCACACATACACATATACACGTGTGTGTGTGCGCGTGCACACACACACACACATACAAATACACACACAAAGATAATTTTTTCTTTCAGAGCTCATATTGTATTCCTATATTTTTTTAGCATTAGCTAAATGAGAACACCTCATTATTTGTCTTTAGATAATCACTCTGTCAATAAAAGACAAAGATTCTGCAGAAAAGGTATCAGCCAACTTAAAGACAATAATATAGCTTTCATTCTTTCACTATGCACTAAGTATTCATATGAATAAACATAATTTACCAACAGTGGTACCTACTAACTGTCCAAATGAAGCACTGAAATTGTGAGCAAACACCTGAATGGAAAATTTAAAACAACAACTACCTTAAGTAATCTGATGAATAAGAAGAAAACACAAATGATTCTCTGAAAAACAGATTTTTAAAACTCAAAAAACCACTGAGCTGAAAAATACACTAAGTAGATTTTTAAATACAATAAAAGCAAAATGAAGCCCAATATAGGGACACAAGTAGTTCTTTCTTGCTTGCTATTGTTTCTAACATATTTATAAGGTATCGTGTGGTGTTTTTTGTTGTTGTTGCTTTGTATGTCCCTCCCCCACAGTATAATCCGTTTCACTGTATTTGATGTTGGTATAATTTGGGAAAGGGAAGGGAAAAAAAAACAAATTGTTTAAATAGGGATACAGATTGACCCATTGCAACAATGAGATGTACAAGATGCTATGTCCAATAATGAACTTTACAATTTAGGCGAGGGAGGAGTGAGAATGTAGTTGAGGAGTGGGAGGGAAGGGAGGGTAGGGGAAAAACAAAGGAGGAGGCAACAATGCTTGATAAGGAATGTACTCCTTACCTTGCTCATGTACCTGTAACCCCTCTACACAGTATTTTCACAATAAAAAACTTATTTTAAAAAAAGAAGCCACAAAGGAGAAGAATAAACCAGGCATAATAATTAGCGAGCTCAAAGACAGGCTATTTCAAAATACAAAGGAATGAAAACTCTTCACAGGAATTTTGCAACATTGAAAGAATAAATATTTAAGCTATTAGGTTCCAGAGGCACTTGAGAAGAAAACAAATTCAAAGTAACAACAAAATATCCAAGTATGAAAGATACAACTATCAAGCTAGGCACTGGTGACTCATGTCTACATTCCTAACTACTAAGGAGGCTGAGAACTGAGGATTGTAGTTGTAGGCCAGCCCAGGCAGCAAAGCCAGTGAGATTCTTATCTCCAATAAACTACTCAGAAAAGGCTGGCAGTGGCACCTTGGTTCAGGTGGTAGAGCACTAGCCTTGAGCATAAAGATATATGTGAAAAAAAATGCAAAGTCATATCTTTGTAGAAGGACACTAAACTGTACTTACAATGTAATTCTAAATTTCAAATCGAAAATTTTTGAATAATCAAAACAGCTTACAACAAACAAAGTCAGGGGCCCAACACCATCTGGTTTTAACAGTATACACCAGCAGTTATCAAAACATGGTACTGACACGAAGATACATGGATGGGATGGGATGGGATGGGATGGGATGGGATGGGATGGGATGGGATGGGATGGGATGGGAAGGGAAAACTGTGAATGGACCCACTCAAATGCTGACAAAAACTCATTTTGGACAAAAAGTCACAGTAAAGTTACTTTTTACCAAATTTTTAAAAATAGAATAAATGAATTATATATATTTTTATGTTCAAATGGTTTTTTTTATTGTAAAGATACTATACAGAGGGTTACAGTTACATGAGTAAGGTAATGAGTACACTTTCTATTGAGCATTGTTACCCCCTCCATTGTTTTCCCCCTACCATCCCTTCCTTCCCTACCTTCCCTGAGGTTCTTTTTTGTTATTGTGATTAAGTGATTGCATAATTTCCCGAATTTCACAGTCTTGTGGAATAATGATGCTCACTTAAAGTCACAAGTTCATTCTAACTTTCCTGGAGCAAATTGTCTATCACAGTCTATAACATATAACAGTGTACACATATACACCATACATGTGATCAGCAGCATGGGGATATTTAGTAGTGGTTCGACCAGATGAGTGGGAGTTCTTTGTTTCTTAAGTCCTGTTAGTTTTGTCGTATCAGCTAACATTTTGGATTTAGCATCCACTTATCAGGGAGACCATGTACCGTTTGTCTCTTTGCTCTTGGCTTACCTCACTCAACATGATTCCTTCTAGCTCCATCCATTTCCCTGCAAATGCCATTATTTTGTCATTTCTAATGGCTGCATAATATTCCATTGTGTATAGATACCACAATTTTTGGATCCATTCATCTGTGGTGGGGCATCTGGGTTGTTCCCATATCCTAGCTATTGTGAACAGTGCTGCAATAAACATGAAGGTTCACGTGTCCTGGTATATTGGTTCCTGTTGTTCAGGGTAGATGCCTAGAAGTGGTATGACTGGGTCGTAAGGGAGGTCAATCTTTAGCTTTCTAAGGACCCTCCAGACTGCTTTCCAAAGTGGTTATATAAGTGTACATTCCCACCAGCAGTGTAATAGGGTTCCTCTTTCTCCATATCCCCTCCAGCATTTGTCGTTGGCTGATTTGTGGATGTGGGACATTCTGACTGGGGTAAGGTGGTATCTCAGGGTTGTCTTTATTTGCATTTCCTTCACCACCAGGGATGATGAACATTTCCTCATGTGTTTCTTTGCCATTTTTATTTCTTCATTTGAGAAGTCCCTCTTTAGTTCCCTTGCCCATTTAGTAATTGGTTTGTTAGGTTTGGGAGGGATTAGTTTCTTGAGTTCCCTGTATATACAGGATGTTAACCCCTTGTCTGATATATTGCTGGTAAATATTTTTTCTCAATTAGTTGGTTGTCTTTCTAGCTTGGTTGTGATAGATTTAGCTGTGCAGAAGCTTTTTATTTTAAGGTAGTCCCATTTGTCGAGTCTCTTTCCAACTTGTTGTGACCCTGGGACTCTGTTCAGGAAGTTCCTTCCTGTGCCTATTAGTTCAAGTGTCTCTCCTACTCTGTCCTGCAGTAGTTTCAGAGATTCAGGTTTAATGTTAAGGTCTTTAATCCATTTTGAGTTGATGTTGGTGCATGGTGATAGGCTGGGGTCCACTTTTAGTTTTCTGCATGTGGCCACCCAGTTTTCCCAGCACCAGCGGTTGAAGAGGCTGTGTTTCTTCCATTGTACATCTTTGGCTCCTTTGTCGAATATCAGCTGGTTGTAGGCCTGTGGATTTATTTCTGGATCTTCTATTCTGTTCCATTGATCTTCGGGTCTGTTTTTGTGCCAGTACCATGCTGTCTTTGTTATTATAGCTCTGTAGTAGAGTTTGAAGTTCGGCATGGATAGCCCTCCCATATTGTCTTTATCCCCTAGAATTGTTTTGGCTATTCTAGGTCTTTTGTTGTTCCATATGAATTTTTGGACTGTTTTCTGTATTTCAGTGATGTACGTCATTGGGATTTTAATAGGAATTACATTGAATTTGTATATTAGTTTTGGAAGTATTACCATCTTTACTGTATTAAGTCGGCCTATCCAAGAACATGGGAGGTCTTTCCATTTCCTAGTGTCTTCTGCAACTTCTTTCTTTAACTTTTTATAGTTTTCATTAAATAGTTCTTTCACATCTTTGGTTCGGTTAATTCCTAAATATTTTATTTTTTGGGAGGTTACTGTGAATGGGGTTGCTCCCTTTATTTCCTTCTCTTCTTGTGCATTGTCAGTGTACAGGAAGGCAACTGATTTTTGTGGGTTTATTTTGTATCCTGCTATTTTGCCGAAGTGATTTATGATTTCTAAGAGTTTGGGGATGGAGTTTTTGGGATCGTGAAGGTATAGTATCATGTCATCTGCAAAAAGGGATAGTTTAACTTCTTCTTTCCCTATGCGGATCCCTTTAATGTCTTTTTCTTGCCTTATTGCCCTGGCTAAGGGTTCCAGGACTATATTGAAGAGGAGTGGAGACAGTGGGCATCCTTGCCTTGTTCCTGATTTTAGGAGAATTGGTTGTAGCTTTTCCCCATTAAGTATAATATTGGCTATTGGTCTGTCATAAATGGCTTTTATTGTTTTTAGAAATGTTCCTTCTATTCCTATTTTCTCCAGAGCTTTTAGCATGAATGAATGTTGAATTTTATCAAAGGCCTTTTCTGCATCTGTGGCGATAATCATGTGATTCTTGACCTTGGCTCTGTTGATGTGTTGGATTACATTTATTGACTTAGGTATGTTAAACCATCCCTGCGTCTCTGGGACGAAGCCTACCTGGTCATAGTGTATAATATTTTTTTATGTGTTTCTGGATTCTGTTAGCTAGAATCTTGTTAAGGATCTTTGCATCTGTGTTTATCAAGGAAATTGGCCTGTAATTCTCTTTTTTGGTTGGGTCTTTGCCTGGTTTGGGGATGAGTGTGATATTGGCTTCGTAGAATGAGGTTGGGATAGCTCTCTCCTTATCTGTTTCTCTGAAGAGCTTGAGGAGTATGGGTATTAGTTCTTGTTTAAAGGTCTTATAGAATTCTGCTGTGAATCCATCTGGTCCTGGGCTTTTTTTTGTTGGAAGACTTTTGATAGCTTCCTGTATCTCGTTGTAGGATATTGGCTTATTTAATTGGTTAACTTCTTCTTTGCTCAGTTTGGGCAACTTGTATTTCTCTAAAAATGCATCCATTTCTGCCCGATTTTCTTCCTTTAGAGAGTATAACTTTTGAAAGTAGTCTGTTAGAATTGTTTGGGTATCTTGGGTACGTGTTGTGATGTTTCCCGTGGCATCCCTAATCCTGTTAATATGGGTTTCCTCTTTTCTTTTTTTAATTAATCTAGCCAACGGGCCATCAATTTTGTTTATTTTTTCAAAGAACCAGCTTTTTGTTTGGTTTATTTTGGTTATGGTTTTCTGATTTTCTAATTGGTTAATCTCTGCTCTTAATTTGGTTATCTGGCTTCGTCTAGTAACTTTAGGTTCCATTTTTTCTTGTTTTTCTAGCTGTTTTAATTGCAACATGAGATTATTTACTTGGTCTGTCTCCATTCTCTTGATGTGGGCACTGAGGGCAATAAATTTGCCCCTCAGGACTGCTTTTGCTGTGTCCCACAAGTTTCTTTGTGAGGTGTTTTCATTTTCATTGAGTAGTAGGAAATGTTTTATTTCTTCTCTGATCTCTTCCGTTACCCAGGCATTGCTAAGGAGTGTGCTGTTCAATTTCCATGTATTAGAGAAATTTCTGAGGTATGCTTTGTTATTGAGAACTAGCTTGATTCCACTGTGGTAAGATAGGACACAGGGGATTATGTCGATCCCTTTGTATTTGCTTAAGTTCCTTGCATGAACTATGATATGGTCTATTTTGGAGAAAGTTCCATAAGCTGCTGAGAAGAATGTGTACTGTGTTGTTTTAGGGTGAAATACTCAGTAGATGTCAGTTAATTCCGCTTGAAATATGGCCTCACTTAATTCGGTAGCTTCTTTACCAATCCTCTGGTTGGTAGACCTGTCCTTTGGTGAGAGTGGTGTGTTAAAGTCTCCTAGTATTATCGTATTGGGATCTATTTTATTCTGTAAGTTTGAGAGTGTTTATTTAACATATCTGGGTGCACCAATATTTGGGGCATATAAGTTGATGATGGTAATATCCTCCTCTTGGATTGTTCCCTGTATTAATATGTAGTGTCTGTCCTTGTCTTTCTGTACTGATTTGAATGAAAAGTTTATTTTGTCAGATATCAGGATAGCTACACCTGCTTTCTTACTGGGGGCATTTGATTGGTAGATCCTTTTCCAACCCTTCACTCTGAGTTTGTTTGTTATGTTTGGCTGAGAGGTGGGTCTCCTGAAGGCAACAGATGGATGGGTCTTGTTTTCGGATCCAATCCTCAGTTCGTTTTCTTTTAATTGGCGAATTCAGCCCATTTATATTAAGAGAAAGTATAGAGAGATGCATTGTTGTTCCTGTCATTCGGTTTTCCTAAGTTTTTCTTCTTTCCTTTCCTCCTGTGCTTGCTCAGTTAGACTTTGAGTAATGCCTGTCTGGGGCAAGTCCCAGTTCCTGCTTGCTTTCTTCAGGCTGTGTCCCCCCTCTTAGAATTCTTTGTAATGCTGGCTTACTGTTTATGTATTCATTTAGTTTTTCTTTGCTATTAAAAGTTTTCAGTTCTCCATCAAATGTGAATGCTAGCTTTGCCGGGTATATCAGTCTGGGTTAGCAGTTATTTGCTTTCAGGGCTCCTATGGTGCTTTCCCAGGCCTTTCTTGCGTTCATTGTTTGTGTGGAGAGATCTGCAGTGATTCTAATTTTTTTCCCATTGTAGTATAGCTCCTTCTTCATTTTTGCTGCATGCAGGATTGTTTCCTTATTATTCAGAGCTATCATTTTTACTATGATGTGTCTAGAAGTGTTTCTTCTGGGATCTTGTTTGTTGGGTGTTCTATACGCTTCTGTTATGTAGGTAAGATGCTCCTTTTTGAGGTGGGGAAAATTTTCACCGATTATCTTGTTGAACAGGTGTTGTATTCCCTTGCTCTGGAATTCCTCACCTTCATCCACTCCAATTATACGAAGGTTAAATTTCTTGGCATTATCTACTTGTTCTTGAATTTCCCTTTGGTTTAATTTGAGTGATTTTTCCATATCTGTCACTTTTTGGTCCAGTTGGTGTATTCTGTCTTCTGTATCTGACACTCTACCTTCCATTTCATTCACTCTGATGACCATGGCCTCTATTGTGGTTTGCATGGAGGAAATGGATCCCTTTATGGATTCAACGTTGGTTCTCATAGTACTGATCTGAGATCAGTATGCATTACCTCTAATTTGGCGTTTATCTCACTTCTTACTGAGGTTTGTGAAGCTTCTATTTTTGCATGCATCTCTTGTTTGATATCCTATATCTCTTTTGATAGTTCATCCTTGTGTTCTTTCAATTTCTGATCAATTTCTCGCTTTCTTTTTTTTTTTTGGGGGGGGGTCCAGTCATGGGGCCTGAACTCTGGGCCTGGGCGCTGTCCCTCAGCTCTTCAGCTCAAGGCTGGCGCTCTACCACTGGAGCCACAGCGCCACTTCTGGCTTTTTTCTTTTTGCTTATGTGGTGCTGAGGAATCGAACCCAGGGCCTCAGGCATGCAAGGCAAGCGCTCTACCACTGAGCCACCTTCCCAGCCCCTCGCTTTATTTCTTGAGTCATTGCCTCCAGCAACCCTTGGATGTAGCTTTTGTCTTCCATTCCTGCTTTGCTCCCACTGGGGCTCTCCCCTGCGTGGCTGCTGGCTATTGAGGTTAGCTTGCTGTCCTGGGTGGTGGTAAACCTTGTAATTTTTCTCTGTGATTTTCGCATGGGGGTTCAGGAGACTGATCTGCAATTTTCTTTTGGTGTGTCTGTCTTTGCTTGGTTGCTGATTCTGTATTAGTAGAAAGAGTCTGTGCCTGATCTGGGTTCTGTTGGGAGCCTATTTCCAGCTGCTCTTCTGACCTACTTTGGATTCTCAGCTCTCTGCTGTAGATTGCTGGCAATTCCCGTCTTTGGAAGGGTTGAGCAGCCTAGACTGCTTGTGTTTGCTCCTACGGGTGCTCTTGGGAAGATCAATTGCTCTGGATGCACTCTCCCAGATGCTGGAGTTTGCTATGGGCTCTTGATGTGTTTTTGTTTGTTTGTTTGTTTTGGGCTTGAACTCTAGGTTTGGGTGCTGTTCCTCCGCTCTTCAGCTCAAGGCTGGCACTCTACCATTTGAGCCACAGCACCATTTCTGACCCTTTTTGCTTTTGTGATGCTGAGGAATCAGATCCAGGGCCTCATACATCCAAGACTATCACTCTACTGCTGAGCCGCCTTATCAGTCTGAGCTCCTGCCTACTATCAGGTGCTGGCGGCCTGTGTTGCCCAATTCCTAGCCTAGAGTATATGGGTGGGGTTTTGGTGGGGTTTGGGCTTTGCTTGTCCTGAGCCTCCAGGTCTTTTGTTGTCACAGGCGTGCTTCCTGGGGAGTGCTGTTCCCTGTTTTTCTCCCCTCTGCTGAGGCGTATGCTCAGCTTTTGACTTCAGTTGGGAGGAGTTGGTTGTGTTGTTCAGGCACCGGATCCCCAGGCCTGGTTCCAGCCCCCAACTACAGCGAGCTCATTAGGCCTGTGCTGATGTGTATACCACCTAGGTTATGCAGCCTGGGGTACACAGTTCAAATTTCTTCTACTGTTGGTTGTCTTGACCCAGGGGCACTGATCCTGGCTTGGGCATTTAAGTTCCCTTCCAGGGGCGCTCTTGCTCTAGCCTGGCCAGTGGAGTGTGTTCCACGGGCTGGTGGAGCTCTCGAACAGTTCCCAGTTTTAGTGGGTCCTGTGGGCCGGGTGTTGGGGTAGGGAGTCTGGGTCAGGGTCTGGGGATTCCCTCCAGCTCTGGTCTTCCTTGAGGGATACACTGTCCCCTGTGGGGTACTCACCCTGGAGCTAGTTGATTCTGTGTGGTGTAGGTCGTCAGTTGCCGTTGCAATCTGAGTTCAGTTGGGGTGGTTGCGGGCTGGGCTGGGCGGTGGTGGCTCTGTGTGATTCTTTTCTGTCTCTGCCTCTATCCAAGCTGTCGGGTCCACAGTGTCCACACTCAGGCGGCTTCTGCGCAGGTGATCTGCAGGCAGCCCCCTGTGCCTCTGGGACCCAGTGGCGATTGGGCGGGTCTGGTGCCTCAGCGCAGGTGGTCTGCAGACAGCTCCCTTTGTCGTGCTGCCGGTGCCGGGCGGCTTTGGTGGGATGGAGCCTCTCTGCTCCTGTGGAGAGTGAGGGGTGGGGGTGGGATCTTCGTGGAGACTCCGGGCTGGTAGGTTTCTCTGTTCATGGCGATCAGCTGGTCTGCAAACCAGTACCTCAGGCGGCTTCTGTGTGGGTGATCTGCAGGCGGCCCCATGTCTCTGGGGCTCCGGCAGCCCCTGCTGGCTGGCCGCAGCTTGGCGCACTGCCTCACAGCCAGTAAAGGTTGGGGGAGGGGTCTTCGCTCTTCTCTGTTCTGAAATTCTTCTTTTCCTCTCTTTCTTTTTTGTTATTTTCCACCTCCTGTTTTTCTCTGAGTGTTCATCTTTTTGTTGTTGTCGGTCTCTTGGGGAGATTAAGCGTTAGAACTCGAACTCTCTTTTTGGTTGGGGAGAGCTGTGGCGTTTCCCTACTACCCCGTCGCCATCTTGGTCCCCCTTCTCGAAATGGTTTTTTTTATTGTGAAAATACCGTACAGAGGGGTTACAATAACATGGGCAAGATAATGAGCGCATTTCTTACCAAGCATTGTTGCCTCCTCCTTTGTTTCCCCTTCCCATCCCTTCCCATCTCTCCCCCACCCCCGCCCCCCATCCCTCCCTTTCCCCTGCGCCAAAGTTGTAAAGTTCGTTTTCAACACAGCATCTTGTACATCTCATTGTTGCAATGGGTCCACCTGTATCCCTATTTAAACAGTTTTTTTCCCTTCCCCTCCACAAATTATACCAACATCAAATACAGTGAAAACAGGGGTTGTACCGTCGGGGAGGGACATACAAAGCAACAAAGAAATATTTTATAAATATGTTAGAAACAATAGCAAGAAAGAAAAACCATTTGAGTCCTTATCTTGGGGTTCATTTCCCTAACATCAACTTATCTGACCTTTTCTGCTTGTCTCAGACATATACTAGTTATTGCAAATAAGGGAAACCATGGGACCTATGTTTCTTTGGGCCTGGCTTACTTCACTTAATTTTTTCCAAGTCTTTCCATTTCCTAACAAATGGGGCAGTAAATGTAAAAACTAAAATCATACTATTTTTAAGAGAAAATACAGAGTATGTTCTGACATCATAATATGCCCAAACTATAAATTTGAGAGAAGGAATCAGAATACATCATCTCTTATATTCTTAGGGCAGGTAATAATTCCTTTGAAAATACCCAAAAAAGCACTAAGCGTAATAGCAAATTATACATCACCAAAACAAAATTTTTCTTCATCAAAAAATAGTTAAGAAACTTTAACCAAATACATTTCAAGAAATTTCAAACCAAATTTTGGCAGTGCATAGAAGTTAAAAGGAATATAAAGCACTCAATAATTTAAAATAATCCTAAAACACAGAAAGTCTTTTTTTTAATACACAGCTCAAGAAAAATGTGAACAGCTACTAAACAGAAGAAGAAATATCTTCTTTTTGTTGGAGAACTCAAAACTAGAATGAGAGCTTGGCACTGGTAGCCCTCAGCTATAAGTCCTAGCTACTCAAGAGGTTGAGATCTAAAGGTTAAAGTCTGAAGCCAGTCCAGGTTGACAAATTCATGATACTCTTATTGCTTAAAAAAATAACAAAAAAATAGCAAAAGGCCAAAAGAAGAGATATAGTTCAAGTGGTAGAGCCCAAGCCATGAGAAGAAAAAAGGAAGAGTACAAAAGCCTCCAGTACTGCCCAAGAAAGGTGAGAGAGAGAGAACTATAATAATTCCACTAGGAAGTTTATAATTTAAAAAAAATTGGAATCCCATTTAATTGTATTTCTTTAATCCAGAAAGATGTTGATAACACTCACACATCAAACATAACCTAGCATATCTCAACTCCTAAATATCATATTCAGCATATGTAAAATGCACAGACATTAACATTACATTTAGACAACTCACTGTTGTCTAAACATTCCATATGTGTTTACTTCTGTTTGAAATGAAGATTAATAATAACCCATTTACCTAAAGATTAAACAAAATCTTTACCTGTCTGAAGCTATGTCACTGGCAATTTGGTGCTTTACTTCTGACCCATTCTTAATAGAATTCTGTCTTGTGAGCCCAGGAGATCGACTTTTCTCCACTGCAGGTATAGGTAAATCGCCTGAGGGTCCCTGGAATTGGACCTGCTCATGTAGCTTTGCTTTCTTCTCCTGAGGTGCCTCCTCATTTCTCTGTCCTCGAAGAATCTTTTGATCAGACTGCTGTGGTGTATTAGACCCACTATTATAAAACCATGCTCCTGATTTAGTGAGGATTTCTTGTTGTTTTCGGCACAAATTACATACCCACATAACCTGCAAAAGAAGACATAAGAAAAAAATTATTCTCTCCAAAAGTTAGAAATGGACGAAAAGAAAAACAGCAATTCAAGCCAACAAAAAAATTATATGGTAATCCTACTGAAATTAAAATGCAAGTAATTGCTACCACAAATTAAATAATTTATCATTTATTTTAATTTTGTCAGAGTAACTATAATGAAATAAGCAATAGTTACTGAGAATAGAAATATTATAGAATCAAATTACTAATGTATTTTTATTGCTAGTTGTTTATTTGTATTCTTTATATTTATTTAATTACATATATAACAAAGTACACAGAAAAATGAATTTTGAATTTAAATACTAACTCCCAGACTCCTTGCTAAAGACTGCAAAGTGAGTTTGCTGAAGAAGTTGGAAACCTACAGAACTTGTTTCCTTAAAAGAGAGGGATGTTAAAATACTATTTATTTTCCTGCATAATTTTGAAAATTAGAAACAATTTATATTAAAGTGTCTTCTATATAATAGACTTCCAGTAAATCATTTGTCAGTATTAAGGTCATCTCCTATCACCAATAATATTATATGATGTTTGAAGGGACTTTTATTTCATTTACATAGTTCCTAATGCTTAAAATTAGGCTAAAATATTATTAGCTCAGTAAAAATCTATTAATAGCTCATAATTTGTAGTAATCCATTTGATTTTTAATGTAGTCTTAAAAAATCATAAAATTACCATTTTAATAAGTTTTTTATTATGAAAATACTGTAGAGGGGTTATAATCACATGAGCAAGGTAATAAGTACATTTCTTTTTCTTTTTTTATTGTGAAAATACTGTACAGAGGGGTTACAATTACATGGGCAAGATAATGAGTACACTTCTTATCAAGCATTGTTGTCTCCTCCTTTGTTTTTCCCCTACCATCCCCCCCCAAATTGTAGAGTTTGTTACATTTCATTGCTGCAATGGGTCAACCTGTATCTCTATTTAAAGAATTTGGTTTTTCCCTTCCACTCCCCAAATTATACCGACATCAAATACAGTGAAAACAGGGGTTATACATTGGGGGGGGGGGAACATAAGAAGCAACGAAGAAATCACGTGGTATCTTATAAATACGTTAGAAACTATAGCAAGAAAGAAAAACCATTTGTGTCCCTATCTTGGGGTTCATTTTGCTTAACATCATTTTATCTGACCTTTTCTGCATGTCTCAGATATATACTAGTTATTGCAAATAAGGGAAACCATGGGACCTATATTTCTTTGCGCCTGGCTTACTTCACTTAATATAATTTTTTCCAAGTCTTTCCATTTCCTAACAAAGGGGGCAATGTCATTCCTTCTGATGGAGGCACAGAATTTCATTGTGTAAATATACCACATTTTCTTGATCCATTCATCTACTGAGGGGCATCTGGGTTGGTTCCATATCTTAGCTATGGTAAATAATGCTGCAATAAACATAGTTGTGCTGGTATGGTCTTGTTTGTGATCATTTGGATAAATGCCCAAAAGTGGGAATGCTGGGTCATAGGGGAGCTCTATGTGGAGTCTTTTGAGGAACCTCCATACTGCTTTCCAAAGTGGTTGAATAAGTTTACACTCCCACCAACAATGCAGTAACGTTCCTTTCTGTCCACATCCCCTCCAGCATCTGTTGTTATTAGAGTTCACCATCACCATTTTTAAGTGTACTCTTCAGGTAAGAACATTTACACTGTTGTAAATATAGTTCCCAAAACTCTTACAAACCTGAAACTGTATACCCATTAAACAACAATGGCCCATTCCCCTTTCTGAACTGCTGGTAAAAAAAACATTCTATATATTTATTATAAATATATTCTAGATATGATTTTAATACCTACATTTTTAGTACAGTAATCTAAGTAAACTACTGATTATATGTATAATCAGAAAACCCGTCAACCCCTTCTAATTTTTTTCTAATTCATAGAAAAAATTGTAAAAGAAAAGGTGAGCTATTTCAAGTGATTACTGATATATTAATGTTAAATACTGACCCTGTAAAGTTCTCCATATTGCTAAATATTTTATCATATTTAAATAAATTATAAATAAATAATATCAATATAGGTAATCCTATTAAAAGAAACCTTTAGGGTACAGAAATGAACTTATTAGATACACATAGTCCAAGCACCAGCATTCAACATAGTGTGTTCAGCTAAAACAAAGATGTTTTTTATAAAAATAGCATTTAAACTTTTTTAATGTTCCGTTGTACCAGTTTCATGTTTGTACAGCTCTTAATATACAGTATTGTACAGTTCACTTTTTTAATGTTTTGTTCTTTCTTTGAGTTAGTTGTATTAACATTTCTTTTTTCTCAAACTAAATGTAAAGCTCTCTGGAGAGAAGGATTATATTATCTGCTAGCATAGTTAGACCATATGAATCACAGAATTTAAACAGATTCCTGCACATATTACAGTGATAAGCTATGCCAGATGATTCTAAAATATGAATATATCTAGAATGAATCACACTCAGAGCCCAGTACCCAGATCTCCTACTGAACAAAAAGCCTGAGGGAAGGACACAGCAGTTTGTGACATCCCCCCTGTCAAAATCCTCCAAATGATTCTGATATTTGAATTTGAGAATCATTGTTTTGTGACAAGGATTCTCAACTCAATACATGAGTGAATTGCAAACGTGGTCTCCAGAGGGCTAAGACCAAAGGAGTGCATGAATATTCTCATCAGTTCACCTTAGTAAGAACTAAACGTGATACATATACTGTATTTCTGTGAAGCCCAATATGAGCTAATTGTTGGAACCATTACTAACCTTATTTTCCTCATCTGTTAATACCCACTAGATATTAATATAAGCATAAATTTTAAAGGATTATGTTTGACTAGTATTCACTATTGTGTATTAATATCTTTCTAAAACTCCCTAGACTATCCTCATTCATTGATATTTTTCTGACTAGATCACTTAAGCCCCTCTAAACTAGTATCTTCATATTCTACCATACAAATTATCTCTTAGGCTTTATTTACAGAGAGATTTTTTTTGTTTTATTGTATTTATTTGTTCTTGTGGGTTTTGTTTGCTTGGCTGGGTGGCTTTTAGGTTGGTTTGGGGTGTTTTGTTTTGTTTTGATGACTATCTATGCTTGCCCTTCAAATATCTGGGCCTTGAGAATTCAGGATTTCAGAGGATAGGATATTATTTCAAAGTGTAATGTTTTTGGTTTTCTGAGACATGATCTTGCTATTTAGTCCAAACTGGCTTCACATTTTCCACCCTCCTTCTTCAGTCTCCTGAGTGCTGGGATTACAAGCATGTGCCACCCTGCCTCAAATTATCTTTCTTTTTTTCTTTTACATTGATAGATTCTATAAACTTTAAAGTTCATAAATATCAAAAGTTTAAGAATTCCTAAATCCACTCACAGAAAGTACTACATAAAGACCTTATGTTTTCTCGTAGGCCTTTATAACACAGCAATTTATTAATTTTGAACTACCTCTCACAAGTGCATATATATAAATGCAAGATAATGTTTCACTAACTATGAGATGAATAATATTCATTAGAGGAAAATTCCATGTCCATGGAAAATATCTGAACTAATTTGGGAATTAAATCACAGGGTTGTGTAAATTAACCACATTAACCAAGTAAGCTAACCATCAATTATATTTCATTAACAAATGCTATTAAAAATATCTTAGATATATGTACACATGTAAATAACCAAAAATATGTTAAAGCCTATTGATATTACTGGTCCTGATATTTATCAAAAATATCTAGACCCCAAAGGAGGAGGGTGCAATGCTTGGTAAGAAATGTACGCATTATCCTGCCCATGTAATTGTAACCCCTCTGTACAGTATGTTCACAAATAAAATAAAATTAAATTAAAAAAATCTAGACCTTGCAATTCAGGATTTCAAAGTATAATGTATTATATTACCTTCCAGTCCTAAATATGCCAATCTTTTCAGTCATTATCCACATTAAGACATAAGGTTTCTAATGAACCACACTTGTCATTTAATACTAATGCTAATTCTACTAACTTTGTTGGTGAGGCTGAAAAAAATACTATTTTTTATTGTTTGATGAATTGTATATTCTTATTCATTCCCTATTATCTTGGGTGTTTTTGTACATTTTTTATTGTAAAATTACTGTACAGAGGGATGAGTTACATGAGATCCCCCAAAAAACTAAACACAGACCTTCCTTACAACGCAGCCATACCACTCCTGGGCATCTATCCTGAACCTCATGAGCCAGGATATGCTAAAGACACATCCATGTTCACTGATGTGCTATTCAGAATAGCCAAGATATGGAAACCACTTAGATGACCCAAACTAGATAAGTGGATCAAAAAAATGTGGTACCTATACACACTGGAATTTTACACAACTATCAGAAAGAATTAAATAATGTTATTTGCAGGGAAATGTATACAACTAGAACAAATCATGTTAAGTGAATTGAAGTAAGCCAAGCTCAGAGAGGCAAATTATGTATATTCTCTCTGATATGCAAAAATTAGACCTAAAATACACTGAGATATGATAAATCATACAGAATTTTAGATATTCACACACAGTGAGACCAAAAGAGTATACTCTTAAGAGAGAAACACAAAGGCGCAATGCCTAAGTGCCTATTAATATGTATATATATATATATATATATATATATATATATACACACACACACATACATACACAGTGATAAGAACTCCAAGATATGGAGCTTTTTCTTCCTTTTGTTTAGTTTTTAGGTTTTGATGATTCTGTCTTCTTTACCCTATGTATGGTGTATTCAAGTGTCCATCATCAGAAGGGGTGAAAGGAGGGTACAGAACTCAAGGGAAAAAGAGTGAAAAAGTGCACCAGTGGAGCTCACTGGACACTGATGAAAGTGAACTATACAACTCAGGGTAGAGTTCGTTTTCAGCATACTGTTTTGTGCATCTCATTGTTACAATGGGTCATCCTGTATCCTTATTTCAGCATTTTCTTATTTCCCTGCCCCTGCCCAAACTAGAAAAATGTACATACAAGATATAGGACACCAGAATCAAATACAGTGACAACAAGGGTTGTACCATGGGGAAAGAACATACAAAGAAACAAAAAAAAATCACATAGTATATTATAAGTGCATTAAAACAAACAGCAATAAAGATAAAACCTCTTGTGTCCCTATCTAGGGGTTCATTTTGCTTAACATCAGGTTATATGTTCATATGTACATAGTTTTTGACCTCTTCTGCTTGTCCTAGACATATACTAGCTATTGCAGATAAGGGAAACCATGAGACCTATGTTTCTTTGGGTCTGGCTTACTTCACTTAATAGAATTTTTTCCAGGTCTTTCCATTTCCTAAAAAAATGTGGTGGTATCGTTCTTTCTGATACAAATTTGTAAGGGGGGGAGGGAGGGAAGGAGGAGTTGAGGAGGTGGGGAGGAAAGGGATGATCGGGGAAAAATAAAGGAGGATATAACAATGCTCCATAGGAAATGGACTCATTACCTTGTTCATGTAACTATAACCCCTCTGTACAGTATCTTTACAACAAAAAATATATATTAATCCTTAAAAATGTGGTAAAAAAAAAAACAGAGACAGAAGGGACAGATTGGTAGTAAACGAGAGAACAAAAGAACTGTACAAAAAGAAATGTACTCAGAGACTGCCTCAGAGGCTGAGGCAGGAAGGTTATATATATAGGCCAGCCTGGACAACATAACCAGACCCCATTTCAAAAACAAAAAAAAAAAGTAAGCATAACAGTTACATTAAATAATCAGAGAAAAAGGAAAGAAAAAAATGTGTTATATGCTTATAAAATTTAAAGAAACTTAAAGGCCTGCAAAATTCTGTGTTTTTTTTTCATTTAAACAACAATAGAAATAAAAATAGTGACACAAAGAGAGGGAAGATTATTGGTTAAAGACTAGTAATAATGAGATCATTGGCCAAGCTCTTATGATCCAGGTAACTCTGAACAAAAATAATTTACTAGTTTCTACTTCAACCATTTTGGGCCTGCTTATAAAAGAATGTATTTTTCAAATAAAAAAAAATAACATGACAAAGTGTAATTCTATTAATGTAACTCAATCACCAGACTTGAAAATTACGGAAGATTCTAACTACTGATTAACAAACTTTTCCATTTCTTCTTTAAAATTACATTTCCCAATCTTCTTAAAGTTAGGGAAGGCCACAGCCTTATGACTAAATTCTAGCTAGCATATTATAGGCCACTTCCATGACCTATAAAATTCCTTTCATATGTTATCTTCATGTTGTTCACTTATAACCATGAAGATCAAGGAGCCAATGAAAAAAGGAGTCTGGAAACTTCAATGAGTTGATCAGACAACACCAGCATGGACTTAAATGGGTAAGAAATAAACTAAAACTACTTGAGCTACAAAAAAAATTGAGAGTTTATCTTTTATAGATGATAGAATTGTTTTTACTAAAGTATATCACCCAGAATAATCTTGGCATTTGAAGAGTATTATAAGCATGAGGATATTAAAGAGTTTCACCAACTCACAAGAAACAATTATACACATTTCCTCCCAGGAGGAGCTTGAAATCAGCAATAATAAGTATATGTAAGACTACAGAAGTTGAAACCATTTCCTAACAGTTTTTTTCTAACAAAACTGCTTGGTGCCACAAACACATATCTATTATATGCAAGTAAAAGAATATTATATAATTATATATTATATAAATTATATATTGTATATAATATATAATTATATAATATGTAATAATATAGTCAGTTACCAGTAGATAAATGAAGTTTTAATTTATAAAAATAGGCAAATAAAAATATTAATTCATTAACTATTTATGGATTTATAAAATAGTCACTAAATGACTAGTATACGGTAGAAACTGCTAAAAGCTGGCAAACACAGCTCAAGATAAATTTTGTTTGAGACTTTAAAGTGTAATGGAGAGACAAGAATTATACCAATATTGTTTAGATTACAATTACACAAGGAATGCATTCACATTATAGACCCCTTGATAGGTTCCTCTCTGGCCTTGGAGTTTGGAGAAAAAAACAAGGAAGTAAAGGAGGTCTGTAAGAGGCCTGCAAGTCCAGAAAGGTTCAACCATAATATTACCCTACCACGTTTCTATCATTGGAACCAGAAAGGTTCAACCATAATATTACCCTACCGCATTTCTATCATTGGAACCAGTGTCTTGTTTCTCAAAGGCAATCAGGGGCATTGGGATTACTAACCTACAACCCTCTTTTCTAGCACTGCCATAGTGGATTTGAAAAATGATGTACTTGTGCAGAATTATACTTTCAAATAGGTTACTTAAACAATTAAGAGATCACTGTAATCCTTATATTAGAGACTTCTGGACTATCAAATAAAAATCAGAAATTTGTCGCGTCTAATATCCCTGAGATAAGCAGCAAGATTTTCCCAGGTTCCCCATATACTGTAAGCCTGGTTGCTCCAGCTACAGTCACATTTATAGGGTCTTGCAGCAAAGTCTGTAGTTAATTCCATAAGTGTCTCAGAAGGAAGCAGCAGTGCAAAACAAGCTTTAACCCCAGGCATTTCCCAGTTTTGTTGTTACAAACTCTTCTCCTGGCTTTGAAAAATTAGTCACTAAGAAATGGAACTTACTTCTCTATTGCCTCAACAGCACCTGAAGAGAACAGGTACAGGTTGTTGACTAGCTTTGGGATACTCTAGGGTGTTCAGAACAGAGTTAGGCCATGCCTCAGCTTGAGTTATTCCATTTTTAAAAGTTCTACGTTGCTCTATTTTAAATATAACTTTTAATGCAAAATGACTTCATCTTGTTTATGTAAGTAAACAAGTACTATCCGCCAGCACACAGTGAGGCACGAATTAATAATATATTTCTTAAACCAAATAATTAAGTCTGTGAATATATATACACATGAGCTTATCAATCATAACAAATGTAATCTCTTCATCTACAAATATATAGGAAGGAGCATAGAAATGTGGTAAAAATACTGGAGTACGTGTCTAGCAAGGGAAAGGCCCTGAGTTCAATCCCCAGTACTGCCAAGAGACAGAGTATGCCAAAATTGACACATTGACAGGCATTCTGATCCATCTCTTAGTCACATGCCACACAACCTGCCCAACAAAATTACCTCAGCAAAGGACTCTTATCTCTGTCCCTATGCTCAAGTGTAGTTCTTGCCAGTGACAGATGGCCCACTTCAAAACTGCCTACCACCCCAGACCTGCATTTGGTAATTCTCTTAAAACTTCTTACATGGTTTTCTCTACAGAGACTTTCCTTGAATCCATAGCAGCTTTTGCCTTCAGTATGGCCCTATCTGCACCCTGTAGTCTTTTTAACCCTTTCCTAGCCATTCTGTAACACACACATCTATGTAAGACACATGGATGAAATATAATGTATGGTCTAAGAGTTAATATTGGTAATTAAGATTAGAATAAAGGAACCTGTGTTTGTCAGTGGCCACAAGTAAAGTCAGGAGACAGTAACTGTTGTAGCTTGTGAATTTATAATTACAATTTTATAAGGTCTTACATCATAGAAAAGCAGAAACATGTCCATCTGTGTTCCTACCATAGCTACTCATGACTACATAATGCCACATTTTTCCTTAGAGTCACTCAACTTAATTTTAGTCTAATAAGTACCTCCTTTGGATAAATTCCCCACTTCTGATAGCAGTATTTATTGTTCTACTGTTCTAAAAAAAAAGTGGAGGAGCTCTTCTTTGGTTGCAATCTGCATCTAATTCATAGTCTGCTTCTTCTCAATTTAGACAGGATTGTGTTCTACTATTAAATTGCCCCATGTCAATTTCTACAGGCACTGCTGATTCTTCTTAGGCTCTGAATAATCAGCTATTCAGCCAGTACCTAAGTCATCTGTTCCACAGCACTTTGACAAAGTTACTTTATACTCATTATGCTGTCTTTGGAAAGAAAGAGGTCACTGCAGAGACATGTACATATGTTTATGTCCTTTGTGCCATAGCAGAACTAAGGATAGTTCTAGAAAGTAAATTCTGGCCTTTTCTTGGTCTTTCTTAACCATGATGAATTGCTAAGTTTACTCTGAAGTGTCTATGAGTACAAGGGTAAAAGGACATCCTGAAAGATGAATCCTATCCAAAAACCTCAAATATTAAGGAAATTAAGGGTTATTCTTCAATTTAACCAATGTACATCCTCCCCTAGGACTACATCCTAAAAGAGCATATCTTTGATCATCTATTAGACTTACTTCAGTCATCTTTCTGTTCCCTCATACTATACAAAGAAAGAAGTGACAGGATTTTCCTTTCTTGTCCGTATACCTAATACTTTCTTCAACACCCTTGAAGTACTAAGCTTCAGTCTTCCCTCTTTATCTATTTCATAGTTTCCTTTAAACCACCCATTGTTTCAATGCTCAAAAGAAACTAGCTTATTGAGAAAATAATCTAGCTGTTGCTGGTGGCTCATGCCTGTAATCCTAACTACCCAGGAGGCTGAGCTCAAAGGATCAAGCTTCAAAACCAACTGATCCAGGAAAGTCACGAGAATCTCATCTCCAATGAACCACAAAAGGTCCGAAAGTAGAGGTGTGGCTCAAGTGGTAGAGAACCAGCCTTGACAAAAAAGTTAAGGGGCAGTGTCCATTGTCGGTGGGAATATAAATTTGTTCAACCACTCTGCAAAGCAGTATGGAAGTTACTCAAAAAAATTAAAACATTAAACTACCTTATGGTCCAGCAATTCCACTTCTGAGCATTTACTCAAAAGATTACAAACAAGGATATAGTTAAAATACCAGCACAACCATGTTTACTACAGTACTGTTCACCCTAATCAAGTATGAAATCAGCCCAGGTGCCCCTCAATTCATGAATGGATCAAGAAAATGTGGCATGCATACACACTGGAATTTGACTCATCCATTAAAAAGAGTGAAACTGTACTGTTTGAAAACAAATGGAAAGACTTAGAAAATTATGCTAAGTGAAGTAAATCATGCCCAGAGAGACAAAGGATCCAGGTTTCCCTTTATATGTGGAAGCTAGAGTTAGCCTACACACTCATAAGTAAATATGTTGGGTGGAATGCAAGTGTATACCAATATATTAACTGAAATACGGTAGATTTAAGGGAGATTCCTTACAAAGCCAAAATCAAAGTTCAGCAAAATAAAATACCAGGATATGGGTACTCAAAAGGGATGGGGTGGGGTGAAGGAGAAAGGGGTAAACTAATGAAGAGGAGAAGGGGTAATACAAACAATAATCTAATGTATATTCTACAATAATCTAATGTAAAAGGGGTGGGGTGAAGTGAAGGAGAAAGGGGTAAACTAATTAAGAGGAGAAGGGGTAATACAAACAATAATGTATATCCTACAATAATCTAATGTATATCCTAAGGGGTAGGTAGAGGAGGGATGGGTGAGAATGTTGAAATGGATGACACTGATCAAGATATATTATTCATAAACTGATTTGTTATTATTCATAAACTGATTTGTAAACTGAGTTGTTAATGGCAACTCATTTGTACAACTAAACTACTTAAAGATACTTTTTTTTTTCATCAGTAGTGGGGTTTGAACTCTGGGCCAGGGTACAGTCCCTGGGCTCTTCAGCTCAAGGTGAGCGCTCTACCACTGACAACAGTGCCACTTCTGGTTTTCTGGTGGTTAACTGGAGATAAGAGTCTCATGGACTTTCCTGCCTGGACTGGCTCTGAACCACAATCCTCAAATCTCAGCCTCCTGAGTAGCTAGGATTACAGGAGTGAGCACCTGCGTTCGGCTAAAAGATACATTTTTTAAATTGTTGGTTTCTCTATCAGATTAAGGAAAGTGAACCCTATTGCAGTTGCCCAATTGTCCCACTAGTCTGTGCTGTAGCACTTCCTTCAAACTGGCTCAACTGGATTCACTGCTTATTGCTACATTAACCCACCCTATCTTCTAAAAAGTTTCCACTCAAAATGCAATAACATTCTAAAATCAGAATCAGGTGAAACAACAGTGTAATTGTTCTGTATTATATAATGTGAAGAAAATAATTAGAATATTTGCTTTCTGTGGCATATTGATGATTCAATAGAGAAAATAAAATCATATTATTAGTCAACAGTTTTCCAGGGTTTAGAATTTACAAGTTATAATGCATAAATTACATAATTATAAATCATTTCAGTAGCATTAAAATAAAATCATGATTACAAAATAGAATTTTAACTTTCCTTAAAGTAGAAACCACATTCACATAAAAGGTTTCATTAAAAATGGAGATCGAAGCATGAAAATATTGAAAGAGGATATCTTACCAAAAGAAGAAGCTCAATTGTAACTCTATGAAGGTTAATGTGAATCTAGAATCAATGATGGTGAAACGCTAAATACAGAAGTATTGAGAATATTTTTAGGGAGGTGGGTAGCCCATCAGTACAATTTTATTAAGCCCTCATCAAGATACCACCATACTTAATAGAATTCACAAAATTGCTAGTGGATTTATTCAGATTGTGACAAGGACTATGATAGACAATACCACAGACAAATGATCTACAGATGTTACTAGTCATTCCCAATCATAATGAGAATAACAGAGCTAATGAAAATATGAGCAATAAACCTGCTCAGGAATCAACAAGGAAGGGATTTCAAAATTCTGAATAATCAGACTTAGGTTGTTTTGGCTTTAGCCAGCAACTTTTATATAAAGATCACCACGGATGGAGTTGACCTACTGAGTCCTCAAGAAATAACCTTATGGATAATACCTGTAACTTTAATACTCGTGTTCATAAACTATTCTCAAAAGTTTGAGTCCTGATTAGAATATCAGATGTAATCATTAAAATAGGAATTATGACTAATATTAATAGATGGCAATAATTTTTTTCAAGTAAAACACAAGTAAATGGATCCCACTCAGACAGTTTTTTTTTTTTCTCAGTAAGAAATCACATTAAACCAGGCCTGGTGGCACAAACCGATAATCCCAGCATTCAAGAGGCTGAGAAAGGACGTGGAAGCTTGACATCATTTGACCCATGTGATGAGACCCTTTCTAAAAAACAAACAAAAAAGAAACTACACCAAACAACAAATCAAAATACTACCAATGGATTATCAAACAATGCATATAAAAACTTACCTAAATTGAAAAGTAAAGTAAGGTTTCACTGACCAAGTTTCATTTGACTGGTTTGACAAAAGAAATTCTTTTTTCCTTTTAGCTAATTTGTTCCACATATTCAAACATACTTTTATTTTTTTTTAATCTTAAAATGTGAATTTTAAAATGTGAAAAGACAAAATCATTTTATCAATATAAATGGTAATTGGGAGAAATACTAAAGTTAACAATTCCCCCTTTTTGGTACACTGGCTTAAATCTAATCTGTCTTTTAGCATCTGTGTCTACAAGTCCAAGCTTAGTAAGAGTAGTCTTTTGAAAATTCTTGGCAATTCTTTTCTTGGTATACTTCCCAAAAACTGACAAGATGAATCACTAACCGGGTAATAAGTTGTACAGCCTAATGTGTTCTATTCTGTGCTTTCAACAAATTCTAGGAAAACACAAATTATACAATCAAAAACAATTTTTGATAATGGATTTCTAAGTTTTTGTCACATAATTTGGAAAGAGCTCAAATAATTGAGTGAATTCTTGTAACCAAACTCCTAATCTAAGCATTACTATGAGCAAATTTCTTTCATAATTACATCTATTAAAATAAAAGAAATAGAAGTGGCATGTAATTCTATCTCAGCCAGTAAAGAGTAATATTAATCTACACATTTATGAACAACTTTGAAAGAAAACCAATCTTGATCATTCCCTTGAGAATTGTTTCCTGTAAAAAAAAATTCACTTCTTATTGGTAATAACGGTTCATCAAAATACCTTATTTTAGTAAACTGTGTATTTATAATTACCATAGTTAAACTCAACCCAGTAGAATCTGTCCAAAACTGTAGACCTTGTGGCCACTGAAATTTTCCTGTTTCATTTCAATAGTATTCAAATTTAGAAGAAACAGATTGTAAAATGATGGATTTTAAAAGATATATTGACAGGTACTTATGGTTTATACATGTAATCCTTGCTACTCAGCAGGCTGAGATCTAAGGATTACAGTTCAAAGCCAGTCCAGGCAGGAAAGTCCATGAGATTCATCTCCAATTATGGATCATGAAAATGTAGTACACACACACACACACACACACACACACACACACACACACACACACACACACACACACACACACACACACACACACACACACACACACACACACACACACACACACACACACACACACACACACACAGGAATTTTATGCCTCCATCAGAAAGAATGACAGGTAGTGAAGTAAGCCAGACTTAAAAAAACATAGGTCCCATGGTTTCCCTTATCAGCAATAACTAGTATATATCTAGGACAAGCAGAAGAGGTCAAAAGCTATGTACATATGAACATATAACCTGATGCTAAGCGAAATGAACCCCAAGATAGGGACACAAGAGGTTTTATCTTTATTGCTGTTCGTTTTAATGTACTTATAACGTACTAGGTGATTTTTTTTTGTTTTCTTTGTATGTTCTTCCCCCATGGTATCAACCCTATGTCACTGTATTTGATTACAAATATATTATATCTTGCAAATATATTTTTCTAATTTGGAGAGAGGAAGGGAAATTACAAAATGCTGAAATAAGGATATAGGATGACCCACTGTAACAACGACATGTCAAGACAGTATGTTGCAATCGAACTTTACAACTTTGTGGGGGAGTGAGGAGGGGAGGTAGGGAGGAAAGAGATAGTATGGGGAAAAATAAAGGAGGCAGTAACAATGCTCCATAGGAAATGGACTGATTACCTTGCTCATGTAACTATAACCCCTCTGTACAGTATCTTTACAATTATATATATATAAAGAACAAAAGCCAGAAGTGGAAGTGTGGCTCAAGTGGAATGCTAGCCTTGAGCAAAAGAAGCTCAGGAGAGGCTGGGAAGGTGACTCAGTAGCAGAGTGCTTGCCTCACATGCATGAGGCCCTGGGTTCAATTCCTTAGCACCACATAAATAGAAAATGCTGAAGTAGCGATGTGGCTCAAGTGGTAGAGTACTAGCCTTGTTTGTCTCAAGTGTATCTACCTAGCAAACTTGAGACCCAAAGTTCAGAACCCAGAACTAACAAGAAAAAAAGAAGCTTGAAATTAACACATTTCCAAGATCATGTCTGAACTACAGTCTCATCTACTTGTTTCAACATTATCTCTCTTTCCACTCCCACATTACTCAAGTTCTTCAACCCATAATCATCTTATATTGAGCTAACGTGTACAATATTTTTTGAATGGGGTCATGTGGGCTAAATAACCCTTGTAAGCCAGGACTTGTCTGCTGTATGCTGCCATGAAGCCACAGGCATCTAACTTAAGTAAATATTGCTTATGTAGTAATGCTCATGAATAGTCTATTTAATTGCCAATTTTAAAGTTGTTACTCAGGAAAATACATTTTGAACTCCAAATTGGCATGTTAAGGATATATATTCTTCCCCCATCTCTTCTTACCTGCCCCATAATTTGAGTAAAATTTCTGACTGACAACAGAAGAAAAGCTACATGTTCCTAAACATTAACAGAATGTTAACTTTCTATGTTAACATAAAACAACATTCACCTAAATTAATCATCTCCTAACCATTCTAAATGAAGAAACAAAAGTAGATACACAAATCTAGGCTCATATATATGAATCACAGGGCTCATATTTATGAATCACTGCTTAAAAGCCTTTGATTATCTCACATAATTTTATTCTTCATGCATAGTCTATCTTTAGAATTTTAGGCTTGATAACATATTGATTTCTTAGTGTGTCAAACTGAGAAAAAGGCAAGGCTTAGAATTCAGTTCAGAATGATCCTTGCTCAGATAAAACAGTTGTATCTCAACCTGACTACGCATTAGTAACTATAAAATGAAAGATTCTCTAGTACTACCTTAAGATATTTGATCTAGTCAGTCCAGTGTGCACTGAAAAATATAAAATTAACTCTAAACTAGTTCTGTCAACAGGCAAAGACCCAAAAGTAATAACAAACCAGTAACCAAAGGTTATGAAGCAGTAACCAGTGTATATTCTGATTAGTCAACTTTCTATTCTGATTGGTTGATGCATGGGGCCTAGTGATTGCTAAATAATCAATATTGACCATGTAAGTATCTATCTTTTAATAACTGTTAGAATTTAATGACAAAATAATAAAACATAATTTCTGCCTTCACAAAACCAGTATGTAAGACATATAAAGACAAGTACAAACTGATAAGAAAGTAGTAATAGCATGTAGAAGATACTAAGAAAAAATTTCATACATTTTTTACAGTTTCTTCAAGAAGAAACATCTAATCAGATTTACAAAAATCTCTTTGAGTTTGTTAGGTAAACAAAATCAAATGAACAATTGTGAAGAGAGAAAGGCATTAGATAGAATGCTGTCTCTAATTAAATGTGCAATTCAAAATGTTGAAATTTAAAATTTGACAAATCATGCAGCATTATTTACCATAGCTAAGATATGGAACCAACCCAGATTTCCCTCAGTGGATGAATAGATTGAGAAAATGTGGTATAAATACACAACAGAATTCTACACTTCTATCAGAAAGAATGGCATCGCCCCATTTATAAGGAAATGGAAAGACTTGGGAAAAATCACATTAAGAGAAGTAAGCTAGACTCCAAGAAACATAGGTCCCATGGTTTCCCTCATTGTAATAATTAGAATACATCTAGGATAGTCCTAGCAGAGGATCACAATAGCTCAATAGCTTTGTACACATGACCATGTAAGATGATACTAATCAAAATGAACTTGAAGATTTGGGAACAAGAGGCTTTTCTTTGTTGTTATTGTTTTTAATGTACTATGTGAAGTTATTTCTTTTTTTCTTTCATTGTTTTTTTTTTTCCCCTTTGGTTTATCCCCTGTTGTCACTGTATTTGATTTTGGTACCCTGTGCCTTGTATATATGTTTATCTGATTTGGGGAAGGAAAAGGGAACAACAAAATGGTGGACCAATGCAAAAGCAATACTCACAAGACACTGTGTTGGAAATGAACTTTACAACTTAGTGGTGGGGAGAGTTGGAAGGAAAGAAAAATGGGAGAAAAACGAGTGGGGGTAACAAAGTTCAACAAGAAATGTCATTACCTTACATATATAACTGTAACCCCTCTGTACGTGACCTTGACAATAAAATAAAATTAAAAATTAAATTAAATTACATTTGTAAAGTAGAATAGCAAAAGATCAGGCAGAGAATTCAGTAAAATCCACTCTATGTCTCATATGCCAGGGCAATTAAATTCTAATAACAAATAACTTCCGCTTTATCCTGTCCTGTCCATCAACCAAATTTGTTTAATCAAGTTAATGATTCTTGGATTTTCATTGACTCTGTCTATCTGTTGTATAGGATACTTTGACTATATCCCTAGTGACATTATCTTACTTTGAGTTGGCCATTACCCTGCTTTCTCATCATCACAATAAATCACAGCACTATGCTGTTAATACTAGCCTCAGTAGATAAAATCTTCATCTAAATAAGTTTCCTCAATCCTAAAAGGATTAATGTGCCAACAATTTTAAAAGGCATATGGACAACTCAGCAAATTCTATTATGATAAATACCTAAAAATAAATTTGGGGCAAAAAGGTAAGCCAGCATACCTTTCCTAACAGACACGAGTCACTAAGGATTTACTATCAAGCACTGAAAAGCTAAGTCAATCACTCTGTCTCTAGCTAATGCAGAGCTAATATTAGAGATCTGATCTGGCCAGGTCTCATCTCAGATTTATTACATGCTGGTGGGCTCTCCATAGTTTGGACCCCCAAAGTTTATTATAACAAGACATTGGAAATTAATTTTTACTACTGTCTCCAGATCAGAGCATACTTTTTTTATCTGTGCACATTTCCATCTAGTATCATCATCCAATATAATAAAAACAGCCTCTAAAAGCGATATAGACCTCCAGATTCATAGCAATAGTTCTTGTTTTAGGTGTTCTTTTTGGTGTTAGTCCTGAGGTTTGAAATCATGGCATGAGGGGCTAGGAAGGTGGCTCAGTGGTAGAGTGCTTGCCTTGCATGCATGAGACCCTGGGTTCGATTCCTCAGCACCACATAAGCAAAAAGAAAAAAGCCGGAAGTGGTGCTCTGGCTCAAGTGGTAGAGGGCTAGCCTTGAGCTGAAGAGTTGAGGGACAGCACCCAGGCCCAGAGTTCAGGCCCCACGACCTGACCCAAAAAAAAAAAAAAAAAAAAAAGAAATCATGGCATGAGCACTGTCCTTGAGTTTGTGTACTCAAAGCTTGAGTGGCAGTTTCACTTCCGGCTTCATAACAATATTTCTTAAAGACTTCATCTATGATTTAAAAATAAAAAATAAAAAAGACTGCACCAGTGAACACTCTAGCAAATAAATATTGTTCTTTGTTCCTGAAAGCCAATAGTCCTTGAGACTAAGAAAAAGAAATTCTTTGAAATACACACTGAGGCGTGGAGAAGACATGAAAAACAAGCCTGAATCACAATATTTAATTGACTATTTACTTTCATTTTGTAAGTTTTCTTAAGATCAAAAAACTGGACTAAAAGTTAGACACTGATATAAACAAAGACTCACTAGTCTAGCCAGTGTTAGCTAAGTTGCTTTTTTATATGCCTTACACAATTTTTAAATGTTTAAATAATATAGAAGTTTCTCACAAAGTGTTGGGAGGATATGAAGAAAAGGGAACCCCCGCTGAAGAGAAGGTAAATTAGTACAGCCATTTTCAAAGGAAAAAAAATTTGACAGTTCCTCAAAAAGTTAAAAATAGACCTACCATACGACCAAGCAACCATACTACTGAGTAAATATCCAAAGGAAATGAAACGAGAATGTTGAAGAGATTCCTGACCTCATGTTTATTGTAGTAATATTCATAATAGCCAAAACATGTAATTAGCCAAGCTACCCATCAATAGATGAAAGAAAATGTGTGTACAACAAAGGACATAGTTACTAAACAAAAAGACAACCAAAAGACTGGGAGATCTTTACCAGCTACACAGCTGACAAGGGGCTAATATCCAAAACAGATGAACAGCTCAAGAATCTAACCTACCCCCCAAAAAAATCATTAATAACCCAATCAATAACTGGGAAATGAGCTAAAGAGAGACTTCTCAGAAGAAGCAAAAATTGGCAATTGACATTTGAGGAAACACTCAACATCCATGGCCATTGGAAATGCAAATCAAAACAACATTGAGATTCCATCTCACTCCAGTAAGATTGCAAGCATCAAGAATTAAAACAATAACAAATAGTGGTGGGGATGTGGAGAGAAAGGAACCCTATTTCACCGTTGGTTGGAATGTAAACTCGTAAAAATTACTCCAGATGGAGATTTGGAAATTCCTCAAAAGTCTAAATACAGAACTACCCTATTATTCAGCAATACCATTTTAGCCAAGTTATGGAACCAGCCCAGATGCCCATCATGGATGACTGTATCAAAAAAAAAAAAATATGGTACATATGTGTGAATGTGTCTATGTGTGTATATATATATGTATATATGTATGCATATATAATGGAATTTAACTCATTCGGTAAAAAGAATAATTTAGCATTTGGAGGGAAACAGTTGGACCTACAAAAATCAGGTTAAGTAGAATAAGCCAGACTGAGAAGCTAGCTCTAAAATACAAATATGTGGAAGTTAGATCTAAAATACAAATATGCATCATAATAGATATAGGGCTCTATGGATTTACACACAAACTGGCTAACAATGGGTATACTGAGGGGAGAAATCCAAAATGTCCTGTTTACAAAATGAATACCAACAAATGGAAATATATTTGGGGGTGGGGTAAAGGGGGTTTGCACATGAATAGAGGGAGGAAGGGTGAGCAAATGCAGGTAACAGCTAATGTACATAGAGTAAAAAATGAACTACATAACTGGGGGTAGAAAAGAGAGGGGGAAACTGGGAGATTACTATGGAAGGGATGACACTTACTGAAAAGCACTGTATTCATAATTTATGGAATTGTAACCCCTTTGTACAACTACATAATAATTATAACTATAATAATAGAAAGAAAATGTGTACATAGTATTCTATATAACAAAACATTATCAAAAGAACTAAATACTGTCATCTATGATACATGGATGAATGTATAAGATAGTATGTTAATGAAACAAGACACATACTGGAAACAAATACATGATCTAACTCATATGTGAAATCTAAAAGCATTAAAGCCATAGAAGAGAGAGTGGAATGGTGTTTACTGGAGGGAAAGAAAGATGTCACACGAAGGACATATAATTGAAAAGATGGGGAAATGCCTACACTAAGCAAACTAGGCATTGAGGAAAAAGAAAAGGGGAATAGGTAATATTTGAGAATAACTGGTGCCAGGAATTTATTACTTGGATGATGAAAATGCACTAATATTGATCATGGAATGGTGGTACAGTTTTGTGATGTATTAATACTGTTAGATTGTATTATTTAAATGGGTGAATTGCATGATACATGAATTATATCTCAATAAAGTCATTTAAAAATTAAACCGATTTCACATTAAATCAAATTCCCAAAAGTCAGATATTATTTTGAAGGCTTCAGAAGAAAAATCATCTCACTACAATGAAACTATCAGCAGAATTCTCAGTAGAAACTTTGCAGGCCATGGATGATATATTGATGATATATTGAAAAGTACTGACATTCTACAAAACTACTAGACCCAACTTGGGCCACATAGAATCCAGACCATTACCAGCTGATGGATGAGACTCCGTCTCAAAATAACAAAAAATGCACACACATATACATTTATCATTTCTACATTTTATATAAAACCTTAATTTTAGAAATATTTAAAACAGTATTTCAAAAATAAATGTAGAATATTCTAACAGTTTAACTAATTGTAATGGTACATAAACTATACTTGTTAATTATTTAAATATAATTTTTTCAGTAAATTGATAGGCATTTGAAAATTGTTTCTAAATGGCCATGCAGCCAAATAAACATGACATTGTCAATTTTTTTCTTTTCTATCTTATTTGAGCATCTGTTCCATTTTTAAAATACGTAGAAACTTCTAGTGCTTGATAAAGCATCTTGCTTTAATGAGACCCATATTATTAAACTGCTTTAGATTATTTCAGACACCTGAACATGTAGAAGATAAACAGAAAGTATAAATGATAAAGAGTATAAGAAAGTTTGACACAGGTGTTTCTATACTTTTTTCTGAAAAACACACACAAACATCATTCACAGTAAGATTAACACAAACTATACTGGCAAAATATAAAAAGTTGAACACAATGATATGATCCTATACTCTTACAGACTCTAAAGATTCTACCAGAAAACTCTGAGATCTCTTAAACAGTTCTGAAAGTAGCAGGATATAAACTGAACATCAAAAATCAGTACTTCTACATACCAATAACAAACAAAACATACTGAGAAAGAAATTAGAAAAATAATCACTGACAAGAGCTTCATTCACAACCAAGTGAAGTGAAAGACTCTACAATGAAAACTATAAAACATTGAAAAAAAAGTGTTTTTTTCTTTTATGCATGTGTTTCTAACGCATTTATAAGATTATCTCTTTGTTGCTTTGTATGTCCCTCCCCCACAGTATAACCCCTGCTTTCACTATATTTGATGTCAGTATAACTTATGGAGGAGATGGGGAAAAACCAGTTGTTTAAGGATACAGGTGGACCTGTTGCAACAATGAGAAGTACAAGTTGTCATGTCCAAAACGAGCTTTACAAAGTCGGTGCGGGGGGGGGGGGGGGGGAGGGGGGAAGGAGAAGGATTGGGATTGGGGGGAGGGGGGAGGCTGGGAAGGGATGTGAAGGGTAAACAAAGGAGGAGGCTGCAATGCTTGGTAAGAAATGTACGCATTATCCTGCCCATGTAATTGTAACTCCTCTGTACAGTATGTTCACAAATAAAATAAAATTAAATTTAAAAAAAACATTGAAAAAAAGAACTCAAGAAGATATCAGAAGATGAAAAGACCTCCATGGTCATAGGTTATAAGAATTAATATTATGAAAATGTCCAGGCACTGGTTGCTTATACCTGTTATACTAATTACTCAGGAGGCTGTGATCTGAGATTCAAAGTCCATGAGATTCTTGTCTCCAATTAACCACCAAAAAAAGCCAGAAGAGGAGCTATGTCTCAAGTGGTAGAGTGCTAGCCTTTTGAATACAAAAGCTCAGCAACAGTACCCAGGCCCTGAGTTCAAACCCCAGGATTAGTACAAATTTTTAAAAATCATGAAACAGCCACATTATTAAAATCAAGCTATCGATTCACCCAATCCCCATCAAAATTCTAATATCATCCTTCACAGAACTAGAAAAACACTCATTTAATTTATATGGAAGCACAAAAAAATCCCAAATAGGAAAAGCAATCCTAAGTAAAAGAGTAATGCTGAATCCCAGCACTGTGATGATTGAAGCAAGAGAATTATAAGTTCAAACACAACCGGGGCTACCATAGAAAGAAAGTTCCAGGACAGCCTGAGCTACATAGTAAAACTTTTTTTAAAAACAAACAGAACAGGTTTCTTTGTTTGGTTGGTTTTTTTTGGACAGTCATGGGGCTTGACCTCTGGGCTTGGGCTCTGTCCCTGTGCTCTTCAGCTCAAGGCGAGCGCTCTACTGCTTGAGCCACAGCGCCACTTCGAGTTTTCAAGTGGTTTATTAGAGATAAAAGTCTCAAGGACTTTCCTGCCCAGGCTGGCTTTGAACTGTAATCCTCAGATCTCAGCCTCCTGAGGAACTAAGATTACAGGTGTGAGCCACTGGCGCCCGGCTAGAACAATTTTTTTTTTTAAATCAATAATACAAGAGATCACAACTGGAAATGGCACTGTGGCTCAAGTGGTAGAGCCCTTGCCTTGAGCTGAAGAGCTGAGAGATAACACCCAAGCCCAGAGTTCAAGCCCCAAGACCGACAAAAAAAAAGAAAAGAAAGAGATCACAACTGATTTGATATTATACTATCAAGATACAACAAGAAAAACACAACAGTACTGGCACAAAAACAGACATGTATCTGAAGGAATATAATATAAATGTATAAACCTAAATATCTACAGACTGATTGTCACCAAAGAAGCAAAAAACACATGTCAGAGCAGATTCAACTCCACAACTGGTTGGCCAATTGTATTATGTTCCCAACCATGTTGGAAAAATTGGAGATCCACCTGTAGAAGACAGATACTAGATATATTTCTATCTCATATTCTGTACGAGATAGAAAACCACCGGAGGAAAACACTTTAATATATATGTATCAGCAACAACTTTCTAAAGATGACTCCACTAAAGAGGAAATAATAGCAAAAAAATGATAAATAAGAATCTGGGTGCTGGTAGCTCATTCCTGATAGCTTCTTAGGATCATGGTTCAAAGCCAGCCTGGGCAGAAAAGTTCATGAGACTCTAATCTCCAATTAACTACCAAAAAGCCAGCAGTGGAGCTATGGCTCAAATGGCAGTGTTGCCTTGAGCACAAAAGCTCAAGGACAGCACCTAATCCCTGAATTCAGGCCCCAGGAGCAGAGTGCATGCATGTGCATGCACACACACACACACACACACACACACACACACACACACGCACGCACGCACGCATGCACGCACACACACACACACACACACACAGAAAAGCAAATGCAGATAAATAGTATTGCATCAAACCATAAAGCTTTTGCACAGCAAAGAAAATAACTACCACAATGCAGAAACACACTCAGAATGGGAGAAAATCTGCCAGCTACTCTTTCAACAGAAGATTGCCAGACTATATGAAGATATCAAAGAATTAAACACCAAAGAATAAATAACCCAATCAATAAATGAACTGATGGTTTTCAAAGAAAAGTACAAATGACCAATAAAAATGAAAAATACTCAGCATAATTAACCACTGGGAAAATTTAAATCAAAACTACATTGAAATTCCACATCAGTCATAATGGCTAACATCCAGGTAATACAAACAGCAAATATTAGTGAAGATGTACAGTGAAAAGGAATACTTATAAACTGCCAGCAAATTAGGAAACTAACCTAGCTATTACTGAAATTAGTATACAGTTTCCTCTAAAACAGTAAAAATAAAAGCATCATATGATCCAGCTATACCAATTAGGTATAAAACTGAAGGAATGAATATAAGCTTGCCTACAATAAAAATGTCTGTGCATGTATTGCCACTATACACAATAGCCAAGTTAGAGAATCAGCTGAGATTACCATCAACAGATTAATAGACAAAGAAAATGTGGTATACATACATATACATAGTGGAATATTAATTTCTGTAAAAAAAAGAACAAGCTAGCTGCTGGTGGCTCGCACCTCTAATTTTAGCTACTCAGAAAGCTGAGACCTGGAGGATTATGGTTCAAAGCCAATCTTGGCAGAAAAGTCTGCCAAAAGGTCCATTTCGAAGCAGTCATTAAAATGATATGCTAGAGGTATGACCCAAGTAGTAGAGTGTCAACTGAACACACAAAAGGCTCTGAGTTCAAACCCTAGAACAAGAAAAATATTTCAAATGAAATCATGTCATTTGCCAGGAAATAAATGGAACCAGAGATCATCATGTTAAGAGGAATAAACAGACTCCAAAAGATAAATGTCACATTTTTCCCCATTTGTAGAAGCTACATTTTAAAAAGGAAGGAAAAGAAGAAGAAGGAAGGGAGGGATATGAAAAAATAAAAGCTAAAAACAAGATTTGGTGAGAGGAAAAGGGTGAGTGGGAAGGGTAGAGGGATAAGAAAGTGAAATAAAGAATGAATATAATCAAAGGGCAATATAAATATTTATTTAAAAATGAAATCTATTCTTTTGTAATGAAACCTATAATTTTGTATTATAAAATGTGTTAATGGGAAAATTACATTAACAGGGTGAGACACTGGGAAAGAACATCTTCACAGTCCTAAAGTAGGAAATAATCATCAAAAACAACCATATGAGTTAACCACTCTTTCTACTATAATCTTGTTTATTACCTTTATTTTAGAAAAGATAAAGTAAGGCTTACTGTAATAAAATAAGTGGCTCCAAAACACAGAGACAGCAAACTGATAGAGCTTCAGGAATTGTGAGAGTTGAGTTTAAATGTCTAACCTTTCATAAAGTTGCTGTTAAGCTTTTTCCCACAGTTCACCGTTGCATGGAAGTTGTCATGAGAAAAAAACAACAACGATATGACACATTAAAAAGTGAACATAAGGAGCTGTGCATGTATATCCAAAGTATGTCCAAGAGACACCTGTGCTCCTGTGTTCATAAGAGTCAAGATTTGGAATCTACCCACATATCAACCAATGGATGAATGTACAAAGAAAATATGGGGGGCTGGGAAGGTGGCTCAGTGGTAGAGTGCTTGCCTTGCATGTTTGAGGCCCTGGGTTAGATTCCTCAGCAACATATAAGCAGGGAAAAAAAAAGCCGGAAGTGGCGCTGTGGCTCAAGTGGTAGAGGGCTAGCCTTGAGCTGAAGAGCTGAGGGACAGCACCCAGGTCTAGAGTTCAGGGCCCACAACCAGAACATCCCCCCCCCCCAAAATAAAAGTGAACATAAGGACTGGGAATGTGGCTCAGTGGTAGAGTGCTCACCTAGCACGCATGAGTCCCTGGGTTTGATTCCTCAGTGCCACATACACAGGAAAAGCCAGAAGTGGGGGTGTGGCTCAAGTGGTACAGCACTAGCCATGAGCACAGAGAGGCTCAGGGACAGTGCCCAGCCCTGGAGTTCAAACCCAGGACTGGCCAAAAAAAATAAAAAAAATCTGAACATAAAGCTGAGCAAGTATTCAAGGCTTTGAGTTCAAGCTCTGATAACTATACACACACATACACACACACACACACACACACACACACACACACAGGTTCATTACAAAGCTCTTAACTCATAATGATTCTTTAATAATTGTAATACTCACTTATCCTTCATTTCCTAAAGGCTCTTCAAATTGTTATTTCCATAACTAAAGTCATTGTCTTTCCTCCCTGCCATGGTCAGGCTCCTCCATCTTAAATAGGCTGACCTTGTCCCAAATATCCTCATTCAATGCCAAAATCTAGTTGTAATCCTTGATACCTCTAGTTTTTGGCCTCTTTATCCAACTACTTATCTGTCAAATCTCAACCTCACCATCCTGTAAAGCCACTTACACATTCCCTATATCAGGAGTCCATAAACTTTCACCTGTCATTTTATAGTTATAGGAATTACATACGAGATAAAGAAATCTCATTTTCATTTATAGTTGAATAAAATGGTATTCAAATTAAAATAATTTGCTGCAAAAGCAAAATATAAAAATCTAGAAAAATATCTAATCAAAATTATGACCTATTTCTGCTCTCATGGAATTAGCCATACTACAATTATAAATATACTCCCCCATGTCTTAAACCTCCTATGAACGCTTTAACACTGAGAGTCATTTTCAGTCAGGTCTTATATATAGCATTTCTGAATAATAAATTCAACCTAATGTCCCTAACTTTGAGTCTATATGAAATAGAATATATTTATCATTCAGGAAAAGTTCAATCTCTAATCTGTTAGCATTTTTAATTAATTTATATGTAATAAATTGTATGTAATTAATTATATATAATTATAATGTACAACAATAAGTATGAAACATTCTTATGCACTTTTTTCTAATTCAACATTTCTGAATATTGAATTATAAATATGATATTCATATAATATTCATGATATATAAAATGAATATGATATTGATAATCATCAAATCTAGATGTTTGTATGGTATCCTTGCTAAAGATTCCACTGTTATTAGTATTTCCATTAGCAATGCTTTTGAGTATAAGAAATTTAAAAAATCTTATTAGTGACAAACAAATTTGGGAAGGGAATATTTTTCTATCACTAGGAAAAGATTTCAGATAGCCTTAGTCGAGTGACTAAATTATGTCATAAGTAATTACTCCAATAATCTTCACCTCTCCTTCATCTTCATAAACAGCATATTAAATCAAGACATCACTTTTCCATTAAAAGATACTTTCAGTTACATCTTTTTCTTTTTATCATGACCTTATCCTCCAAAAAAATTTTTTATCTCATGTGTTAGAATTATACTTCACACCTGTTAGTAGGTGCCAGGGAGAGAGCTAAGTCAGTTTTATATTTTTCAAGTCTCTCTAATGAGCATTGCAAGAAAAAAAGAAAATGAGAAAGTCTATTGGGACCACCATGAAGCAAAGTCTGTAACCATCTATTCTTAAAGCTAATCAACATTATTACATATATATTTTTTACATTTAACACACTTGCCTTCTTCCTGAAAGAGAGAATCCCAAAGTCTCATTAGTTATAAAATCTACCTCCAAATCCAGGGTAACAAATATTTCTGTCATTGAATGTACACTGTAGATCACTGTGAATAGCTGACCTATATACCGAAAGATAAATTGTTCCCAACAAAACTCAATACACAAAAATGGAGACAAAATAGGGTGAATGCAAAAATACTATCATTCAGAAAGGGAAAATTGAAAATATATTGGCAAATATATAACATGTGGTATCCCTATATGAATGACGGTTTAAGTTCCTTGTTTATCCCATCTGACTACACGTGATCGGCCACTTAAAAGGTTCCCCCTTGACCACTGTTCCTCATATCTCCTGGTTCTACTCTTTGTGAGGATAACCTTTGTTCATTATCTTCTTAGCTTTATATGAACTGGTGTTAACATTACATTTCTTAGATATTTGTGGATTTCCTGTCTGCTTGCTAGTATATGTATCACATTACTAATATAATTACCTCTTAGAGGTTGAATAGTAAGAGATTATTTTAAATCAAGGCTTATAGTATCTTTAGCCACTAGACATATGGCATTTAAATTTAATATTTAATTTTTCAATACCTACTTGCTACTACAGTAACCACTATAATGGATAATGAAAATGCAAAACATTTTCATCACTATTGCAAGTTCTAGTAAACAGGTCTACATAAAGAATATCTTCATAAAAGTGCTGTTGAATTTTGTTTTGTGTTCTAAATGTACACAAAGAAGCATAGTTTTTATGTGGTCAAAAAATACTTTTGCACTTAGAATGTGGCTTAGTGGTAGAGTGCTAACCTAGCATGCATGTACCCCTGGATTTAATTCCTCAGTACCACATAAACAAAAAATAATAAAAGAAATTTTTTAAAAGATATTTTTATCTTACCCTGTAATTATTAAGTTTAATGCTTCTCATTTTTAAAATTTTACTTTTGAGATAATATACACTTGTAATATGATGGAGTTTCATTGTGGTATTTCCACATGTGCACACAGTGTACTGTGAGTACTTACAGTTTGTGCATGAAATTGACCTGTCATGTATCAAATTGACCTGTGTATCTTCAAAACTGCCTTAAAAATTTGTTGGGCAATTTTATAATTTGGATTTATAGATTTGAAAAAAGAAATTATCCTTATTTCTACTCAGAAATTTCATTTTTAACCCATGTTCAATGTTTGTTACTATATGTATCATAACCAACTGAACTGAGGAGTTGAAGACTTTGAAGGGAACTAAAAGGCTCAACCTAGTTTAAAAAAAAAACAAAAACAAAAAAAAGCATAGCCTAAAAAAAAATCTCACCTAACAAATTTATTCTAGGTTTTATGTCAATTTAAAATGGGAAAAGCTGAAAAGGCTGAAGTTCAGTTTGACTCATCAAAATATGAAGATTTTTTTTTAGTCTGTATTTACAGAGACAGTCACCTCTCTCCAGAGCAGATCCAAATCCAAATCAGACTTCTCAAGACAGACATGAACAGATTGAAAGCAAGTCTGAAATCTAATTCTACCCACTTAGGTATTTTTAAATGATAAACATTTTATAGAAAACATAAGAATATGAGATATTATTTACTAACTTCCCAAATACATTGCTGAGATGGAAACATGTTAATATTAATAGTAAACAATAAAATACATGTCAGTAAATCCAAATTCAATGTTATTTTAACTATTACAAAGATGGATTTTATACTAAATAAGAAACATTGTTTTAAAAAATCTGCTAAGTACAGTGATGTATTTAGAGAAATATTATGATTAAAAGAATTCTTATAATGAAGAATGCTGTGCGATCTTGAAGAATACCAAATTTTAAAAAGATAAGCCTTATAAAAATCAAATACACAATTTTTACTTATATGCTTTTCAGTAAAATCGGCATGCTTAAATATGTCATACTGCTTATCATGCAATACAAATGTAAGAAAATATTTAGATATAGTTAAACGTCAGGTAAACTTGGCAATAACAAAAATTATATTAGACAGAAAGAAAAAGACTCTAACCACTTTGTCCTCCTGGTGTGAATATCCACGAAAGCAAGTTTTAAAAGACAGAAAAGACAAAACAAAAAAGAAATCATTAATTCCATTCTTTTTCTAATTTTTACGTATTTAATAATACTTTTCTGATAAAACAAAAATTCTGACAATATTTAAGTTACATTTTTACTGAAATCTAAAATTTAAGATTTTAAATTTAAAATTTTAGGATGGAATTTTTTCCATATATTTCATTCACTTCAAGCAAGCGCATCTTTGAATATGTTCAAATGCACAATTATCATAAACATCCAAACATCAGAAAAAGAGAGTGAGCTCTTCACAAATAAAATCCTAATTAAACACCAAGCTCAAAGGAAAAACTTTTTAAATGTTTAGGAATAAAATTCTTATGTACAAAGATAATAGAATCATTGCTTATCTCTTATTCTATCAAAAGTAGACAAAACATAATTTTACATTAATTATGCATAATGCTTCTAATCTTTTACATTTCATTAAGACTTCTAAATACCACATAACAAAAAATTAATTGAATAAGTCACTAAATGTAAAATTTATTGATTATAATAGGCAAATGTAGATCCATTTCCCAATATTACAAAGGTACAAAGTGATACAAGAGATATAATTTAGCTAAAGTTCCTATTTAGATAAACTGAAAACTAAACTCTATTGGTACATTTTTGTCTAAGTATAAAACCATAATAGTAAAAGTATCAAAGCAACAATAATGACCTGATTTATTATAAGGATTTACATAAATTAAAATCAAAATTATGTCCTTTGGAGGTACCAATGTTTCTTAGAAATACATGTGTCAGTAAGAGAATGGCAATCACACAAACCTATATTTAAATCTTTAAGCAACACCTGTACCTATATATCTTGTACAGTTTGCCTAACTCTCTGTCTTTACATTCTCATCTACAAAACAGAGAATTAAATATTTATTTGATAGAGGCTACTGAAAATGGTGTACAATAACACATTTGCCTCAGAATAGTGTCTGATACTTCATTCTATAACTGATCATCTAGATTATTAAAACATGGGAAATTGTATAGAAGGGACAGGAATGCATCCTCTATATTACTATGCTCTTAACTGCTTCCTATGTTACTAATGTTAAGACTACAGGTGATAAAAAATCACTGTACACAGTCAAAAATACTGTTTTGCCTATCTTCTCTAATCCATGAAAGACACCTCTCTTTCACAATCCCACAATATTCTCTCAGCTCCACCACTCTCTCTCCTTCCCTCCATTTTCTCTCTCTCTCTAGAAAAACAAATACTCCTTCTATAGTTTAACTTTTTCATCTACAAGTTTGTTTTGTCAACTTTAAGCAAACAAGTGTCTCAGTAAGAAACATCACCAAGGAGCTGGATTTTTTTTAAGGGGGCAGGGGAAATTCCTTTGTACAATTACTTAAAGATAATAAAGTAATTTAAAGATAATAAGAATACATTTTCTAAAAAATCTTCCCCAAGCTGGGCACTGATGGTTCACTCCTGTAATTCTAGGTACTCAGGAAGCTGAGATCTGAGGATCGCTGTTGGAAGCCAGCCAGGGCAAGAAAATCCATGAGACTATTATCTCCATTAAACTACTCAAAAACAAAAACAAAAAAAGCCAGAAGTGAGGCTGTGGCTCAAGTGGTAGAGCACTAGCCTTAAACAAAAGAAGCTCAGGGGCATCATCCAGGCCCAGAGTTTAAGTCCCAGAACAGGGGGGAAAAAAGTCTGTCCCAAGCTAATATAGTCCATGGCATGACAAGTACAATATTCATTCAGTCAACAGGACATGCTAAATATTCAGAAAGCAGTCAAGGGGAATTAAAGAGATATAATCATTTCATACAAATAAAAAAAATTTTAAGTACATTAGAGATCTGTGTAACTAGTAGGGTACGAAAATGAGTAGCTAATTTACCTGGTATACCCAAAAAAGAATAATAAGGAAAGTGATATTTAAATCCAGAAAAATAAAAAAAAGTGTTCATTAAGTAGTCAAGGAATGTAAGGATGGAGAGGCAAGAAGAGTTTTATATGAACTTACAGCAGCAAGAATAACAAAAATGTATAAGACACAAGTATAATGTGATTGAAAAATCCAGAATGGAGGAAAGCTCATGCCTTCCTAGAGTAAAAATGGAAATAAATCACAAGTGGAAAGTTCTTTATGTCACTAGAAACTTCAGTTACTTGAGAGATAATGTTCACTCAACAGGCTTTTTGAAACAGATAAAATAATCAGATTTGCATTTTACAAATATTAAGATGGCTATATATGTAATTTGGGAATCTAAGGCTGGAGCAGTCCTCAATGGCAGTATACTAGCATTGACTCAGATGATAGAAAACAAGAGCTGGAAAATGAAGAGAGGAAGTGGCACTGGGGCTCAAAGTAATAGAGCATTTGCCTTGAGAGAACAAGTTCAGGGACAACACCCAGGCCCTGAGTTCAGTCCCATGATCAACAAAAAAAAAAAAAAAAAAAAAAAAAAAGGGAGAGAGAGAGTGAGTTCTTAAAAAGACAGCAGTTATTAGTTTACGTAAATGAAGAAGTGATCATTTATGTATTTTATTGTGGAGAGAGCCATAAGGAGACCTAAACTGATTACTGACTTTCTGAATTAAGTGGCATAATTTAGAACTATAGTACTCATTAAAAAGTTTACATTTTTAGGAGGAGTAACCTAAGGGCTATCCCAACAATTAAAAAAATACATATGAGGTCTGTTTATAATATGTAAGATTCAACTCTATTCTAATATATTTACTAAAGGAGAAGTAAAAGGACAAGACTTCTAAAGTAGAATACAATGTCCTATTATTATGGACCCCAAATAATGTCAATAAAAAGTTTTAAAATAGGTATTATTCATAAATACTTTTACTAAAAACTTTGTTACATCGGTCATTTTAAGTTTTTGCTAATATTTGAAGTTAAAGTACATTCATATAATGGAGTATTATTTGGCCCTAAGAATGAAATTAGGTTATTTTCAGAAAAATGGAAAGAGCTAGAGGACAACATGTTATGTGAGACAAGACAAGCTCAGAAAGACAATTATCACAGATCTTCACGCATATGCTGAACCAACACTTAGAAAAAAATTCTATGGCAAGACTATGAAAGTTGGATTGTTGGGGTGAACCAATAGGTAGGATGAGGGAAAAAGAAAAGGGTGACAAAAGGTGAATTTTATAGAAATACATTCTATTTGTATGGAAACAGCATAATGAAGGCCATCAACTACTATTTAAAACGCGGGTGGTAGAGAGATTGGGTTTAGAAAGAGTAATATACATACGGTGAACATTATTCATGTTGTAAATATCAGATACATAGGAAGCATGTACATGGTATTTACGGGCCCTTTGTATAATTAATATATGCTAATAATGATTTAAATGATTTTTCTTGGAAAGGAAGTGGGTAAGACTTACCAGGTATAACTTTTTTTTTTTTTTTTTTGGTCCGGTCGTGGGGCCTGAACTTTGGGCCTGGGCACTGTCCCTCAGCTCTTCAGATCAAGGCTAGCACTCTACCACTTGAGCCACAGCGCCACTTCCGACTTTTTTCTTTTTGCTTATGTGGTGCTGGGGAATCGAACCCAGGGCCTCAGGCATGCAAGGCAAGCGCTCTACCACTGAGCCACCTTCTCAGCCCCAGGTATAACATTTTAAAACAAATGAATTCATGTCTAATACCTGAGCCATTTTACATCTCTTACTTGCAAATATCAGTTCTGGCATACTGTAGCTTTAGTGCTAGCAAAATTCCTATCTGTATAAACTTATATACTCACTACTATGATTAAAAAGCATAAGATTACCCAATTCATTCTATTAAGCCAACATGACCCTAATGCCAAAACCAAAGAAAGACATTGTAAGGAAAGAAAAACAAAGACACTATACGTCTCATGAACCTAGCAGCAAAAAATGTAAACAAAATTTTTATCACATCAAACTTATTCAAATATAAAATGAAGCTTTAGAATTCTAGGAATACAAAATTCAATGTACCTCAACATATTAGCAAGGCAAAAAAACTATAACATTACTCCCAATGAATGAAAAAAGTTTTTGAGAAAAAATTAAAATTCTCAGACTTAATGCAACTCACATGGTAACATACTTGTCTAGCATACTACAGTCAATCTCCAGTACTAAAGTGAAAAAAACCCTCTCAATAAATCTGACCTAAATGGTGTTAATGAAGTTGACCATCAACATCATACTTGATTCTGAAAGACTGACTGTTTTCCTCTAGGATGAAAAACAATACAAGGACTTTAGCTTTCATCACTTCCATTTACATATTCTAGAGTTTCTACCCAATGCATTCATTCAAAAATAGTAATAGGAAAAAGGAATCATAACCAAGCAAGCCAAAATGAAAAGAAATGAGATTTATTATGGTGAAAACAAAATACTGAAAAAAGAGCAATCACATAGGGAACTAATTCCCACAATTATATCCAAATGTTGTATATAAAAATATCAGCTTCCTATTTTAAACTGTACAAGTAAATATTTTGATGATAAAATACTAGCAAGGAAATAAAGGCAAATTCTAAAGAACTTACTAAAATGAACATTTTTTTAAATACTGTTTTTTCCTAATTTCAGTGAAGTACTTTTTCTGTTACATTGACATATTCACTAAAGTGTAGAGATAAACTAAAAATCTATAAGTATGAACAGATCTTTACCATGTTGTCTCTAAATTCTATCATTGAATGTTACTTCATCAATGTTAAAAGAAACACAAAGGGGGATATAGCTTCAGAGTATAGAATTATGAAACAGAACCTCAAATTGGAATAGTCCTCTTTCAAAAAGGAAAGAAAATGGGCCAAGGAAAAACAAATCTACAAGGCTTCTAAAAGTATAATAGTAAGCCAGGCACCAGTGGCTCACACCTGTAATCACAGATACTCATGGGGCTGAGAGCTGAAGACCATGGTTCAAAACCAGAGGGGCAAGAAAGTCCATCAGATTCTTATATACAATTAACCACCACAAATCTGGAGATAAAGCTTAGGCTCAAAGTGGTAGAGCACTAGGCTTGAGCACAAAGGCTCAAGGACAGTGCCCAAGCTCTAAGTTCAAGCCCCATGCCTAGCACAAATATATATTAGTAATGGAAAAAGCTATGTCAAACTCTGACAATAATCAGTTGTATGGCTTTAAGAATCTACTTTCCAGGAAATAGAAGGGAGGTTTTTTTTTTTACTTTGTTGCTGTTTTCATCTTGATGTTATTTTATATATCTTTGGGAAAGTAAGGGGAGGCACAGAAGTGTAGGGACAAAGTGCCAACAAATGCAGCAGTGGTACTCACTAGACACTATGTTGAAAATGAACTATATAACTTGTGGGTAGGGATGAGAGGAAAAAACTGGGAGAGACAAGAAAAGGGGTGACATTGTCCAAAAAGAAATATACTCTTTACCTGGTGTATATAACTGTAACCTCTCTGTGCATCATCTTTATAATAATATAAAAACTTTTTTAAAGAATCAACTTCACTTACTCTAAATGAGTTTTTCTTATATAATAAAGGAGTGAGATTAGTTTATCTCTAAGTCAATTTCATCATCTTTGAATGTCTAAGACCCTGTGATAAAAAAACAAAAGCATGAGCTAACTGATATAAAATAGCAAAACAAATATATTTTTAAACCAATAAAGAATTTAAACAATTTTTATCTAAAATGAGGACAACAAAAGTTTTTGCTGTTTGGTTAATCTGAATAAATTTCAGGTAAGCACTTTTATTTTATTGGCAATAAGCTTAACTGTAAGAGAATTGTCATGCTTTCACTTCTGTACCTTGTTTGAGCGTAATGACACACGACCTCCACAACGAGCACAGAACTTTGTTTGGCAATATGAACAGTTATGGCCACATCCATCTGCAAACTTTGTTTTGTGGCAGATACCACAAGTTGGGGCATCACCCTTCTGTTCTTGCTGTTGCTGTGATTCTTCTCCCATCTTTTTTACCTGTTCCTTATACATTTCAAACTGTTGATGCAATTTTCTGCAGAAAAAAACAGATGTTTAAATTGGTTTCCTAATCAAATAAATATCACTGCAATCTATTGACATGATTTTATAACCAGAAAATACATGGAATGAGAATTAAAAATAAAAATTTTATTTTAATTACAGAATACAACTTGCATGGAGATATTTCTCTGAATAGAAATTCTAAAATTTCTTCCTATTATTTGTATCATATTAAATATATGATACAGGGCTGGGAAGGTGGCTCAGTGGTAGAGCGCTTGCCTTGCATGCATGAGGCCCTGGGTTCGATTCCTCAGCACCACATAAGCAAAAAGAAAAAAGCCGGAAGTGGCTCTATGGCTCAAGTGGTAGAGCGCTAGCCTTGAGCTGAAGAGCTGAGGGACAGTGCCCAGGCCCAAAGTTCAGGCCCCATGACCGGACCCAAAAAATAAATAAATAAATAAATAAATAAATATATGATACAATATTTAATATATTTAATATATGATCTAATATATGATCTAACATATTTAATATATGATCTAAAATATTTATAGTAGTATGTTTAAACATCCCAAAATATAGCAAGCTAATGTGATTTACACAGTGAAACTAAAACCTATGAACATCAAATCAATGGGATGTAGTCTCAACTGGAATGATCTAAAGAATCTAAACAGATCCTAAAGAGGTCAACAAACACAAAATGAGTGCTCTCACTAACTGTTTAAATGTGTATAGCAGTCTGGACATAGTCTGGCTATAACATTCTAAAATATTAATAGCCTAACAAATAGGGCTGTATAGAACAAAAAATAAAACTAGATTTTACTTTAAAATTAAAATAAAAAGTAAATGTCTCCAAGGAGAAATCAGACACACTGTTTTACATTTGGCAATAACAGAAAGAAACAATTGCCATTATGACAACTTAAGAAAAATCAGTTAAAATTTTAACAAATTTTTAAATGGGTTAACACAAACAGTTTGGAATAGCTTAAGAACCCAAACTCAAAGGAAATTCACATAAATAAGCATTTTCCCCTAGACCTCCATTGGATGTTTATAAAGAAGACTGATGTCAAGACATGAAACATAGAGCCCTTTTACTTAAGTGTATTGTGCAAGCATGCAAAAAGACTTGTAACTCCTGAGGGACAGGCACAATTCCCCAAACTTTCTCTCATTAAAAATTAAAAAAATTATGATAATAAGCTGCACACCGGTGGCTCATGCCTGTAATCCTAGCTATTCAGGAGGCTGAGATTTGAGGATCAAGGTTCAAAGCCAGCTCCAGCAGGAGAGTCCAGAAGAATCTTATCTCCAATAAAACACTCAGAAAACCAGAAATGGCACTCTGGTTCAAGTGGTAGAGCACTAGCCTTAAGCTGAAGAGCTGAGGGACAGGGCGCAGGCCCAGAGTTCAAGTCCCACAACCAACAACAATAAATAAATAAAATGAAACTTTAAGCCATGAGAAAGTAAACTCTATCATCTCCAGCATAGAGGCAAAGAGCCACTGATGCTATGAAAAAGTTTTTTAAAAACCTTCTGCATAGGCAGGCTCCAGTGGCTCACATATGTAATCCTAGCTACTCAGGAGGCTGAGATCTGAGGTTAAAGGTTCAAAAGCCACCCTGGGCACGAAAGTCTGTGAGACTGGTATCTCCAATAAATGACCAAAAAACCTGAAGTGTCACTGTGGCTCAAGTGGTAGAGCGCTCACCTTGAGCTAAAGAGCCTGAGGGACAGCGCCCAGGCCCAGAATTCAAGCCCTACAACCAACAAAAAAGAAAAAAAAACAAAACAAAAAAACCTCTGCAGAAAACTCAAAGTGGTACTGTGGCTCAAAATGGTGGAGCACTAGCCTTGAGCAAAAGAGCTCAGGAACAGAGCCCTGGCCCTAAGATCAAGCCCCACAACCAAACAAAACAGAACAAAACAAAAACAAAAACAACCTTCTGCCCATGAAGCAGTAAGCCATCCAGAATGGTACACAAATACAAACCAGAGGTATATTAGTACTAGAAGAACCTTGTGCCCACAAACTAACTTAAAATGCAAGGCAAATTTACTTCTATAGTAAGGGAAGACTCTGAACTCAGCCAGTCTCCTCTCCAAGGCCAAATAGCCAGGTTCTGTAAAAATATAGATGGTAGAAAAACCTGGGAACATCTTTCCCCAATCACCAGAAAAACATCACATAATAACCACCGTAATTACAGGGCAACATACCTTCTCTGTGGTACAGGTGTGTAGGAATGGCTAAAAGGGCATAAAAATACTTGATACTCCAGCATATATACTAAAGCACAAGGTAAAAACTGACCATTGCTTTGGAAAAGTTTTACCATCGGGGCTGGGAAGGTGGCTCAATAATAGAGCGCTTGCCTTGCATGCATAAGGCCCTGGGTATGATTCCTCAGCACCACATAAGCAGAAAAAAACTGGAAGTGGCGTTGTGGCTCAAGTGGTAGAGCGCTAGCCTTGAGCTGAAAAGCTGGGGACAGTGCCCAGGCCCAGAGTTCAGGCCCCAGGACCAACCAAAAAAAAAGAAAAAGAAAAGAAAAGAAAAGATATAATGATCGCCACAACAAAATCCAAACCTTTTTGAAGTCTTGATTGATGATTCACTATCCAATAGCAACAATCCCACATCCACAACAAGGAATAAATATAACACAAAACCATAAGATAAAGGAGAAAACCAAGAGCTAAACAATCCATCCTCAAAAGGTAGAAAATTCAACACACTTAAATTTGAAATGATATGTTAGGATAGATTATAACAGGAAGACTGTAAAATTGTTAAAATTACTAAGGATAGGTAGAAAAAGGTGAACATGAATGAATAAGAGAATTACAACAGAAAAATGAACTGTAAAAAGAAATAATCAAATGGAATTTTTGGTATCAAAAGACAAAGAGTTCCTTTAATGGGCTCATAAATAGATGAAAACATGCAATGAAAGAATCAATAGGGGCTGGGAAGGTGGCTCAGTGATAGAGCGCTTGCCTTGCATGCTCGAGGCCCTGGGTTCGATTCCTCAGTACCACATAAGCAAAAAGAAAAAAGCCGGACGTGGCACTGTGGCTCAAGTGGTAGAGCACTAGCCTTGAGCTGAAGAGCTGAGGGACAGCGCCCAGGCCCAGAGTTCAGGCCCCAGGACCGGACCCAAAAAAAAAAAAAAAAAGAATCAATAAACTTGAAAATTTAGGGGGGGTGAGGGGAGGATTGGGGAGGAAGCTAGGAAGGGATGTGAAGGGTAAACAAAGGAGGAGGCTGCAATGCTTGATAAGAAATGTACGCATTATCCTGCCCATGTAATTGTAACCCCTCTGTACAGTATGTTCTCAAAAAAAAATAAAATAAAATGAAAAAAAGGTGATCGTAAACAAACTATAAAAAAAAAAAAACTTGAAAATTTAGTTGGTAAAAATTATCAAAACTGAAAACAGAAAGATGAATAAAAAGAGTGGGGAAAAACATTTGAAGATATAATGACCAAGAATTTTCCTAAATTAATTATATCAAAAATAAAAAGGGTGGTTGTGGTGGTGGAAGAGGAAGAGGAGGAAGAGAAAGCAGCCAGAGAAAACAGAAGAAAGGAATTTGTTTTAATTAAAGCTGAAATCAATAAAAATCAACCAGGCTGAAATCTGCAGTTCTTGGCAAGCCCAGAAAAAATGATTCACAAGACCTCGTCTCAACAGAAAAGGTTTGACATGGTGGCATGGACTCCTCTTCTCAGCTACAATGGGGAATATAAACATCTTGGCCCACATATAAAGTCAAACCCTATGTCAAAATATGCCCAAAGCACAAAAGGGCTCTAGTGGAAATATTTTTCTTCCAAACATGAGGCTCTGAGTTAAAACCTCAGAACTGCCAATAAGAAGAAAAAGAGGGGGGGGGGGGGCCAGAGGAGGAAGAAGAAGGAAGGGGGAAGGGAAAAAAAGGGAAAGGAAAAGGAGGGAAGGGGATAAAGGGAGGGGAGGGAAGGGAAAGGAAGACAGGGGAGGGGAAGGGAGGGAAAGGAGAAAGGAGAAAGGGAAGGGAGAAGGGAAAGGAAAGGGAAAAAGAAAGGGAAAGGAAGAGAAGGGAAAGGGAGAAGAAGGGAGGGAAAAGGAGGAGGGGAGAGGGAGGAGAGGGGAGGGAGAGGGGAAAGGAGAGACAGACAGACAGACGGACAGACAGACAAACTGTTGCTGACTCTTTGAAAACAACCATATAGTTGACATAAGCAAAATTAGAGGAATAAGACTTGCCACTGCTAGCCCCCCAACAAAAACTTGAATGTAAGCAACTATCTAAATGTGAAAATTCCTTCACAAAAACTAAAAAAATGTAGGTAAAAGATACAGCTTCTGAATGTAACAAAGAAATAAGACATACTGAAAAAGGTCACCTCTCGACCATTTCAAAGAAGAATGGAAAGAAACAACTTCTGCTGTGGAAAGAAGAGGGAACTGAGTAGCAGACCCCAAAACCTAGTCCACCCCAGGAAAACACTGCTCTGACTCCATGACTCTGGCCTCCAGGCCAGTGCTTTCAGCCTGAGCATCCATGCCTGAAGAGGTATCAGATCCCAGAACTTTAGACTTCAAGACTGTTCAGCCATTTCTTTTTTTTTTTTTATTTTATTTATATTTTATTGTGAAAATACTGTACAGAGGGGTTACAATTACATGGGCAAGATAATGAGTACATTTCTAAATGCTTCTGACCCAGAAGCCCCAAGCTTCCGGTCCGTCTCAATAGTAGGCCAGCACCCAAGTCTAGGGCTTCAGCCAGCCAGAGGGGTCCCAGCCCTAGGCTGGTCCCCACATCCTGACTCCAAGCTAATATATACATTGAGCTTCCAGGTCCATCCCAATTCCAGATTTGATTATGTAGTTTGACTCCATACTTGTCTAACATACTTGTTCTCTAAGCCCATCCTATCATCAGGCTGTTCCTAGTAGTCGCAGCTCCAGACTCTCCCCAAGACCAAACTAGTTTCCATCTTACATCCATAATCATCCGATTCTAGATCAGCCTCTATGAGAACAGTTTCCAGTACTGTCTAGCACCAGACTACTACTCCCTTTGACCCCTGATTCCAGACTGCACTAAGTGTCAGAATCAATTTCAGTAGCCTCCCCTGGGCTTGTAAAATAAATTGAACTCAATGAAGAATTTAGTAGAGAACATCAATAGTGATATAACCAAGCAAACTATGGAATGTGAGAACTCAAAGACAAGTTTTTTGTTTTTTTGGTTTTGGGGGTTTTTTTTAGTCGTTGGTCATGGGGCTTGAACTCTGGGCCTGAGAGTTGTCTCTGAGTTCTTCAGCTCAAGGCTAGCACTCTACCACTTGAGCCAAGGCACCACTTCTGGAAGACAAGTTATTTTAAAATACACAGACCAAAAAGAATGAAAAGGAATAAAGAGGGGTTATAGGATTTATGGGACAATATCTAAAGAGGAAATTTTAGAGTTACAGGAATCCAAGCAGAAAAAGAAAAAATATTTTTAAAAGCTTTAAGAAGCAAAAGCAGAAATTTTCCAAATCTAGGGAAAGATGTAAGTATAAAAGGTCTCCTCCAATCAGCTTAATCTAAGCAATCTAATACATATGATCAAACTATCCAAAATCCAAGACAAAGAGAGGATCCTCTAAGTAGTAAGTAATTAAGTCATATATACAATAGTCCCAATCAGGTTAACAGCAGATATCTCAGCAGAAACTCACAGGTACTAGGTAGCAGTGGCTCACACCTGTATTCCTAGCTACTCAGGAGGCTGAGATCTATCACAACACAAAGCCAGCTCAAGCAGAAAATTCCATGAAACTCTTATCTTCAATTAACCACTATAAAGCCAGAAGTGGCTTCGGCCAAAAAAGTTAAGAGATAGTGCTTAGGCCAAGTTCAAGCTCCAGCACCAGCACAAGAGGGAGGGAGGAAGGGAAGGATGGAAAAAGGGAAGGGAGGAGAGAAAGATGAGAGAATCAAAAAACAAATGAAAAAAAAAAACTACCAACCAAAAATAACTTACTCAGCAAAACCACTCTTTCAAAATCAAGGAGAAACAAATCCTTCACAAATAAAGCAAAATACTATCTTTTAACTAGTTTATACTTCATTTTTCAGCTTTTATAGTTGTATAGTTAAAGATTTTTTAGTTGAGATTTCCCTTCATTTTTAGTTATTATAGTGATTTTTTTATTTGAGATCTCCTTTCATTTTTTAAAAGTTCTTATAGTTGTAGAGTTAGATTTTTGAGATTATTTTTTTTGGGGGGGTGCCCATCCTAGGACTTGAACTCAGAGTCTGGGCACTGTCCCTGAGCTTTTTTGCTCAAATCAGGTGCTCTACCACTTGAGCAATAGCTCCACTTCAGGCTTTTTTAGTAGTTAATTGGAAATAAGAGTCTCATGGACTTTCCTGCCTAGACTGGCTTTGCACCTCAATCCTCAGATCTCAGCCTACTGAAGAGCTTAGATTACAGGTATGAGCCACCAGCACCCAGCTGATCTCTTTTTCTGAGAAGGACATTTGTTGCTATTGAATATTCCATTTAGAATTGCTCTTTCTGCATTCCATAAGTTTTGGTACACTGTGCTTCCATTTTTGTCTCAAGAAATTTTTCAATTTCTTCTGGCTATTCAAGAGCATATGGTTTAATTTCACATATTTGCAACTTTTCCAACATTACTCATAATATTGATTTCCAGTTGTATATCTTATGATTGAAAAACCTACTTTGATATTCAGATTTTAATCTTCTTATGTTGTTGTATAGAACATTATGTATATTATATACCTATTTGATCTAAAATGTAGTTCAAGTCCTTTATTTCCTTATTGCTTCTATGTCTGGATGATTTATGTACTGAAGACAGTGAGTAATAAAGCCTCTTACTTTTACTGTATTGTAACCTAACACAATCATATCTATTAATATTTCCTTCATATATTTTGGTACTCCACTGTTGTATGCATATGTTTGTAATTGCTATGGCTTTTTTGTGATCGTATTCCATAGTCATAAATGACTTTATCTTTTGACATTGAATTACTTAATTACACCAGATCTGTCTGATAAGAAATAGGCCAAAGGGAGGTCTTCAAGCTGAAGTAAAAGGACTATAACTGGTAACACAAAACCTATGTAAATATAAAACTCACTGGCAAGACTAAGTACATAATCAAGTGAAGAATACAAAAATATTTAATGGTGTATAAATCACTTGTATCTTTGGTATATGATTAAAAGCCAAAATTATTTAAAAGAAGCAATTATAAATGAACAGAAAATAAGAACACAATGTATTTTTTAAACTGGGTTGGGAGTGGTGAATTGGGAAGATATTAATGAAAGGATAGAAAATTGCAATTGTATGGAGGAATAAGTTCAAGAAATCCAAACTATACTTAATGTGTTAAAAACCATATATTGCACTTTGAAAATCACTTCAGACAGAAGTGGTACCATGTGAAGACCTAGGTAAATGCTTTACCTCTAGAAGCTTTTGGTGATTTAAAACTCATTACTTCAGAGGTCATTCAGCTGAGCAGTATGTTGTTGGTTTCCAACTAGCTTTGTATAGAAGACACCTCTGATTGAAGCCACCAAATGAATTAAAGACTATTCTCCAATATGTATTTCATCTTGTCCCACAAAAGGAAGTTGCTTTACTCTATTTCTCCTGATACTCCAGGAGGGGAAAAGTAGCCTTTTTGAGATTTTCCTCTATTCTCTGAAGAAAATATACCTTTAGTATCCTATTAACTGGGAATTAGTTATTTCTTGGAGAAGAAACTAAAAAGATATGATTTGTAATACCTTCTAGTCACTAACTTTTCTTTAGATTTTTACAACTCAGAACATCCAGTGCCTATACATAACAGCAAGCCACACATTAGAAAGGCAGATAACCTAAATTTTTTAACTACTCTTGAAGACTGTGATTCAAAGCCAGCCCAGCAGATAGATCCACTAGACTCAACCTCCAAAATAAGCAGCAAAAAGCAGGCTACAGGTATAGCTCAAGTGGCAAAGCACCAGCCAACCAAATAAGCCAACACAGGGTCCTATGTTCAAAATCCAAAAAGCCAAAACACACACACACACACACACACACACACACACACACACACACACACACACACACACACACACACACACACACACACACACACACACACACACACACACACACACACACACACACACACACACACACTTGTGCCAGAACCCCCAGGAAAGATGGGTCTTTGGAGCCTTCATTTTCCAAATCATTTCCTTTGTCAACAACTTGCCCTCAATTCAGTGATTTTTAAGTGGAAAGCTATGAAAGTTTACCTTCTCACTACAAAAATATAAACATTTGATGTAATAGATACATTAGTGTGATTTCCACAATGTAGATAGATGTTAGAAAGATAGACAGACAGACAGACAGACAGATAGATGTTCCTGCACTTAGAGTTAAATCTCATAATTGAAAATATCCTGACAAATGAAGGCATTTAACATTCTGAACATAGCTACAGAGAAACTGCAGTGTGATTGTTTCACCCTCAAGACTGCATTAGGTAAAAGCCCAGAGCCACTGGTTCACACCCTTAATTCTAACTGCTGAGATATGAGGATCGCAGTGAAGCCAGCATGGGCAAAAAGAAGTTTGTGAGACTTTTATCTCCAATAAACTACTCAACGAGCTGAAAGTGGAGCTCTGGCTCAAGTGATAGAGCAATAGCCTTAAACAAAAGAAGCTCAGAGACAGCACCCAGATCCTGAGTTCAAGCCCCAGGGCCCATACCAGTAGATAGACAAATAAACAAATAAATAAACAAATAAGCCTAGCAAGGTTACATGACACAATACCAATGTCCATATATATATACATATGTATTTTTTATACTAGCAAAGAACAATTAAAAATAAAAAATTAAGTCTGTATAACATTCTAAAAAAGATTAAAAGATTCAGACATAAATTTAACAAAAGATATTCTGCTCATCTATGGTGAAAGTATAAAACAATCAAAATAATCAAATAAAACTTAAGAGAAAAAACATACTATAATTGCTAGTTGGAAGACAATATAATTAAGATTACAATTTTCTCCAAGTCCATCTTTAGATTGAATGTATTATCAATCAAAATCTCATCATAATTTCTTTGATAATTTGGCCAGATAAACTTTAAAATTTATAAGGAAAAGTAAAATTCCTATAATAGGCAAAATATTTTTAAAAAGAAAAAAGTTAAAAGAATCACACTACACAATTTCAAAACTTACAACAAAACCTACAATAATCAGGTCAATATGAAATTAGCAAATAACAAAAACATACACCAATGGAATACAACAGAATATACAAGAAATAGTCCAATATTAAGTAATAGATTTTTTTTACACAGGTACCAGAATCATTCAATGGAGAAATAGTCATTTTTCCCTCAGTACTCAGGACTGAGTTCATAGCCTTGCACTTGCTAGACAAGCACTTTACCACTTGGTTCACACCCCAGTCCTTTTGCTGTTTTGTTTTGATTTTTCAGACAGGGTCTAAAACTAACTCTGGCTTCAAACTACAATCCTTTTATCTCCACTGGGATTACAGGTATGAACCATGCTTCCAGGCTATAGAAAACATGTGCAAAAGTAATGAATTGCAGAAGTAAATAATCTATAAAACTACAAAAATTCTAGGAAGAAAATCTTTGTGACTTTATTTGGGCTAAACAAATACTTCTTAGACAGGTTAGATAAAATTTTCTTTAGTAAGGTAAAAACATATGAACTAGACAACAGTTAACAACAATACATAAATGAAGGACTATAGACTATTCTATTTAAGCTTTAGGCAGGACATGGAAATATGAACTTCATGTCATTGCTATGATCACGGAACATTTTTTAAGAAAGCTTTATCAACTATTTAGCATGTATAAAAGTATCCTTAACTTATCAATTATATAAATGTAAGTTTATATATAAAAACATTTATATCTGTGGCTCAAGTGGTAGAGTGCTAGCTTAAGCTGAAGAGCTGAGAGACAGCGCCCAGGCCCACAGTTCAAGCCCCATGACTGACAAAAAAAATTTTATGTATAAATTTGGCTTTGCTATTATAGTTTGTCTACTTCTACAGGATTTGATTTCATTTTCATAACATTCCACACAAGAAAAAATCAGATCAACAATTACTAGGAGCTGGAGTAAAGTGAAAGGATTAGCTACAAATGAGCACATAAACTTTGGGAAGTGAAGAAAATATTCTATGATTTGATTACAATGGCACATATAGAAATGTTTATATTTCTAAAATCTCAACACACACATCATTTTAAGTGAACCATTAAATGACCTCTGCATTCAAGCTTCTCCCACTGAGAAGTCTTATTTCTATATGCGTAAATTGGACACTTATTTGTACATTGTTCCATATTGTACATTTCCACTGCATTCCTGTAGACATACTTCTAAATGAATATCTTAACACCACCAGGAAAAAGAACAAGAAGGCAGAAAAAGAAAATTAGAAAGAACTATGCTGTTTCAGCTCTAAAGATATTGAAGAGTAAGACGAGTTACCAAAGTACACTGAAACAAAAATCAGATGTCCAGGTAAGTTAACTGTGCCTCAAGGAACAAGTTCCTTTTCACACATGTAGAAAAGGAGAGTCAAGTTGGTAGCAAAGCTAGTTATTAAGTTATTACAGAGGACTAAATGAGAAATATTTAAAACTCTATTACTTTAGGACTGTAATAATCCCAGAGACAGTAGCACAATTAATGTTGCAAAATGGATCAAATGGTCCCAGTCATAGTATGAAAAGAGATGGAGACACTGCAATCAAATAAAACTTGATTTCAATCTTTTGAAATAATAAAGAAGAGTTTTAGAGAGATTTCATAGTATTTGTTCTATCAACCCTATACAATGGAATACCACTACATAAAGGGGTGGTAGTATACAGGCCGACCAAAGCTAATACATTGCTTGCCAAGAGAAACACATCCTTCATTCCCATTTATACATGCACAAAACTCACTCTGCTTCCTCCTCTGTCACTATGAACACAATCTAACCAAGACTACAATCCACTTCTTAATTCTTACTCCATATATCTAAAACAAACTGATTTTTTTTTCAGTGCTCATGTTAATTGGTCTTCTAATACCTTCCCATTTTCATTGATTCTCATAATATTCACTTCATTTTCTTCCTATACCTATGGCCTTTCATTTACTTGGAAAGACAAGATTCAGGATTTCTTTTATTTTATTTTAAATAGAGCATGTTAGCCTATTTTATTCATATATTCCTAGCTCAAACTTCTCCTTGAGGTTCAATATTCAATTTTCTACTTAACCTATTTGAATTTCTCAATGCTACATCAAAGTCAATATGCACAAATATGAATTCATAATTTTCTGTGCAAACCACATTCCTTTCCAGTGTTCCCTACTTCATAAATGAATGCCACCACTCAATTTTACAGGTCTGAAGTCCAGAATTACTTTGAAAAAATGTCTCTTTCCCTGAAATAGAATGTTTTCATTTCTCATTACAAAGGATATTTTTGCTGGATACACTAATCTAGGCAGACAACTTTGTTTGGGACTTGAAATGTATCACTCCAAGCCCTAGCCCTACTGACATCTAGTTTGTAGTGACATATGTCTCCTGTACCTAGTGACCATCTTTTCCTTAAGACTGGTTCTTCTATTATTTTAGCTGAATAGATTCTCTGTCTCTTTAGCTTGTAACTCTTCTCCTTTTATGGCCATGACTCATAGGTTTGGTCCCAGAGGTCTTGCTATTCCATCTGTATTTCCATTTTGTTTTTTCAGTATCTTTGACTGGACTACTTCTTCTACTTTATATTCAGTTCCTAAAACTCTGTTTTCAACTTGTTCTGTTTCATTAGCTAGGTTTTCAAGATTTCAATTTGATTTTCTTCAGAATCTCTTTATTCTTATTGATTCCCCCTTAATACATTATATTGTCTTATTTATTTCATTTGCCTATTTGAATTCTCTTTTATTTTTCAGCTTGTTTATTTTATTCTCTTATTTTGTTAAGGTACTTAAATATGTCCTCTTTAATAGTACCAATCATTATTATCATTATTCTCTTGTGTTCATTGGTTGGAATTCACCCACTGAACTAATGGTTTGAGTCTTCTATTGTACTATTATTGACTACAGAAGACATGTTAGATTTTTTCCCTATATTCCTTGTGCTTCCACATTGGGATTTAGGCATTTGAGGCCAAGTCTGAATGTTCAAGTAGACCAGTGCAGTGGCAGGGCTGAGGAAACACAGGACAAAAAACAAGCTTTCACCCAGTTCCCAAAAAAAAAAAACAAAAAAACAAGGCATGATTCTCTGCTCAGACCAAGCTAATTCACTGAAGCCCCTGAGCATATTGGTTGCCTGCTCCTGAGATGGTATCATTTCAGAGGCTTCCTGTCTTCCTTTATTGAGAGGCACTGTTGGGTAGAGCAAGTTCCCATTTGTTCTACATACCTTCCAGGTAGTGTTCCCCAGGACAGCAAGCTACTAGGCTATACCATAATGCAATACATATAGCCAATTAGATTGACCTTCCTAAAAACTGTTCATTTATATACTTCACCCAATACTTTAGATTTCCTGTATTTTTCTGCTTGGTTTGAAGAAGTCCTCCATATAGTCTACATATTAATCCTTTGTAAGTTAAGCATAACAAATATCTTCTCCAAGTCTGTCCTTTTTTTTTTTTTTTGGTCAGTCGTGGGGCTTGAACTCTGGGCGCTGTCTTTCAGCTCTTCAGCTCAAGGCGAGCTCTCTACTGCTTGAGCCACAGCGCCACTTCCGGTTTTCCAGTTGCTTACTGGAGATAAGAGTCTCATGAACTTTCCTGCCCCGGCTGACTTTGAACCATGATCCTCAGATCTCAGCCTCCTGAATAGCTAGAATTATAGGGGTGAGCCACTGGCACCAAGTCTGTCCTTTTGGGGTAGTCAAAACATTAGTTTTTCTTGTCACCATCTCTGTGTGTGTGTGTCTGTGTGTGTGTGTGTCTGTCTGTGTGTGTGTGTGTGCGTGTGTGTGTGTGTGTGTGTGTGTGTGTGTGTGTGTGTGTGTGTGTGTGTGTCAGGGCAACGGTGGCTAACACCTGTAATCCTAGCTACTCAGGCGTCTGAGATCTGAGGATGGCAGTTCAAAGGCAGCCAAGGCAGAAAAGTCCATGAGACTCTCATCTCCAATAAATGACAGAAAACGGAAGTGGCGCTGTGGCTCAAGTGGTAGAGAGCTAGCCTTGAACTGAAGAGCTGAGGAACAGCACACAGACCCAGAGTTCAAGCCCCACGACCAACAACAACAACAACAACAACAAAAACCTTTCATATATATATATATATATATATATATATATATACATATATATATATATATGTCAGCCATATATATTCCTAAAATTAATCACAAAAAAGTTCTAGTCTCTTTGAATAGATTTATAGCTATTAGAAGTTTTATAATCTTGTGTCTCATAATAAAGCTTTTAATGGATCTGAATTTTAGTTTCACATGTAATATGATGCTGAAATTTAATTTTAATCTTTTCTATAAGGAGAATCTATTTTCCAAGAATCACTTACTAAACAGTTCAACCTTCCTTCCATTAATTATGATACCAACTTATCAAATATTAAGTTGCCATATTTACATGTTTATGAACTTTGCCTTCTATTTGATTGGTGGTTGTGTCTTTTCATACTCCAGAAAAACTGTCCCAACCAAACTCCAAATACAATTAAAAGCCCATAAGATTTAAATACATAAACTTTTTTTTTAATTTTATTTTATTTTATTTGTGAACATACTGTACAGAGGAGTTACAATTACATGGGCAGGTATAATGCATACATTTCTTACCAAGCATTGCAGCCTCCTCCTTTGTTTACCCTTCACATCCCTTCCCAGCCTCCCCCCTCCCCCCCATCCCAATCCTATTCCTTCCCCCACCCCCTGCACCAACTTTGTAAAGCTCTTTTTGGACATGACAACTTGTACTTCTCATTGTTGCAACAGGTCCACCTGTATCCTTAAACAACTGGTTTTTCCCCATCTCCTCCACAAGTTATACTGACATCAAATATAGTGAAAGCAGGGGTTATACTGTGGGGGAGGGACATACAAAGCAACAAAGAGATAATCTTATAAATGCGTTAGAAACACATGCATGAAAGAAAAAAAACATTAAAATACACATCTAAGGGTTCATTTTCCTGACATCACATTATCTGACCTTTTCCACTTGACTCATACATATACTAGATATTACAGATAAGGGAAACCATGGGACCTATGTATAAACTTGAATGTATAACTTCCTAGTGATGTAGATCAGAAATCAACAAAATTTTAGTAAATAACCAAATAATAAATATTTTAAGCTTTATAAGCTACAAAGTCTCTCTTGTAATTAATTACTCAACTCTGTCACTGGGATTTGAGGGCAGCCATATCAAAGCCCAAATAAATGAGTTTAACTATAGTCTGATATAGTTTATTTAGAAAAACAAAGCAGCAAGAAGGATATCACCCATAGGACATATTTTATAGGAACCTGATGTAAACAAGAGTTGAAGAAACCTAAGCCTCATGGCTCACATCTGGAATCTTGGCTACTTACTCAGGAGGGTAATACCTAGAGGATTGAAATTAGAAACTAGGCCAGGCAGAAAAGTTCGTGAGACTTGACCTCCCTAGCAAAATGCAAAACTAAAGGTTTAGGTTATAGAACACCAACTATGAGCAAGCAAGCCCTAAGAACAAGCTCCTGAGTTCAAGGCCTAGAGGGGGCATAGAGGGGAGAGACATACACAATAATGCATAAATTTAGAATTGTTGCTTTTTTCACTTTATTTCACAAAGCTTTCTTACCCAAATCTTTAATGTATATCTGTATCTCCGACATCATGTCACATAACATCACTAAAGTAACTTCAGTATTTTGAATAGTATTTTCTTCACTTATGTATTCTATGAAATGAAAACACTTTTAAAATAATATTTATTGCTATTCCTGGAAATGTTATATCCAATCATAGTTTTATTGTCATTTTTCCACTTATCCTTCTTGTATATTTTCAAGATCTTCACAAATTAATCTCTTACATTACTCCCCCTTCTATTAAAGGTTCGTTTATTAGAATTTCAAATACTTGCCATTGTAAGCTGATTCCTCTACAAATTTCTAAACTGATGCTGAATTTCTTTTCCCCTTTCAGAAATTCTAACATGTAATCTCTGTAAGTATAGGCAATCAAATTTTTAATTATTTATTTGAGAGTCTTCTAGGATGCTGTGTTTTTCTCCAAGTATTCCCTCACAGTTCACTAAGGAAATTGAGGGATCCTCATTAGACAGATTTATAATGAACCAAAATAAGGAAATTTCTTTTTATTGGAGAATGATTTAAGAAGGTAATACAGAATCTTAACTTTGTAACTTATTTTGATATTTGATCAAATGGGTCTGGCCCCTTTGCTTTTCTTTGTAGAAATTATTCTACTACCCATAAAATATTTTTTTATCCACAAAATACAATTCTTTTAATCAAGTTCCATGAAAATCATAGTGGAATTTTTATTGAAACCATATGACAATTCTAGGTTAGTTTTAGAGAATCAATACGTCTTTACAATGTTGAGCTAGCTACAAACATGGTAAGTGTCTATTTATTGGTAATCCTTTAAAAAAGTGAAAAATGTTTATGCTGGCTTTACAGATGACTTTTTAACTCAAACTTTTGAACCTTAATTTATGATTCATCCTCAAGGAATCCATGGATGACAGTTATATTTCAGTTTTATTTGCTTATTTTGCAACTGCTTATTTTCATCTTTTATGAAATCTCCATAACTGGGCATTTGTGGCTTACTCATAATCCTAGCCACTCAGCTTAGATCTAAGGATTCTATTTAAATCTAACGATGCCACTCAGACAGGAAAGTCCATAAGATTTTTGTCTCCAATTAAACACTGGAAAGCGGGAAGTGGAGCTGTGGCTCAAGTGGTAGAACACTAGTCTTGAGCAAAAAATCTCATTGATAGGCCCAGGCCCTGAGTTCAAGCCCCAGGGTAGGTACAAAAAAGCAGGGGAGGGGTATCCATAAAGATTCTGTGTGGACTCTAGATTTTCACACAATGAGACCAAAGGAAGATGTTCTTAGGAGAGGATCAAAAGGCTCAATAGCTATGTGCATATGGTCAAAATGATGGTGATAGAATTGAACTCCAAGAAATGCAAATGAAAGGGTTTTTCATTATTTTGCATTTTGTTTTGTTTTTGTTTTCTCCTTTGTCATTGTTTTTTATTTCTGTACTTTTTGGGGGGGAGGGGGGTCCGGTCATGGGGCCTGAACTCTGGGCCTGGGCGCTGTCCCTCAGCTCTTCAGCTCAAGGCTAGCACTCTACCACTTGAGCCACAGTGCCACTTCTGGCTTTTTTCTTATGTGGTGCTGAGGAATCGAACCCAGGGCCTCGAGCATGCAAGGCAAGTGCTCTACCACTGAGCCACCTTCCCAGCCCCGTTTTCTGTACTTTTTGTCTTATATGTAAGTTTATCTGTTTGGGGGGCAGTAATGGAGACCACAGAAATGGTGGGACAAAGGTTGAGAAAATACAGCATTGATACTCACTAGATACTATTGTGAAAATGAACCATACAATTTGCAGGTGGGGACAGGGGATAGGAGTGCCTGGAGGCAAATACAGAGAAGAACAGGGAAGAGGTGAAACTGTTCAAAAAGAAATGTACTCATAACCTAACTTATATAACTGTAAGCCCTCTGTACATCACCTTTACAATCAGTTTGTCTATTTGAAGTTCTGTGAAAGAAAACAGATTCAGGGCCTCTATGAGCTCTTTGTATATTCTAAGTCAAGTATGATGGCAAATGCCTGTAATGCAAGCCCTAAGGAGGTACAGGCGGATTATATCAAGTTCAAGCCCACCGTGGGTTATTTAGCAAGGCTCTACCTCAAAAAAGAATATATATATATATAATATATAGATATATAGATATATGTATATAGATAGATAGATAGATATACACATAAAGAGAGAAATATATCCAAGTTCTATATAAAGTTTTAGTAGAAAGAAAAGAAAGTTCTCCAACAATTTTCTGAAACTAATATGATATTTTCTGCTTTTCATTTCGATAACTCTTCTTAACGTCTATTAACGTAATTTACTTAATTGCACAAAGGGATTACACACATACATGTAATGCATTTAGATCAAATTTACTGAATAGCCAAGTTCTCAATGAATACTTTAATTACTGATGAATCACACATTGTATTTGCATAATTTGATAGGTGAATGTGGCCCACTTCTGGTCATCAGTAAAATAGGACAGTTTGGGACATGTATAGGTACTGGACAGAGATGCAAACAAACTAGAACATAAAACAATTGAAACACACACTAAAATAAATATAAAAGAAGAATGATACTAGAGTATAAAAACAATCATTAGGTATAAATATATTAATAAAAGAGAGTTTAAAAATTTTTAAACATCATGCCCTTTAAAGTTAGGAAAAATTGTAGTAGGTATCAAACAGATTTAATTTCAACATAAAAGATTTCAAATGCAAAGCATAAAAGCAGATGAAATTTAGAAAACTGAGAGTATTCTCATTTGGATCAAGGATACATAGGGGAGGGAAGAGAGAAGGTATGTAGGGGAAAATCAAAGGATGAGGTAACAATGCTCCATAGGAAATGTACTCATTACCTTACTCATGTAACTGTAACCCCTCTGTACAATATTTTACAATAAAAAAAATATAAAAAGGTATACATAGAGAATGAAAAGGAAAAAAATGAGAAGGTAGAAAGAAAATCTGATGGAGAATACTCTAAATTCCAGGCTAAGAATTATTACTCATAATATTTGATATCCGACTTAAGTTTTTGACATCACAATTTAAAGAAAACAGTAAAATATTGCTGAGAAATTACAAAGTTATTCACATGGATCAGTTATTGTATTTAGACTAAAATATATTTCAAAACATATTTTATATTGCAAAAAATAAATAACCTCATTGAAAAACTCTAAAGTCAAAAGTCACATGAAAGATTAACTTTTTCTCTTAAATACAAATGACTTTGCAGGGGAGGGGAAGTCGAATGGCTGTTTCAGGAGTTTTGATTTGGTCTTGGGGTTTTTTTGTTATTTTTCCCAATAAGATTTTGCTATGAAGCCCAGGGTAGAACTGAATTCAAGATCCTCCGGTCTTAGCCTCAGCCTCCTTAGTGCTGAAGTTACAGGTACTGTATACAGCACCTCTCTGTTTCTTTAAAAAGTAGGGACAGCTTCTCCCTCAAGCTAATGTGAAGGGCCCTAACCCTGGGTGGGTAAGGTAAATGAAAGGGACAGGCTGAGTTCTTATTATCTGTACTCTTCACGATCAAAAACTACTTCTAAGCACACACTGGTGGCTCATGCCTGTCATATTAGCTACTCAGGAAGCTATGATCTGAAGATTGAGGTTCAAAACCAGCCTACACAGAAAAATCCTTATTTTCTTATTTCTTTCTTATTTTTGCTTATCTTCAATTAACTACCAAACACCTAGAAGTGGAGCTATGGCTCAAGTGTTAAGAGTGCTGGGAAGGTGGCTCAGTGGTAGAGCGCTTGCCTTGCATGCCTGAGGCCCTGGGTTCAATTCCTTAGCACCACATAAGCAAAAAGAAAAAAGCCGGAAGTGGCACTGTGGCTCAAGTGGTAGAGCGCTAGCCTTGAGCTGAAGAGCTGAGGGACAGCGCCCAGGCCCAGAGTTCAGGCCCCACGACCGGACCCCCCCCCCAAAAAAAAAAAAAGACTGCTAGCCTTAAGCAAAAAGCTCACTGACAGCAACCAGGCCCTGAGTTCAAGCCCCAGGACAGGCATAAATATATCTATAGATCTATAGGTCTGAAACCTATATATGTACTCTTAGGAAGAGAAATGAAAAAAAAAAACCACTGCCTTAGACTCTTTATAGAAAAGACTATATATAATAAGTCATGTCAATAATGAACCCTTCAGTAGCTGAGTATGGTAAACACACCTGCAAACCCAGCTACTTTAGAGGTAGAGGAAGAAGGCAACAGTATCATAAAAGATGACAATGTAGGCAAAGGAAAAACTTAATATAAAACAAAACAAATAAAAATGAAAAGGCTGGAGACATAGCTCACTCCCCAGCACTAAAAATAAAAATAAAAAATTCATTGAAGAAAACACTTCATTACAAACTCCAAAATGTTGATCCTTTTATCACAACTGAAAAGATACAAACCATTTTCCCTGCCTTGTTGAAATCTCACTATCAGAAGATAAAATATGTTAAGCCCATGTCTACTCAAGAATAAAAAAGTACTGATATTTCTATAATCTGTGGTCCTCTTTTTAAAAAAGTTTTCATTTAATGTTAATCTTACCTGTTCTTATACTTTAGTATCCCTAATGGTCACCAAATATTTCTTAGTATGTTTTCATATATTTTCACTGCTATCACTTTTAATTTCCTTAATCATTCATTGCCATCTAGAAGAAATTAAAAACTTTATAATCCCACTAACAAAACTTCATAGATATTCCCGGAAGCACTAGGAACACTAGACTAGGAATGAAATTTCCTTCCTTCAGACATAGTAATATATAAATTTTCTTCACATTATTTTTTTAATTTGATTTTAGTGTAGAGATGCTGTAACAGAGGGGTTACAGTTACATGAGTAAAGTAAGGAGTACATTTCTTGTGGAGCATTATTACTCCCTCCTTTGTTGTTCTCCCATATTATTAACTGTAACTTGATCTAAGTCATTACAGGATTTTAGTAGTCCCAGAGGTAAGAATGAATACTGGCGGTCTTCTTGTAACAATAATTTCTCTGGCTAATCTTTAATGTTACATATCTTGAAATTTCCATCTCAGAAAATAAAATAAAAATCAAATATAAATTAACTATAGGATTTTGTTGCTACTGCTCATTGTATAGATGTTGTCTGTCTTCCTGTGTGTGTGATAATACATTTGAGACTTCCCTACAGTAAATATGTTCCATAATAATATTTGAGACGATAGACTGTAAGCAACAATGAACTATTATGTCACTTCTGTCTTACACAATGAATAAGTGTGGGTTGTGAACTTCTTAAAGAGTGTTTTTAACCATTAAAAAATTAAAAGAAATGGAATCAATGTCTTTAATTTCAGGCCAGTGTGAGAATAAGCTGCTTCATTTCTCAAATTACAATTCATAACCTAATGAACTATTCAGTGAAAATAGAATTACATAATAGAATAGCATAATAAATAGTGGATATTCTAATACCCCTAGCACATAATTGGGCCCTCAGAATTATTACAATAAAGAAATTCATTTAAGCATTTTAAAACAACCTTTCCAAAGTTATTTGACCAAACACTAAATTTAGGAATTAAAATTATTTAATGTTTTCTAGAACTTATATTGAAATGCATTCTGAAATATATTGCATTATTGAAGAAAGATGTTTTACTTAGAAGAAATGGTTTATATTATTTATAAAACAAATGGGGAAGGGTTGGGGAATTACCACTTCTTTTTACTCGCCTGTAAATTATCCTTATCTACTTTTTTAAGACTTCTATGGGATAATTAAAGGTAGAATTATCAGACGCTAACCTAACAATTTCCTCTCTGAAGGGTTATTATTCCAAGGGCAGTATTTTAATACCTACTCTTCAGTATGTTATACTATCAGAGATAATATTTAGTCTATATAGATCAGCTTACTTACGTCTGGGGCTCCTTTTCATTTTGTTGTTTTTGCTGGGGCTGAAGAACGTTATTTACCAGTTCAGTGATCCCACTAAAGGGAAACCACCTGTTTAAATAAGCAAATAATGTGACTGAATAACCAAATGAATAACAATGTAGGTTAAATGTAATAATAAAAATACACAGGCACAAAAGCTACAGCCAATGGAAATGTGAGGTCCAATTATCATCAAGGCAGTCAGAATATAGGGAAATTAAGTTTCAACATTTAACCAGTCCACAAGCAGGCAGCAAAAAACTACATCCAATCACTATGTGGATGAAGTAAGAAGCTGCAGGCAGCTCTCTTACAAGCCAGAGAGTCAGAAAGCAGAAGACACACTAGCTGCAGCCTATCCAGTATTAGTGTATGCTAATACCATCAAAGGTGCAGGAAGCAGAACGTGGCAGAAAGTACAGAAGTCACTCTACTGCACTCCATTTACTTACTGTGTCGGTTGTGGTTTGTGTTCTTCTTTGACCCTAAAAAGATAAGTTTGCACAACTGAGTGCAATGTACGAGGAAGCAATTTCTATCTACAGATTAGTGGTCATACATGATATACATGAAAAATTTGAATTCTTCATAGAAAAAGTTAGCTCTTCAACATATATTAGCATCATACATTAAAGCAATTTTATACACGAAAACCAGAATCTGAATCATTTGTTTTTATTCTAAAACTCTACTGCTCTTTGAAAACAATGATTTAGTTCTGAGATTGTTTGCATATTTTATTGATACTAAGCTTTAAGATATAATTCTTTTAAAGTATTATATTAAAATTATATTTAATTGATTAAAAATAATTTCCTATTTACTTTGTAAATTTCTTCCTTAATACAAACTGAAGTCAAGCCATAAATATTTTTAAAGAACAGGAATTTATGAGTGGATTTTTTTAAACCTTACAAATTGATTCTTTATACTTCAAAAAATAAAGAAATAGATGAAGAAAAAAAAGAAATAGGTGAAGAAATTTGGGGTGGTATTTTCCTAATCTCTCTAAAAATACCTACTAAAAAATTAGTGTATTAAGTTTGAATTTTTTATGTTTAAGTAAATTATTCATATAATTATACCATAGTGAAAACTAATTTAGATAAATACTATCTAAATAACTATAATCAAGCCTCAAACTTCTACTTTGCAGAGTTCAACAATCTTATCCAACACTACACAGAAAGAAATTTTGCTCTCTGATTCACAGGTGAGAAGAAAATAATTTTTACATGGATTCGTGGTCAGAAACTACTAGTTTGTAAGTAGGCAATTAACTATGTTAGGCATGATGTGAAGAAGACATTCTTGGGATTAGTATTATTCACTTCTTGTTATACTTTATTAAAATCATGTTATTCATTCCATATACCTACCAGTATATATTCTTTTCAAAATATTTGGGAAATGAAGTAGAGAACTGGCCAATATAGAGAAAAATATGTGTATATATGGACTAGACATTTTAAAGGAAGAGAAAGATCATGTAGCATAATGAAGATTCCTGAAATTAGTTTTCTCATAAGTTGCTTATGACTGGTCCAGTGAAATATTTCTGTGGTTCAGAAATCAGCTGATTAGCCTTCAAAGGAAGTCTAAGAATTGATAACTAAAATTGGTATCAAAATCTGGGACTTTCATTACAAAGTTATACTAACAATGGACATTTAATCTCTTTAAATTTACCTTCTATTAAACTGTTGTTAACTTGGTAGGATTAAGAGACACTTAGAGATTAGTAAATCATACCTCTGGATAGATCTATGAAGGCATTTCCATACACAATTTACTAAGAAGGGAAGACCCACCCTGACTGTGGGAGGTACTATCCAATAGTATAGAAGGAGACATAGAATAAAGAGTAAAGAAGAAGAAATCCCACGACCACAGGTTGCCTTTTTCACTCTGTGCTTCCTGGCTGCCATGAGGTAAGCAGCAACTGCAATCCTGTTGCCATAACCTTCTGCCTCACCTCAAACCCAAAGCAATGGATCCACCTCACTGTAGACTAAATCACCTACAACTGTGTGAAAAAATAAATCTCCCCACTTAAACCGTGTTGGTCAGATATTTATCACAGTGGCAAAAATTCTAACAACTAAATATATGCCATTCAAGCTTCAGAAAAGCTCATGACAGTAATTTTGAAAGATATCTAAGAGCAACAAGAAACCAACAATATGTTGTTTACAGGAAACCACTTCAAATGTAAAAAAAAAAAAACAAGCAAATAGCAAAGAAATGGAGAATAGCATGCTAACAATAACAAAGAGAAAACTGAATTAGCTATATTAATTTCAAACAAGCCAAACTACCAAGAAAGGAAAATAAATAAGAATAAAAAAGGAGCATTCCATAATGACAACAGGTGAACTGCTCAAAAGACATAACAATTCTTAATGTGCATGTACTTACAACAGCAAAGACTCAAAACAGAGGGTTTAAATAAAAGGCCAGGAACCAATGGCTCATGACTATAATCCTTACTACTCAGGAGGCTGGATCTGGTTATCTAGTTCGGTCAGCCCAGGCAGCCAAATCCAGACTACAATTAATGAGCAAATAGCCAGAAGTGGAGATATGACTTACAGCTTTTTAAAAAGCTAAGTGAGAGTAAGGGGCTCTGAGTTCAAGCCCTGATACCAGCACCAAAAAAAAAAACTGACCTGCAATTAGAAAATGAGAAATAGATGAACCCACTGTTACAGCTTAATTCCTCATACCTATATCAATAAGTGAGTGACAAGCCTAGCTGGTACAAAAATCAACAGATAAAGTTGAACTGGCTAAGCCATGATAATAAATGCCTTAGGGAGGTTTTGGCAGGAGGATTATGAGTATAAGTTCAGCTGTAACAGATAGCAAATTTGAAGCCAACCTAGGCTGGGTTTCATAAGAACACCCTGTTTAGAATTTTTTTGAAATATATAGTTGGCTCTAATAGTATCATCAATAAAATGGATCTGATTAACATTCTATAGTACTTCAACATAAACAGAAAATGCCTTCTTCTTAAGCTCACAGAAAATATTCACCAAAACACAACATAAAACACACTTTAACAGGTTTTAAAGTCTACTAACCATACAACTTATGCTTTGGATTCCAATGGAATGAAACTATAAACCAGTAACAAAAATGCAGTATAATGGAACATCCAAAATCATCTGGAGATAAAACAACCTGCTTCTCTTTAATACATGGGTCAAAGAAGTCTCAAAAAAGAAAAGTTTAAAAATATTTTGAATTAAATGAAGTGAAAATACAACCTTTCAAAAGTTGTGAGAGGTAGCTAAAGCAGAACTTAGATGAAAAAAAAAAAATTAGCAGCTGATAAATATCAGAACCTACCTACAATCAGTAAGTTTAGTTTCTATCTTAGTAAACTATTTAAAAATAGCAACATAAGCCAGTTGCCAGAGGTTCATGCCTGTAATCCTAGCAACTGAGGAGGCTGAGATCCAGCCGGGTTAGGAAAGTCCTTGAGACTCTTATCTGCTATGAACCACTAGAAAAACCGGAAGTGGTACTGTGGCTCAAGCGGTAGAGTGCTCTCCTTGAGCTGAAGAGCACAGGGATAATGCCCAAGTCCAAAGGTCAAGCCCCATGGGTGGGGGTGGGGGCAATGTATCTACAGAAAGCAAAAGAAAAGAAATACTTTTAAAAAAAAATAGAGAAGTCAGTGAAACTTAAAGTAAGAAATCAATAAAGTTAACACCATAAAAAGCAGTTAAGTTGATAAATTTGTACCTAAAGAATTCTTTCTTTGATAGGGGAGGGAGGATAGTACAAAAGACTCAAAAGATTAAACCCAAGGTCTTGCATATACCTGGCAAGCTCCCTACCATGTAAGCCATTCTCCCACTCCTGAGATTAATTCATAATCCCTATAAATCATTTAAAAAGTCAAATAGAGGATAGCAGAATCCTCATACTCAGTAAAGAATGTGACTGATGAATCTATATAAAAGAAGGCATAAGAAGTGAATTTAATCAAAGTACATTATATGTACATGCATAAATATCACAATGAAAACCTTGTACAAATTAACTTGCGCTAATAAAAAAGAAAAAAAAAATAAATGTATACCATAATCTCCCTGATGGGAGTAAGGAAAAAGAGCTGCATAAGTAACACTGTGAAGCAGTATTTTAACTGGATAACTATAATAGTAAAGACAAAAACCAACTTAAACACTGTACTCCAGTAACCATTTATACAAGTCAACAAATTTGAAACTACTTTTGAGAGTGGGACGACAAATAAATTATCATAGAATTCTCACTGACAAAGAAGGAAGTTGTAAATAAGCAGAGATCAGGCTAGAAAAAAGCCTACCTTTGGTGTTAGGTTAACATACTTATATAGAGAGATCAGGGGAAGCAAAGGAAGGGGTAATATTGTCCAAGAAGCACTGTACATATTACCTGACTTACAGAATTAACCCCTTTGTACAACTCCTTAATAACAATAAAAATGCAAAAAAACCAGAGATGTATACAGATAAATATATGACATATAGACAAGTAACTAGAGTTATAATTAAAAAAAAAAACAGATATACAGGGTATATTATACATACACATACTTCCTCATGAAGTCCCCTAAGAAGGCCTAAACACAATTATACCTCAGTTACCATAAGCACACATAGCATAGATCTTGGTTTCTAAACACTTTTCTCCAACCAAAGGAATTCAATGATACTTGGAGAAATAGCTGAAGTTTCCAAAAGGGAAGAAAGAGAGATGGTTTCCCTTATCTGCAATAACTAGTATTATATGTCTAGGACAAGCAGAAGTCAAAACTATGCACATATGACCAAATAACCTGATGCTAAGCGAAATGAACCCACGACACATGAGGTTTTATTGTTGTTGCTGTTCTTTTTAATGTACTTATAATGTACTATGTGATTTTTTTTTGTTTCTTTGTATGTTCTTCCCATGGTACAACCCCTGTTGTCACTGTATTTGATTCTGCATCTTGTATATACATTTTTCTAATTTGAGGAGGGGAAGGGAAATAACAAAATGCTGAAATAAGGATACAGGTGACCCACTGTAACAATGAGATGTATAAGAGACTATGTTGAAAACAAACACTTTACAACTTGGCGGAGGGGGGGAGGGATGGTAGTGGAAAAATAAATGAGGGGTAACAATGCTCAATAGGAAATGGACTCATTACCTTACTCATGTAATTGTAACCCCTCTGGTGGAGGGAGGGAGGGAGGGAGGAAAGGAGGGAAGGAAAAACAAGGTGAACCTAAATTACTTTGTAATGCAAATACTGGGGAACTATTCAAAGAATAATAAAAGATCAAGTGTTGGATTGCTCAGGAAGCTGACACCTGAGGATCACAGTTTGAAGCAAGTCAGGGCAGGAAAGTCTATTAGACTCTTATCTCCAATTAACCACCAGAAAACCAGAAATGGCACTGTGGCTTAAAATGGTAGAAAGCTAGCCTTGAGCACAAAAAGCTCAGGGACAGCATCCAGACCCTGAGTTCAAGCTCTACAACCAACGGCAACAAAAAAAAAAAAAAAAGATTGAGTACATCCAAACAACACAAACACCAGCCTAAAAGAGCTCTCAAAAGCCAAAGCTGGAACAATATGAGGGCAAAATAAATAGCAGTACTTAATATAATCTCCCCCAAATAAGTTTCCATAAATCCATTTTGATATAAATGAATAGAGAAAAAGGATATATCTTTCTTAGAAAAGAATCCCAAGTAACAAGTGTGAAAAATATGAGAAAAATACAAAGTCATCATTAGAAAATAATAGCAATAGCTACTGCAGGTAGTATTCACTGATGAATACTAACATTCGTACAAAAACCTAACATTCTCAAATATCTCTCTATCAATTACTGTGGTTTCAGTAGACATCCACAAGTCTCTGAAATCTCTCTAGTTGACAGAACGTAATTCTTCTGCCTTTACATGGGAACTTGAATTACTGAACACTGGTAATTAATACCATATAGTGAAGCAACTAACCTGTAATTTCACAATGTAGTAAAGAAACAAGACAGCCTGCCAACTATGTTTTCAAGGTAACCCCTTGGTGATATGACTTCATTCTAGAATTCTTTCCAAAATCATGAGAAAACATAAAAAACAAACCTAAATTGGGTGTGTGTGTGGGGGGGGGGGGTTCCTACCAAAAAAGTATTAAAAGCATGAGAAAAAGAAGCTGTCACAAATTCAAAAACACTAATGAGATAGGTCAATTGAAGTGATGGAAAGTTAATATAGTTTTTTTTTTTTTTTTGGTTGGTTTTGGGGCCTGAACTCTGGGCCTGGGCCTGGCCCTCAGCTCTTCAGCTCAAGGCTAGCACTCTACCACTTGAGCAACAGCACCACTTCCAGGTTTTTCTGCTTATGTGGTGCTGAGGAATTGAACCCAAGGCCTCATGCATGCAAGGGCAAATACTCTACCACTGAGCCACCTTCCCAGCCCCAAGATAGTTTTTTTTTTAATCTTCTTTTTTTTTTTTTTTTGTCCAGTCGTGGAGCCTGAACTCTGGGTCTGGGCGCTGTCCCTCAGCTCATCAGCTCAAGGCTAGTGCTCCACCACTTGAGCCACAGTGCCACTTCCAGCTTTTTTTTCTGCTTATGTGGTGCTGAGCAATCGAACCCAGGGCCTCAAGCATGCAAGGCAAGTGCTCTACCACTGAGCCACTTTCCCAGCACCTAAGATAGTTTTTAAGATAGTTGGAGAGGGAGAAAAACAGGCTCAGGAAAAGTTAAGGCAGATCTAATTGCTATTCTTATGTTATTTGGTATTTATGTGCTCAACAATTTTTATTTAATTGAGCCTCAGTTTGTAGTTAATAAAACTGTGAAAATACCAAATTAAGTACATTAAGTAAATTAAAGTCTGTGTAAGTTCCTGACACATAATGATTATACAATAGAGAACATTTCAAATATAGATTTCTTTCTCTAAAATAGATTCAAAAAAATTTATCCCTTTGAAATATTTACATTTCATTTCAGTGAATATACTCTCCTAAAATAAAGGTATCTATGAGGGAAAAAGTTTTCACTATATACTTTTTTGTAAATCTGGATCCATATTAATATATTGTACATTGGAAGTAAATAAATAAGATTCAAACAAATATAATAAAACAATAAATCCAAATTAGAAGAATTCAGAGTGGGTTGGGGATGCAAACCAAACTTCTGGATTCAATTCCCAACACCACAAATATGATAATGATAACATTTTATATTGGAAAGAACAAAAATTGGTCATTGAAAAATTGGTCACTGTTGGAAGGATATCTATATCTGATTAAAAGAATACACATAATGACACCAACATATACACTTTGAAATTTTTTTACCATTGTTATTATAGATTATATAATGCTGAGTCCAGGAAAAAATTAGCTCAAGGGTTGTTTTTTTTTAATCATTGTAAGATTAAAAACACAAAACACATCAAAATGTTATTATTGGCACATTAAGATTGTGGGTGAACCTGAAAGAGCTGTTGCTGCTAACATACTAAATGCATAACAAACTGCTAATTTGGGTCTTTCACATAAATATATATATTTACATACATATTTTGAATTTTTAGAAGCTTTAGCTGAACTGTCAACTTTGGAAAAAATATCTCAGTTAACCATGTTAAGTTGGCATTGTACAGAATTTAATAGCCATATGGTCTAGAAACATTAAACTTATTTTTTTCATTTGTACAGAGATGGATGGTCTTACCTACATGGGTTTTATTACGGAAACTAATAAAGTATTCTCTAAGTAATGAAAAAAAGAGATGATGGGTGATTGATTTTTTTTCTGCCTCTAAGTTCTAAACTTTCTCATAATTGTATATACATATTAAATATTCTGGGAAGGTGGCTCAGTGGTAGAGCTCTTGCCTTACATGCCTGAGGCCCTGGGATCGATTCCTCAGCACAACATAAGCAAAAAGAAAAAAGCTGGAAGTGGTGCTGTGGTTCAAGTGGTAGAGCGCTAGCCTTGAGCTGAAGAGCTGAGGGACAGCGCCCAGGCCCAGAGTTCAAGCCCCATGACCAGACCCCCGCCCCCCAAAAAAATATTAAATATTCTTGGATGCCCTCTATTTGTAAAGTTAAAAGCATTCAGTATATCTTATGGCTTTAGGCAGTATAAATATTAAGCTATCTCACAAAGATAGATGTAAAAAATCCATTTTCAAGGTCCTTTAAAGAAGGGAGATATGCAATTAGCAGCACTGTTCATTAAATAGGACATTGTTCAATAAACCATTTTGTTTGAGAAACCTAATTTTTTCTATTTCCTCCTCCCTGCTAGTAAATGAAGGACTAGCCACACTGGCTAAGGGGCCAGAGTAACCACTATAGTCACTCAGGCATTTGCACAAGTCTAAAATACTTTTCATTCTTTTATGATAAAATTACCCAAAACATAAAGAAAGGAAGTAACAGCAATAAATCATGCTGGCATAACAAACATTATTTATTTTGAACAGGATGGCTGACAAAGGAACCTGCTGTCACAACATATGAAAGCACTTATTGTTTTAATCTGGCTGTTTCCAGGTTCACTGAAATAACCTGGAAAGAATAAAAACACTAAATGTCTATATTTCATGCATAAGACATTTTCAAAGAAAATGGTGAGAATAAGAATAGAGATAGTAACATTTTATAGATTAATAAGGAAACAACATGATTTTCACTGTTATTATATGTAACAGTCTTATATGTTTTTATATGTAAAAGCCAACTGTGGCCTGAATATTCACTCTATTTGTCAAGCTACTTACCCATTTGTGAAAATGGGAAGTAAAATAGGTAACATTTGAAATACAGAGAACTAGGTTAAAAATGGATGAAAATGCACATGTTCCATATGTTTGAAATATTTCCTAATTACACCTATGTAGTATGAGTAGCACATAATTGGTTCTCACGAAGTATTGGTTCCTGTCCTTTTTACAACATGAGATATAAACTAGAGTTTCTTTAGCTTCAAGATAAAGAAAAAGGAAGGAAGGAGCTAGATGCCAACAAGTATCAAGTTTGAACGTATACCTCTAGGCAAATTTATCATATTAAATAAACATCATCTGATAACCTCAACACAAGGACACAAAAGGGACTTTTCTCACTGTATAAGTAAAAAGAGTCTTAAATAAAGAAATAATGATCATATAATCTGAGAATGAATAGAGGTGATGCTAATTAGAAAAACAACTCACTGGGCTGGGAATGTGGCTCAGTGGTAGAGTGCTTGCCTTGCATGCCTGAAGCCCTGGATTCGATTCCTTAGTACCACACACACAGAAAAAGCTGGAAGTGGCACTCAAGTGGTAGAGTGCTAGCCTGGAGCAAAAAGACGCTCAGGGACAGTGCCCAGACCCAGAGTTCAAGCCCCAGGACTGGCCAAAAAGAAAAAGAAAAATAGAAAAAGAACTCACTCTTAAAGCCTTCTTATGTATAAATGCTAAAACATACAAGATTGAGCACACACACCAAATTCACTGTCATGTATTAATTTTATTTGCCTGACAGAGCACTGTATGCCCAGAGTAGACTTATTTCTGAGTATGTCCATGAGGGTGTTTCCAGATTAGATTAACATTTAAGTAAGTGGACTCAATAAAATAGCTGCAATTTGATGGGTATTATCCAATATGTTTATCTGATAAACCAGGCCCTCAGAGTGGGATTTACACTACTGGTTTCTCTGGTTCTTAGACTTCCACTGAATCACTCTACTGGCTTTTCTACATCTCAAAGTTTGCAGAGACAGATTATGAGTCTTATCAAGACTCCATACTATTGTGAACCAATTCATCATAATAAAACTCCACCAACATAGTTGTGCGCACACACACACACACACACACACACACACATGCACTTCATAATCAGAATTTCTCTCCCTTAATGTCACTGAAAAAAATTGAAGAAATAGTTAACTTGGTACATTATGCACAAGGGTGTAATATTAAGACTAGTTGCCATTCATATGTGGGAATTTATTCTACTTTAGTACATAAACTTTTATACAAAGGTTTTCTATCTACTACTGAGTAATTTACACTACTAGTATGTACTACTCTGAATAATTTACAAATATAACATATTCAATCCTCTTAACTCTCTGTAATAGTTACTATGATTATCCTCATTTTATAGACACGTCATATGGGTAGTTTTGTCTTTATACTTCTATACATTTTCTTCTTTTTAAGTAATATGATGCATGCATATATATACATACAAAACAAATAGAATAGTAAACAAAAAACAGCCATTTTTAGATGGAGGAACTTGGAGGATCAAAGAAAATAGAGAATTAAAATGTAATACCTAGAAATAATGTTATGACTTTTTCAATAGAATTTTTAAATACATTTTTATTATAAAAATACTGTATAGAGAGGTTACAGTTACATGAGCAAGGTAATGAGTACATTTCCTATCAAGCATTGTTGCCTCCTCCTTTATTTTTCCCCTACCATCCCTTCCCTCCCACCTCCACAACTGCACTCTCCCCCACCCCTTACCCCTCACCCCCACCCCTCCATCCCATCTAAATTGTAAGGTTCATTTTTCAACATAGTGTCTTGTACATCTCATTGTTACAATGGGTCAACATGTACCTTATTTAAGCATTTTGTTTTTTTCCTTCCCCTCCCCAAATTAGAGAAGTGTATATACAAGATGCAGGGCACTGATATCAAATACAGTGAGAACAAGGGTTATACCATGGGAGGAGACCATACAAAGAAACAAAAAAAAATCACATGGTAGATTATAAATACATTAGAAACAATAGCAAGAAAGAAAAAACCACTTGTATCCCTATAGTGAGGTTCATTTCACTTAACATTATCTTATCTGGTCATATGTAGATAGCTTTTGACCTTTTCTGCTTGTCCCAGACATATACTAGTTACTGCAGATAAGGGAAACTATGGGACATATATTTCTTTGGGCCTGGCTTACTTTACTTAATATAATTTTTCCAAGACTTTCCATTTCCTAACAAATAGAGTAATTTCATTCTTTCGGATGGAGGCATAGGATTCCATTATATATATATATATATATATATATATATATATATACACATATATACATATATATATATATACATATATATATATGTATATATATATATATATATATACCACATTTTCTTAATCCTTCAATAGAATTTGAGTTTATATTCTGCAAGAATTTTTTATCTAATTAAGGTATCCTTTCTGTTTCAATTGTCTAGCTTTCTTGTTCATCCTGCCACAAACCTATAAAATACTTTCAAGGGGAAAGAGGATAGATATGTAGCTGGTGGGAGGCATTTATTTGTCCATTTTAGAACATAAATAAAAGGCTAAGTTGTCTATCAACAAATATTTTAAGAACCTAGTATGTCCAGCATAATTCTAGGCCTTGAACTGTAGCAGTGTATAAAATATATGAAGACCTGCCAGGTACCTGTGGCTCACACGTGTAATCCTAGCTACTCAGAAGGCTTAAATTTGTTTTTTTTTCTCTTTCTTATTTTTTTTTTACATTTTTAGTGTAAAAATACTGTACCTGAGTAAGGTAATGAGTACATTATTTTATCGAGCATTATTGCCTCCTTCTTTGTTTTTTCCCTACCATTCCTTCCTTCCCCACCTCCCCAACTACTACACCCCTCCCCTGCCAAAGATGTAAAGTTCGTTTTCAACATAGTGCCTTGTACATCTCATTGTTACAATGGGTCAACCTGTATCCTTATCTGCAGCTTAAATCTTGTTTGAAGCCAGCTTTGGTAGGAAAGTTTGTGACTCTTATTTCCAATTAACCATTAAAAATGCCAGAAGTGGAGCTGTACCTCAAGTAGTAGAGAGCTAGGCTTGAGCAACCAAAGCTCAGATACAGTGCCTAGGCCCTGAGTTCAAGCCCCAGGACCCACTCAAAACTAGTAGTAAGAATAATTTTTTTCTTGTGTGAAAGACAGAAAAAGAGAGAGAGAAAGAGAGACTCAAGAGTACCCTGCCGGGCTGGGAAGGTGGCTCAGTGGTAGAATGCCTGCCTTGCATGCAGGAGGCCCTGGATCTGATTCCTCAGCACCACATAAGCAGAAAAAGAAAAAAACCGGAAGTGGTTCAAGTGGTAAAGTGCTAGCCCTGAGCTGAAGAGCTGAGGGACAGTGCCCAGGCCCAGAGTTCAGGCCCCACGACCAGACAAAAAAAAAAAAAAAAAGAGTACACAAAAGGCTTACATTCTGTTGAAAAGCTACATTTGAGACAAAGCACTACTGAGTAAAACAGTACTCAGTACTTTTCATATTCATACAACAGTATACAAATCAATGATAAGATTAGCTAACATAATTTTTTTTGAAACATGGCCTCACCATACGGCTCAGTCTGTCCTCAAACAGATAATGCTATCATCACACTCAGCCACATAGTAACTCATTAAATGCTTACCCATGCATTAATTAATTTAAAATTTGTAATAATAAAGCTCTTCACACTGAGAACTCAAGTTTATATAATTTTATAACATCTTCAAGATCACAATGATAGGTTCAATGATGCTTTTTTTAAAAAGCAAATGAACATTCTCTATATTTAATATCTTTTTATATGCCTTTTTTGGTATTTACTGGAGATTGAACTCAGGGCCACTCGTTTACTAGACAAGCACTCTACTACTTGAATTATACCCCAGTCCCTTTGCTTTTAGTATATTTATTTCATATAATCTCATGTTTTTGCCAATGGTTGCCCTCAGACCATGATCTTCACACCTTCACCTTCCTAGTAGCTAAAACTTTATGGGCCACTATACTCAAGCTTACAACTATTTATTGAGTGTACAACAATCTGACATAGTTGTAGGTGTACATTAGTGAAATATATAGGGTATATATTTGATAGTATCATAATTCTTTGTGCTTTTATCATGCATACATACACATGTATCCATACACACATACTTTCTATGGTATGTTTGTTCCTTCCAATTCATGTTGAAATTTAATTGTGTGACAATATGAAGATATGAAACATTTAAGCAATGCCTATGCTATCTGATCTTCCCTTCTCTCTAGAGTATGCAACAAAGTATCGTACTAGAAACAAAGATCAAACTTTTACCAGACACCAAATCTGGCAGCCCCTTGATATTGAACTTCTCAGCCTTGAGAAACCTAAGGAATAAACTTTTTTCTTTCTGAATTCCCCAGTCTCAGATATTCTGTATTATAATGTAGCATAAAACAGACATGCACACATTCATGATATATATTTTATACTTATATAGTAAACATATATATGCACACATCCTATCAGTGCTAATTGCTCATATACTTGTCTTCTTTCTATCTTACTACAGTTCCAATGTAAGAATAAGAAACATGTTATATTCATCTTTGTGATTACAACACCTAACCCAATGCCTGTCACATAATATACACCCAACAAAAGTTTGTTAAATGAGTAAATCATAAATTTCCCCATATTTTCTTTAAATGGTACAATGTCTGAAATATAAAAGGGCATAGAACAAACTAAATGTGTTAACTTCCATTGGGATGTTTTTCAGATATTTTATATTAAAAGAACTGCTGAAAGTTTAATATTTGAATTTTGCTTCACAGATTGGAGACATCTACTTCATAATAAAGAATGATTATGAAGTTTTACTCTCTTTGATACCAACTTATTACATTCACTCACTCCTGTTAGTTTTGCCATTATCTGTATAGAAGAAGCATAGTAACAGAAGACAAAAAAGAAAATTTAATAATGATGATAATGATAATAGTAGCAAAGTAGTCTAAGCAAATAAAGCACTGCAAGTACAAAACTGTGAACATGAACAAATAACCGCTACTATGCATAGCACAAAACATTTTTTAAAAATCACAAATACGTCTTGTATCCCTGACCTGAAGGAATATGATAGAATCTCTTCAATTCCATCCAGCAACTGAATGCTGTAGCCACTGAGATCATGGACCGAGCCATGACCTCCATCCCCATTATATAACTATGAGGTAGAATAATAACCCCCTACAACATATAATGCAACATACAATGCTACAATCTGAATCCAAGATTTAAGATTGAGTTCTGGAACACATGTGAATTGGACATATCAGTAGAACACTGACCAAATGGATACCTGACCCAGTTAAAGTAGATGTAGGAAGAAGATTCTCATAATAATGCACAGAAGGTACCTATCTAAAACTACCTATCATATTCAGAACTAGAAAAATCTCAATCTAACAAAGAGATCATCAAGATACCAATCATGAGATGATACTAATGCTGACTAATTCTCAGTATTTTAAGGCAGCCATCATAAAAATTAAAAAAAAATAAATACTACATGAAATTACGCTTTTAAACATGGAAGCCATAGAAAATCTCAGCAAAAAAATAAAAGCTATTAAAAACAATGGAAAGCTGGGCACTGGGTAGCTCATACTTATAATCCTAGATACTCAGGAGGCTAAGATCTGAGAATTGCAATTGTGAAGTTTGAAGCCAGACTGGCCAGGGAAGTCCATCCATGAGCCTCTTATCATTAAAAAAAAAAAAAAAGCTGGAAGTGGAGCTGTGGCTCAAGTGGTAAAGCACCAATCTTGACCACAAAAGCTAAAGCCTGAGTTCAAACTCTAGTACCTGCAAAAAAAATAAAAAAATTAGAAATGTAACTGAAATTAGAATCACACTGATGAAGTCAATAGCAGAAAAGAAAAAAAAAAACCTATAATTTGAAAACCAGAATATGAATTTTAGGATATGAAGAACACACACACACACATACACAGAGAGAGAGAGAGAGAGAGAGAGAGAGAGAGAGAGAGAGAGAGAGAGAGAGAGAGAGAGAGAGATTGAAAAATGAAGAACCTAGGAGACCCAGGAACGATAGTCAAGGGAAACAATCATGTCATCAGATCCCCCCACAGGGAGGAGGTAGGCAATATAATGGAAGAAATGTATCTGAAAACTTCCAAAATTGGAAGGGCACACTATGCAGTTTCAAAAAACAGAGTGAATCATTAACAGGATAATCCAAAATAAATCCATGTTAAGATAAATCAGTCAGATGTCTAAAAACTAATTCCAAAAAATAATGGCAGAAAAAAGGACAGTAAAAGCAACCAAACAGAAATGATTAAATAAGGGCAAATATGACTACAATGTTCTGAATGACAACAAGTTTCTGATCAGAATCCATAAAGACCAGAAATAAAGACAATTTTGAAATATGAAAACAAAAGGACTGTCAGTATAGTTGACCCAGAATTTTATATCTACTAAAAATATCCTTCAGGAGTGTGTATGTATGTTGTGTATGGTGAATAACAACTGTAGCAAACAAAAGACCTACTAAGAAGTCTAAAATGAATGACATGTCTATAGGGGCTTGAAAAGTTCCAAATTCATGGGACTTTAGAGGGCCATACATATTCAAAAAGACTTGAGAAAGCTCTAATCTTCCACGTGGCTAATTTTTGGAGTACCACAAAAGCAAGAAGGGAAGGTAATGATGGAATTGTAAACATACATGGCTGGGAAATGTTCCAACATCTACACAGAGCTCCTCAGAATAGACTGGGAGATTTATTGGTTGTAGACATTTAAGAAAATCTCTATGCAATTATTAGCTGACTATGAAGCTAACTAAATGAAAACCTTAGTGATTATGTGAAAAGAACACAGGCTTAATGCCATTAGCACAAGTAGCAACAATAAACCCTGTGCCCTGTGGAAGAAACAGAATCTGATTTCCAGGACTGTCATAGAATAGTTTTTTAATGTACAGCTTTTACTAAAAAATTATAAACATAAAAAGTAATAGGAATGTATGACCCACATCCAGGGGGTTAAAAAAAAAAACAACAATCAATAGAAATGTTCCCTAAGGAAATCCAAATTAGGAAAATCACTTTACTTGATATGTACTGACTTAAATATTTCCATATCTAATATCTACCGTTCAGGTAAGTGTCAATGTTGTATTATAGAAAAATTAGCATATTACTATGGAAGAAGAATCCTCAAAAACCTACGAACAGAACATTCTTGGGCCTTTATATCCAAAATATTACAAGTCAGAATACAATAAAGACACCTACACATCGACGTTCATTGCTGCAGTATTTATCATAGTCAAATCCCAGACACTGCCCAGATTTACTACAACTGACATATGAATCAAAAAATGTGATTAGATAGATAGAAAGATAGATAATTTTATTCAGCCATCAGGATGAACAATGTTAGGTCATCTGAAAGAAAATGGATGGATCTGGAAAAACTATGTTGAGTGAAATATCAGGCTCAAAAAAACAGTGCATTTTTCCTAAGTTAAATCTAAAATACAAACATGTATAAAAATAGATATAAGGCCATATGCACATATATATACAATCAATTGACAAAAATATAGAATGTGTAAGGGTGGATTCTCATGATGATTCTCATAAATCATTCTCAATGATTCTCATAAATCATTGAACAATGAACTGACAGTTTAATAAAATGAATACCAAGAAGCTGAAATCTTTTGTCTGAGAAAGTGGAACTTAAGGGAAAGAGAGTGGATGATTGGAGAGAGGACGGTGAATAAATACAATCATATTATACAATGTACATATATGAAAATTGAACTAGGTAACTTGAGAGGATAGGTTGTGTTGGGATGGGGGGATGATGATGGAAGGAGTCACTGGTTAAGATAGATTATACTCATAACTTGACATGTTAAATTGAAACCCTTTTGTACAACTACAAAAATAATAAAACAATTTTAATTTTTAAAATTCATGTTAAGATATAAAAAACTAAAATCAAAAGATGGGACATATCAAGATACTTGAAATAAAGCAAAATATAAGAGGAGTTTGATATCCTTTTCGCTCCCTATACGGAAAATGCCATTTTATTTTTTTTAGTTATTCTGTCCCAACAATGACATATGTACTTATAGAAGACTCATGCCAGATCAATTGTGATCTGAGAGTAAGTGGGACGAAAACTAAAGGTCACATTGTAAAAATCCAGTCTGAAAAAAAATGAAGCTCAGAGAGTTAACTAAAATCTAAAATATTAAATGAACATGGATAATAAAAGGGGTTTCTATTCAACAGATAAGTTGAGAATAAACATTAAAAAGTATTACCAGAAGGGCTGGGAAGGTGGCTCAGTGATAGAGCACTTGCCTTGCATGCATGAGGCCCTGGGTTCGATTCCTTAGCACCACATAAGCAAAAAGAAAAAAGGCGGAAGTGGCACTGTGGCTCAAGTGGTAGAGCGCTAGCCTTGAGCTGAAGAGCTGAGGGACAGAGCCCAGGCCCAGAGTTCAGGCTCCACAACCGGACCCCCCCCCAAAAAAATATTACCTTATGCAACAAGATTTACAAGTAATAAACAGACACTGGTACTTTACCACTGTTATAGCACATGAGCAACTGTGTTTTAGTATCTAGTCATTCAGCAATAATATTCTTTTTAATATCACTTATACAGGAGCAAGACTCCCAGATACCATATTACCAAGCATAATAATATGGATAAGTAGTAAATGTCTCCTCAACTGAGGCTTACTTATTATTAACCTTTTAATCACTATCAGCAAAGAATAAAAATGGGTTTGAACTCACTGATCTCTCTAAATTCACTGGAAACATACTAAAAGTAGATAGACAGATGTGACTATATTAAGATCACAACAATATTTTAAGTTATCACCTCAAATATCACAATAAATCTTTTTTTTGGGAGGGGGATCCGGTAGTGGGCCTGAACTCTGGGCCTGGGCGCTATCCCTCAGCTCTTCAGCTCAAGGCTAGTGCTCTACCACTTAAGCCACAGCACCACTTCCGGCTTTTTTCTTTTTGCTTATGTGGTGCTGAGGAATCGAACCCAGGGCCTCAAGCATGCAAGGCAAGCGCTCTACCACTGAGCCACCTTCCCAGCCCACACAATAAATCTAATAGTGCTATATTCAGAGGAAAGGGAGCTTAATGGGGGCATACCATAGTTCTATATACCTACATTTTAAAGTTCTATCCTCCACAAAAGAATACCTTTATTCATTAGTCAAACAGGTATTTATTGAGCACATGTAAAGGTATTTCCTCATCTATTACCACATTTGTCCGTTTTACGTATGGCCAGCTATTTATGTTCATCTATTTTAAATAAGTAAATTAATATATTGAATTGATTTATAATAAAGTTTAATGATAAAGAGTATATATATACTTTAGGATCATTTTTTTCCTAATAGCCTACATGCATAAGTGTTGGTTATATGATCTTGGGTAAGAATTTAACTTTTTTCATCTTTTAAATGTAAATAATAATAATAATAATAGTCCTTGTGAAGTAGATATGAAGAAGTGTTGTATTATGTCAAAAATTGGATTTGACTTAGATTCTAATTCAGTCAATACGATTTCATGATCATGTGAATAAGTCATTTAGTATCACTGAGCCTCAGATTTTAATCAAACACAGATAATACCTGAGGGTCACTGTAGAAATGGAGATAATGCAAGCAAACTGCTTAGCATATAGCTAGGATATGATAAGCACATGCCTTATTATGGTAACCATTGGTAAGAAGTATTAGTATTGTTTATAGAAGAGAAATATAATATGATACAAAATTTTGCCCAAAATGCCAGATTGCCAGTAAAGTCAAAACCTTCTAACTTCTCTTAAGACTTTTCCACAAAGGACTTCATACAAAGGGCAATGAACACTTCATCAACAACATCCTCAATAACATTACCCCAAAACATAGAAATATGGCACAGCTCTTAATTTCTGTAATTTTAAAAAATATAATATTCAATCTTTTTTTTTCTTTTGCCAGAACTTTGCCAGTCCTGGAGCTGGAACTCAGGGCCTTGGCACTGTCCTTGATCTTCTTTTGCTCAATGCTAGCACTCTACCACTTGAACAACAGCATCACTTCCAGCTTTTTCTGTTTATGTGGTACTGAGGAATCGAACCCAGGGTTTCATGCATGCTAGGCAAGCACTCTATCACTAAACCACATTCCCAGACCAATACTGAATCCTTTTTATGGGAAGTTATGAGATACATTTAGATATGCAATTGCTGGGAATTTCTCTCTGGATCAACTCTGTGTTTGAGAAGAAAAAGGAGTCACTATAATCATCATGATTTGGATCTTAATTTTACCACTACCTGCTTGTAATACTCCTCTCTCCCTGAGCCTGTATTTCTTCAGCTATAAAAATGATATTAAAATACCTACATCAAACAGTTTATCTTTGAATAATATATAAGTAATAGAAAGGTCTTGATTCATGTATTAACACTATCAACAATTATTAATAAAAGTATTAGTTATTGCTGTTCTTAAGAGAAAGAAAAGAACATTTCCATGTCTTTAAGGCAACTTTTATATAGCAGCTGTCTCTCCCCAGATCTTGGCAAAAATTAAGAGACAGAATACTCAAGACTGAGATGGCTAAGAATAGGCCTTCAATGTTAATTAAAGAATTTTAATACAGTTTAGTTACCAGATAACAAGGGTGGTAAAGATAGCAAGTAAAAATTAAAATTCTCTTTAGGTCATCCTGCTTAAACACAGAAATAGACTGTTGTACTACCTATAAGCAAAGTCAGGACTTCTTAAAAAGAAGCTCAAGCTTTAAAATAATTATTAGTTGAGATACCAGAATTTTTTACCTTAAACAAAGGAAGAGATGCCCTTGATCTGGAAGACTGTATGAACAGGCTTGCTGATGAAAACCATCCTGTCATGTCAAAGAACACTGGCCTTAATCACGAATTAACAAACAAAATATTATTAATAATTCAATATAGGGAGCATTTTACTTCTAACACTGTTCTTAATTTCTTAACAACTTGTTGTCAGGTCAATCAACCAAACTTCTAATTCAAAAACAGTAGGCAATCACCTACTGCATATTTTTTTCTGACAAAGAAAACCACTATCTAAGTAAATTCAGTCTTGAGATTATGCACAGGAAGATGAAGATTTTAATATCTTGACATCTTTCAAAAAATTCCTCTTACCCTAATAGTCACTTCTAAATGTAGCAGTGGGCCAAAGGGGTTGAAACAGAGCTTCAAATTTTGAATGGCTTCAATGCTAACATTGAAGGGCAATGTTGTAGAGGTGGAGCAAAAAGTTGTAAGAAAATTCAAAGACTCCTAGAGTAAATCTGATCTGGGGCAGACATACTTGCCATCAGAGTCTTTGTATGTTGGTTCTAAAGTTGTCCCCATCCATGAGGAGTAGTCTCTTTGAAAAATCATATTCTGAAAGCAGCCAAAACTAAAATAACCTTCTATACGATGACATTTAAACTTTTAGTTCACTTTACTCATAGTAAAAATCACATTTAAATCACATTTGTAAATGCATTTACAATTACATAAATATATACACCTAAAATGAGATTCCATAAAACAATACAAAGTACAATATACAATCATTCAATCTATTGTTTTCAGTTTATATCTTTGTTGTTACCTGCTACTAGTTTTACTTCCACTAAACTGATTTCATGATACATAGCTTTAAAAAGTACTATGACAATGCTTGATAGGAAATGTACTCATTACCTTGCTCATGTAACTGTAACCCCTCTGTGCAGTACTTTTACAACCAAAAAAAATATAGAAACTACTATTACAGTAACTACAGATATATTATAATTTACGTCAGACAAAATCCAAGTCTTCTGAGAGTTTTAAATGACTTTCAGAACATCTCTAAGTTTTACAGAAGAGGTTAAGATTTAAATGATAGTATCTTTAACTCTCATTTCCTGCATGGAAAGCAGATCTTTCTCCTTTTCTATTTCTCCCTTCTTTAACCCTATTATAGTAAAATCCTTGCTAAAACTTAAAAAGAAAAAATTAATGGCCAAGTAATATGAGGTGCCTTTATACCTTTTATATGTAAAGATTGGATGCTATTGGTTCTTTTTATGCACTTCAAATCACTGTAATATTTTGTGTAAAGTGGTACCAAAAATGGGGTTTATTAGGTCAGAAGGGAAGTCATAACATGGGGTAGAAAAAAGAAATGAACATTAAGTAGACAGACAGGCAGGAGATATACAACCTACTGTGCTGACAAAGGAAGCAAATACTGGAAGATAAACACCAAACTGAGCCAGAAAAACAAGCAAAAGAAAGCAGAAACCAGCACACAAAAGGAAACAAGGCCAACAGAAAACAATGTGCAATGCCAGAAAGGAAAAAAGGCTGATAACATTTGGCAGCCTTACGTATGAGAGAGAAAAAAAAAACAAAAAACAAAAAACAAAAAACATGGATCTTTGCAATTATGTGAATTCTCTTAGGCTACAAAAGAACTTCATAAGCAGCTCAACTCACTGTAAAGAAAATGTGGGCAATGTCACGCTCCATTAATTAGCACTTATTTCTTACCAATAGTTTTGACCTATTTGTATTAGAAAACTGCAAAAATAAACATATGCTCCTTATTTGATTGATAATTCCTACTGCCGGATTTTTAATTCAATTTAATGTCTACCATGTTGTTTCATAATTCATTAAGGATCCAAGTAGTTGGGCTGGAGGGATGGTTCAGAGTAAAAGTGTTCTGCAAAGCCCTGAGTTCAAACCATAATACAAGAAAAAAAAGGTTTCCTAGATTTTTTGTTTCCCTTTTAATGTAGTGGTTTCCTATCTGTGTATATACATACTATGGAAATAACTGTTCTTTTAGTTAAGAGTACACTGAGATTCACATTCCATAGAAGCTATCTTTTTGTCTTTCCTATTCGTTAAAAAATTATTTTCAAGAGTTCAACAAATTAAAGACATAATTATTACAAATAAATGCCAGTATGCCATTTAACAAAATGCTTAAGTAGGGTTTTTGAAAAAATATTGGGTGGGGCTTTTAATCTTTTTATTTTCTTGTCTTTTTTTTTTTTGGAAAAATACAATAATACTTAGGTTACATATAATTTAAAATTTAAATTGAAGTAAAGTTTAAATTTGTCAAAATAAGACTAAATTTATGAGCAGAACTAAGTATCATTTGGTAATCCACCAATGTATATATATCCAGTTCATCATTAAGCAAATATACCACAAAAAAGTATTTGGTATTTGCTGTAGTATTTGGGTATTTACTGTCATCTTAATTGATAAAATCCTACAGTAACTGACAAAGCATTATTTACAGATAAATAATTTCAGTAATCCAGTTATCAACATTTACAGAAATACCAATTTAGGTAAGTATGCTACAAAACTTATATGGCACTAATAATACCTAAACAAGTTTGAAATTTAGAGAGGATCCCTATTTAATTGACTTCCTATTGAAACAGCACTTAAAAGATTTTTTAATATTTTTTCTTTAGGTAATTGCACATTCATTCAATAGAGCAGTTTATGAATATGGCACCTCTTATTGTCACTCCTTTTAACATTCTCATCTATCCTTCCCACCCCACCCCTTACTTCACTTTCTTTTACTTTGTAAGCTATGTATTGAATTTTTTGCCATTTAACAAAATAATGTATGTGTCTTCCCTTCGATATCTTCACCACCACCATTCCCCCTTGCATCCCCCCAGTTCCCTTGTTTCTCTGAGTTCTGTGGCATATACAATGCATTCCTGCCTGCATTCTACTCATTTTTATTCTTCTATCCCTGTCTTTTTGACACCTTCCCCACCATCACACACATACACAAGTACCCATTTCCTAGTAATAATTTTGTTAGGCTTTGACTTAGTCTTTCTAACAAATTATACTATTTGCATTCTCCATAGATTCTATTATACTTTAGTTAATTCATTTATAGCCCCTTGGGTGCCACCCAGCATGCTTACTTCTAGTTTTATAGGCACATTCTACTTCCCACTAATGAGGGGAACCATTTCTCTGGTTTTTCTGGGTCTGGCTTACTTCACTTAACACAATCCTAAGTCTTTCCTTACAAATGGTTCAATGTCATTTTTTATGATGGATAAGTAGAATTCCACTGTGCATATATACCACATTTTTTAGCCATTAGTCCATTGAGGTGCATCTGGGCTGATTCTCTGTCTTGGTTAGAGTAAATAATGCTGCAATAAGCATGGTTGTGGTGGTGGCTTTACTTTATCCTTGTCTGTGCTCTGTTGGATAAATGCCCAAAATGTACCCTCAAAAAATAAACCCTCAAAGAAACACCAACCCAATTAATAAATGGGCTAATGACTTAAAGAGAGACTTCTCAGAAGAAGAAGTAAATATGACCAATAGACTCATTTTTTTAAAAAGTTCAGCATCTCTGGCCATAAAGGAAATATCAATCAAAACAACACTACGATTCCACCTCACCCCAGTTAGAATAGTCATTATCGAGAAAATTCTGGCAAGGATGTGCCCAAAAGGGAACTCTATTATACTGTGGGTGGGGATGTAAACTTGTTCAACTGTTCTGGAAAGCAGTATAGAGGGTCCTCAATAAAACAAAACATAGAATTATCCTATGACCCATAAAAGGTTTTTGTAAAAGAAACTATACACTACATGTAAATTTGGGGGGGGAGGGGTCCGGTCATGGGGCCTGAACTCTGGGCCTGAGCGCTGTCCCTCAGCTCTTCAGCTCAAGGCTAGCGCTCTACCACTTGAGCCACAGAGCCACTTCCGGTTTTTTTCTTTTTGCTTATGTGGTGCTGAAGAATCGAACCCAGGGCCTCAGGCATGCAAGGCAAGTGCTCTACCACTAAGCCACCTTCCCAGCCCCCACTACATGTAAATTTAATTGAAAGATGAATTTCAGTGAAACCATTTAGAAAAGTATAAAGGAATAGAAGGTGCAAATACTCAAAACTCCTGTCTGAACTAGGGATGAACCTTAAAGGTAGAGCACTTGCATGTATGAGGCAGAAGAAAAGGACTGAAGGAGGGAGGGCAAAATGAAGAGAGGGAAGAAGGAAAAGTCAGTATGAGAATGGCTTACCAAAACAACCAAAACAGAAACCTCAATATTATTTTCTCACACCATAATGGAAAAGATGGAAGAGATATTTATGGTGGGATAAAGTAGAAGAAGAGAAACTCTTATTTCTTCCTGAAATTATACCATAAATATATAATATTTAGAGGGCTATGATAAGACACCAAAGTAAGTAGGACCATGTTTCTTCCATTGAAATGCTCCACTTTTTCTCAAAAATGACCCAGGTACCTAGTAAAAAAAATTACATTTCCCATTGTACATCCTAATTTTGAAGTTCACCACATCTAAGTACAAATCTAAATGCCTATCTCCATGTATAACCTTTCTATCTCTATCTTCAATGTTTCCCTTTCCCCATTGAACATAAATCTACTCCTGTCACCCTTAACCCTTCTTCCTTCTGCCTGCCAAGACTCACTCCAAAGTCTAATACTATTTATTAAACTTGCCTCTAGCTCATGAATCTGTTATCTATAAATACATTATCCAATCACAACATACATTCCCTTTTATCTGAGAACATAAGTGTAGATGATTCTAATTATGCACAGATCATTTCTAGGTTGTATAAAATCATTGCTGAGAGTGTATTAACAAATTCTGAACCATTACTGCTAGAGGAAATAAGTGTTGGCACTCTTCCAACCTATATTCACAATACTTTCATCAACCCATCCATCAATTCACAAACTTGTTTTATGTGTGTCCCTGTTTAAATATGTCTTATTTAATATCTACTGTTGATTCGTTAAAATTGAACAAATAACCAACAGCACTATAACTCATATAAGAACAAAGCATATCTGATATACATCACCTCTATTGACATATTCTTTGTCTTAGCAACTTCACAGCACTTCAGGACTACATTTGGGAGCCAATTCAAGTAACAAAAATGCAAAAAAAAAAAAAAAGTGTCACTACATAAACCACAAATGGACATGTTAACTGTACAACTACTGAAGCAAGAGGTCACAGTATCACTTAGTTCGCTTCACATGAGGACATAGACCTAGAGGTTTTAAATAAATTTTAGCAAATAGCTAACTTCACAAATACAAGACCTTTAAAAAATAACTGATATATCTAAAATCCTTTAATATTCTTCTATTTTATAAATTTTAAAGTTTTTTCCTCTCAAAATCCCTTTGCTTTCTTTAAAGAAAAATTATCTAGTTTACTGTGGCTTAAGCCTGTAATCCTAGCTACTCAGAATACTGAGTTCTAAGGATCACAATTTAAAGCCAGTCCAGGCAGGAAAATACCTGAGACTCTTATCTCCAATTAACCATTAAAAAGCCTGAAGTAAAGGTAGGGCTCAAGTGATAGAGCACCAACCTTATACAGAAAAGCTAAAAGACAATGCCTAGTCCCCCTGAGTTCAAACCCTAGTCCTGGCACCAAAAAAAAAAAAAAAAAAACCTGAGCATCCCAATGAGCATTTGTTTAATGAGTTATAGCTATTGTTATTTAATTTATTATACGTATTACACATCAAAACGTTTAAAATATTTATTTCTAAGCTACCATATATAATAAATCAATATGTATTTCATATATATCATATATTAATATATCTCATTGTTCATATATCTATATATGGATATATAAATCAATATGTTGATATATACTGATGTATTTATATTGATTTATATAGTTTTTATTTATATGTCAATATATTAGTTTTATATTGCTTTACACATAGCATAAGTAGAATATTTTAAAATAGAAGAGTGGCACTGGTTTACTTTTGTTGTGAAATTCAGTATATATTATTAAAAAGAAACAGAAATGTTCAGATGATGGACAATAGCAGAGAAACACAAATAGAAGAAAGGATGAGCAAATGCAGTCATTATATGCAATGTGCATTACGTAAAAACTGAACTATGTAACTTGAGATGGGAAAGAGGAAAATAGAGGAGAATGTAAGGAAAAGAAAGGGGGAAATGGAGAACAATGAAGAAGTGACACTAATCATGATGTATTATACTCAGCCAGAAGCTGGTGGCTGACACCTATAATCCCATATACTCAGGAGGCTGAGATCTGAGGATCATAGTTCAAAGCCAAACAGGGCAAGAAAGTCCATGAAACTCTTCTCTTCAATTAACCACCAAAAAGAGGAAGTGGTGCTGTGACTCAAGTGATAGAGCACTAGCCTCAAGGACCAGCACCAAAAAAAAAGAAAAAAAAATCCATTGAACTATAGCTGTAGGTGCTTTGTACAACTACTTAATAGTATAATTTAAACAAAAAAGATAAACTGAGTGATGAATACAAGAGAAAAAATAAAGAAGATGAAGAACAGGTAGAATAATCTTCTCAGGTCAGATGAGACAGGGTAAATATAAGAAACAATTAGTGTTACCAAACTATAAATTCCTTCAAGTATTTGTTTAAAACTTAGGACATTTTTTTACTCAGAAAAAAATGCACAAACTGAAAAAAAAAACCAACATTACTGATAGTGTTGAACTTTCAAATAAAAAAAATCACAAGTTTTACCATTCTGGAACCATGGTTATCAAGTTGAGAAAACTTCCAACAAATATTTCAGTCTTTGTTCCTTTCTCCTTTTTGTTTTGTAATCTTTTTATTGTTATCAATTATAAGTATTAAAAGGATTAGCTGGGATATTTCTTCACACACACATACTGCATGCATTGATCCTAACCATCACTTTTCTTCCACTCACCACTCCATCCATCCTGTTCTCTCTTCCCAACTTCTAGTAATTATTTCTACTCTCAACTTTTTTTTATAATACTGTTTTACTGTTTCACTGTTTTTCAAGGTCTGGCTTAATAAACACAGCAGGATTCAGATGTCTGCTTCTACATTCAATCTATCATGATATGTTGTAAATGGTATAAATAAAGATATGATTGCTTTAGATGTTCACATACAAATTTAGTTAGAAACAGTAACTTGACAGCCTGTTCAGTTCATTGCATATATTCCTTCTTGATATTATAACAAAATAGCACATAGTAGGTTTGTAAGGTTGTATGTGAAAACCAAAATTTTTTAAATGAACTATCGGTATCTTATCATGTTAAAAATCTTTCAGTCCATCTTCCACATTCAATGCGCATTTCACCTATGCAAATTTTTGTACTAGTACTTAGTGGTCATTTGTAAGGAGTTATTTAAATCTCACAAATGTTGACATATTACGATAAATAATGTAAAAAACCATGTCATTAGTAAGAAAAATGGGGGGAAACAATGGAAGACATGGCATTGATCAAAATGTATTGCACTCATAACATGACATGTGAAATTATAACCTCTTTGTAAAACTATTTAATTTTAAAAATCACATCATTTATATTACTACTGACCTCACCAAAACAAGCTCTAAAAATCAAGTAAAAATCATTTCTCAGATCCAATAATTACTTTACAATTCCTAATATTTTGTTACAAATGTATCAAAAATATCTAAAATTTTCAAAGAACTTTTTAAAAAACATATGTATTCATTACCTTACTCATGTAACTGTAACCCCTCTTACAGTATCTTTACAATAAAAAATATATATTAATAAAAACATATATATATAATGTATATTACATAATTCTACTTAGTTACATATATCATATTTATATAATTTTCACTTAAAATAAAATATACATTAATTTAAAACATTTTATATCCCTAAAATGGTTTGTTTTATAAATTTACTAGTTTACAATCGGCATAATTTAATCATTCAATGTACTACCAGTGATTTATCTGTCCTAAAAGAAACAGAATTGATGATATTGCTTAACCTCTGACAGGTGCCTTTGAGCTCTCAATGTTTGATAAGGTATTTTGTTGCTAAGCAGCACAGTCAACAAAATATTTGTTTAGTGATGGTCATATATGGCAGGTTTTTATGCCCAAGAATACTTTCCTTAAGAAAACATTCCCCTTGATGCCATGTTGTTCTAATGAGATTGGCAATGGAGCTACCTCTGAGTAAACTTTGGTAACATTGTCTTCCTTCTACAGTGACTTGAGAATAAGCATGACTGAAGCAGAAATAAGAGTTCTTCTCTGGACTGACACTGCAGACAATATAGCATAGTGAAATGCATAAATAGTCTTCCTGAACTTTAATTCTTGGCTCTATCACTAAGTAGCTAGATGATCAAGCAAATTACTTAATTAGTTTTCATCTTAATTTCTTCATTTTAAAATGTATCCATTAATACAGCTTCCTTACAAGATTATTATCATTATTACATATCATAAAACATTGTTAGCATTGTAACTGGTATAAAAAGCATGAAATAAGTTATAACCCTTTTGAAAACTACTTAATTAAAATATGAAAAATCACTAAAGGCATTTTATTAATAACAATACTATTATTGTTGCTATTGTTTTTGTTGGTGATGTTACAAATGCAAGCTGCAGAGCAACTAGGAGAAAACTTTTGAAATCATCCTCTTGGACTTCCCCAGTTATGGAAGTTAATTCATTTCTTTTTTATTTCTTAAGCTAATTTGTTGGCTTTTGGAATTTTGTTTTTGTCCTTACTCAAAAGAAAAAGCAATAGCCAAGGCTGGGGATGAGGTTCAGTACACTTGCCTAGCATGCACAAGGCCCTGTGTTCAATCCCTAGTACTGAAAGCAAAGACAGGTAGGAAAGAAGGAGGGAGGGACAGAAGGAGGGTAGAAAGGAAATATCAGAAAGCAAAAATAAGTAAAACTGAATCTACAAACATATGTGCACAAATATGAAGTATAAATGTGTTAGTCTTCACATTTGTTGTCATAGCATACACATACATACATACAGGAAAGCACACATACATACAGTAAAACAACTTTGTTTTATACTCTCAGATGACAAATTAGTATTTCATCTCTGTTTATATACTCTTACATTATTTTCAAGAAACTACTAGCATGTTCGCATGGGTTACAATAGAAGAATGGGTACAATGCAGATAAGGTTTGAAAGGAAAACATTGCCATGGACTTTGAATGTCATATTGAGGGTTTTAAATTTTATTTTGTTGAAAACAGTAATATAAGATGTTTTTATTTAGTCAATAAACATTTAAGGTATGTACCTCCTATTACCAAGCACTCCACTAGAGCACAGGCACATGACAACTGCATTGTGGAATTTATATCTAATGTCCACATCTGCATTCTCAAAACATAACACAGATAACAAATAAGACAAACATCAAAGGTGGGGGATGTAGCTCAGTAGCAGAGTACTTGCTTAGCTTTGTCAAAGCCCTGAGTCCCATGTACAATACCACAAAGTGGGGGTGGGGTAAGAAGGAGGGAGAGAAAAAAAAGAGAGAAAGAAAGAGAGAGAGAGAAGAAAATAGTAATGAGATATAAATAGATCAGAAAAATTACAGGTAAACCAATTAGTAACTATAGTATTGGAGCATTCAAAAATGATTCCAAAATAAATATTTTGAGTTAGTATAGTGTTATTAGTATAGGACAACAAAAGGTTTTTATCAATATTATGACCTTGATTTAGAAATTTGAGTTTTAGTTCTCTCTTCTATAAAGGAATCTCCATGAAAGTTCAAACCCACAGACAAGAATAGTGTTTAAACCCAAAGACTAGAATAGTATCTAGCTTTTAAAATTCATTATTGTTAGAATTCCTATTTTTTTAATCCATCTTATAGAAAGTATCTAAAATAAAGTAGAGGAAACTTCTTTATAAAGCTTATACCAGATTGTTATACTTAAATATGAACAATTAACATAATCTCTTAAAATATGTACGTTTCAGATTCTTGAACACCGAATGGAGAAAATGGCAGGAAGCTGCATTCTGTTAGATTAAGCCAGATAGTATAAAAAGCTCATGACCAATTATTCCGAACAGCTGCAACTGAGTCACTGAGCTAAAATTTAAAACAAACCTAACTTTTTCTAACAAATTCAAAAAAAAACACAGCAATTTAAAGCTACAGATAGAAATTTTGATTCTTGATTTGCTTTCATTGACCTCTAGATTTGGGTTTTGCTTGTTTTCAATCAATAATAATGAAGTTGCTAACAAACCCTTTTTGACATTAAGAGAACATTTATGTTTATTAATACAACTTTAGAATAATATAAATACAGTATTTAGAGTTTATTTTCACCGAGGTACTTGATAAAGTGCAAGAAAATATTGAAATAAACTTCCTTTGAAATTTAAAATCACATCTTAATTTTACAGTGTCATCTTGTCTTTTTGAACAATCTTAGTCCACAGTTGTTGCAATGTAATGTCATTGCTTGCTCTCTCTTTACTTGCTGAGCAAGTGTATTAAATGTTTGATGTAAATAATCAACAATATTCAAGAATGTGCTTAGATGCCACTTTCAAAGCACCCTTCCTTTCTGAAGACTGTAGATATATGAAGGACACATGTTTAGTAGTTTCTAATATTTCAGTTGATAAGACAATACATAAACTTTCATTTTGTTGGTTTTATTTTGTTTTTTGTCAGTCATGGGGCTTGAACTCTGGGCCTGGCTGCTGTCCCTCAGCAATTCAGTTCAATGCTAGCACTCTACCATTTGAGCCACAGTGCCACTTCTGGTTTTCTGAGTGGTTTACTGGAGATAAGAGTCTCAGGGACTTTCCTGCCCCTGCTGGCCTTGAATCGTGATCCTCAGATCTCAGCCTCCTGAGTAGCTAGGATTACACGCTTGAGCCACTGACGCCAGGCTTTTTGTTTTGTTTTTGTTGGTCCTGGGGCTTGAACGCAGGGCCTGCATGCGGTCCCTGAGCCTCTTTGTACTCAAGGCGAGTGCTCTACCACTTGAGCCATGGCACCACTTCCAGTTTTTTCTGAGTAGTTTATTGGAGAAAAAAATTCTGGCCAGGTTGTCTTTAACCTCAGATCTCAACCTCCTGAGTAGCTAGGATTATAGGTGTGAGCCACTGCCTAGCTACATCTTTTGATATGACAATAATCCTAAATAAAAATTGATGTTGGGAGTAATTCATAGATATCTTTTATTTCTGTATGTCCTGTGAGCAGAGGCCTGGACTTCCCATTGTTCTTAACTATCTTCTGTTTGTTGTAAAGAGAACAGGAAATAAATTCTGTCTTCATAGCCAAGGGAGGTCTTTTGACAGTTTTGAAAAATAACATCTCCTTCAAAAGCAAAGGACATGCTCAATACATGGGCACTGGTGGCTCATGCCTGTAAGCCTACCTACTCAGGAAGCTGAGATATGAGGATTTCTGCCAGCCCAGGAAGAAAAGTCCATGAGACTCTTATCTCTAATTAACCACCAAAAAGCTAGAAGTAGGTGTGGCTTAAGTGGTAGAGTACTACCTTTGGGCAGAAAAGTTCATGGACAGCACCTAGGCTCTGAGTTCAAGCCCCATAACCAGCACACACACACACACACACACACACACACAAACACACACACACACACACACACAGACACACACAAATGGAGTTCAGAGATCCTACCCTATGACTCAACATACTGCCTGTGCAGATACCATCTGACCCTTTTCATGTCACACTGTGCAAATAGGAGTTCAGAGATTGTGACAACACCACTATTGCCATGATCAGCCAATTGTCCTTCACCTAACTAAGACCCTCCATGTCAGGAGGCTGCAATGCTTGGTAAGAAATGTATGCATTATACTGCCCATGTAATTGTAACCCCTCTGTACAGTATGTTCTCAAATAAAATAAAATAAAATATATATATAAAAAAAAAAAAAGACGCTCCATGTCAACTCACATCTTAAAACAGTGACAGGCTAACTTACTAGCTGATAAATAAGAAAATAATGTCATACTCTTTACAAGTGTAGTTGATAATCAAATGAACTGATGTAGGACAACCAATATTTATTGAATATATTTGGTGTTTAGCACTACACTAGGTACTGCAGGTCTAATTCAGACTTAGGAAATCTGGATCCTCATTGATTTAACAATATCATGGGCAAAGACCAGATTCTATGGAAAAGGTAGTTTACAAATCTTTTTCAAAATTTTGTAATTATAGAAAATATTAGACCTGAAGTAAACTTGGAGAAAATCCAAACTTATTTTTCAGTTGTACACATAGTTAGGAGAGTTCATTCATTAGAGGAGAACTAAAAATAGACATTCAATATTTTTTCTATAATACCAGAAACTATTTTCTTATGTTTGATTAAAGTACATTTTCAAAATTGAGACTGATTAGGCCTAAACTATAACTAAAATTTTTTTTTAATTTTTTGTCAGTCGTGGGGCTTCTTGAACTCTGGGCCTGAGTGCTGTACCTGTGCTCTTCAGCTCAAGGCTAGCATCTATCGCTTGAGCCACACAGCACCACTTCCTGTTTTCTAGTGGTTTATTGGAGATAAGAGTCTCACAAAGTTTCCTGCCTGGGCTGGCTTTGAACCTCGATCCTCAGATCTCAGCCTCCTGAGTAGCTAGGATTACAAGCATGAACCACCGGCATCGGCCTAACTAAAAATTTTGAAAGAAACAAAAACGTACTTAAATCAGAAGATTGCTATAATCCTCCCTGAAAGAATTAGCATCAACTAATTTTGGCTAAGGATGTGGCTCAGGCAGTATAACAAGCATGGCACTAAGATTTTAAACCCCAGTACAACCAAAATAAGAAAAAGAAATATTACAGAATGTAAAATCCTTTAGAGTGGAAATGCTCAACTGATTTATTTAAGTTCCATTCACTGTAATATCCCGCATTTTTGGAATAGCACCTGGAATACAATAGGTGATATTTGCTAAATGACATATAAATCACATTATTTTAAAATATAACAATGTCTAATGGGGCTGGGAAGGTGGCTCAGTGGTAGAGCGCTTGCCTTGCATGCCTGAGGCCCTGGGTTCAATTCCTCAGCACCACATAAGCAAAAAGAAAAAAGCCGGAAGTGGCGCTGTGGCTCAAGTGGTAGAGCGCTAGCCTTGAGCTGAAGAGCTGAGGGACAACGCCCAGAGTTCAGGTCCCACAACCGGACCCAAAAAAAAAAAACAAAAAAACAATGTCTAGTATCAACATACAGCAATGTTTATTCTTTTGGCTTTGCCTAAAAATGCTAAATAATGTAAGAAAATCAGAATGAACACAAGGACATTCTGAATGAGAATTCTAAGACAGACAAATAAAACTATAAAAATCTTAGGAGTTAATAGCATACTCAAAGTGAATGGAATTCTGAGGCCAGTAGTTAAGAAGATCCTTAAAGGGGCTTTAACAACAGACTGACTAGAAGTACATTGTTCTGATAAGATAGTGTTATTCTAGTCAGGTGACATAATAGAGAGTGTTATTCTAGTCAGGTAATATAATAGAGGTTGTATTAAGTAGTGCTGATAAACATTAAAGATTCATAAAATGGATAAAAAGGGAGAGGAAAAGAGCTATCATTTTTTTGAGAAATCTAGGAGAATAATGCATCAGCTACTTTACATAAGTTATCATTTCATTTAATACTCATTAATACTCTAAGGTAAAACTTTCCCTTTTTAAAGATGATTTCTAGTTCTGGTATCAATGCTCCATACTCTTTATTATTTTAGATCTAAATTCCAAACGTATAGTATTCAAACATGATCTTTCTTTAATCAGTTGTTTACAACAACTAAACAGCTTATACCCACAGAATTACCTTCATGTCCCCAAGCTAATCAACTAAAGCTAAATTACTATAATGTTGAAATGAGTGAAAGAGTAGGAAACCCTGCTAAAAATGTCAAAGAATCTGATAATTAAGAAAACCTAGTCTTTCTCATTACCTTGCCCATGTAATTGTAACCCCTCTGTACAGTATTTTCACAATAAAAAAAAAAGAAAGAAAGAAAGAAAACCTAGTCTTTATAACTTTTGTCCTATATGTGTACTTATTTGGTGTATGAAGGAAATTGAAATACAGAGGATAGACTAAATTCCCTAGTAGTCGCTTGTCAAAATCTGAAAACATATGTGTGCAATAATTTAAAAGGTATTTGAATTCTAAGGATAAAAATGACATTAAAGCCAGGCGCAGGTGGCTCATGCCTGTAATCCTAGCTAGTCAGGAGGCTGAGATCTGAGGATCTCGGTTCAAAGCCAGCCCGGGCAACAAACTCAGTGTAATTCTTATCTCCAATAAACCACCAGAAAACCGGAAGTGGCGCTGTAGCTCAAGTGGTAAAGTGCTCACCTTGAGCTGAAGAGCTGAGGGACAGCACTCAGGCCCAGAGTTCTAGCCCCACGACTGCCAAAAAAAAAAAAAATGACATTGAGACAGCAATGTGCTGGCCTTAGCCAATACAGAAAATTTCCTGATATAAATTCAATAGCTCAAATTCTGAGTTTACCAATAGGACTTTGGATGTGACCTAATTATTCTAGTTTCAGTTTTCTCATCTGTAAAATGGGAATAGTATTAATTTGTCTACAATAAGGGATTATTAGAAGTATAAAAATGAGATAATCTTTGAAACTTGAGGCCAGAAGTTCACTTAAGTAACATCAAAATCTGCATCTTTTTTCAGGAAAAACAATAAAAACCAAAAAAATCATGTTTTATTCAGTACTTTGAATATATTCTATCATCTTATAGCCTCAATTGTTTCTGTTGAGTCAGGTGTAAATCTTATTGGACCTACTTGGAAAATTGCTATTTTCCCCCTTGTAGAGATTTTTATGTTTTTTTTAAATAGTTATTATGACATGCTTCATTGCAATTTTATGGTTTTTTGTATTTACCTTTCCTGGATTTGTAACACTTTGTAATCTATGGCTTGGTGTCTTTAACAATTTGAGGAGGAAACAAATCTGTCATTTATCTCTTCAAATACTGTGTCTCCCACTCTTTCTCCTGTCCTTTCTAGAAGAACTTCAACTGTACTCCTATGTCTTTTATTTCTATTTCTCATTTCATGTATCTAAAACATTGTTAAATATGTCTAGTTGTTAATTTTATATTGCCTTTTATAGTTCAACATATTCTCAGTCTTAGCTACTTTAAACACACTTATGGGACTGGGATGTAGCTCAGTGGCAAAGCAAGTGCAACATCCTGGGTTTGATCCCAGTACCAAAAAAGAAAAGACAGAATATTGACATGCCAAAACTAAACCAAGATGAGTTAAACCAGCTTAACAGGCCCATATCAAGCATTGAAATAGAAACAGCAATAAGAGACTTCCCAGCTAAGAAAAGTGCAGGACCAGATGGTTTTACAGTGGAATTTTACAAGGCCTTCAAAGCAGAGCTCACACCAATACTCCTCCAACTCTTCAATGAAATTGAAAGAGAAAGCTCACTACCGAACACATTCTATGAAGCCATCATAACCCTCATCCCAAAACCAGGCAGGGACTCATCAAAGAAAGAGAACTATAGACCCATTTCTTTGATGAACATTGATGCAAAACTTCTCAACAAAATTTTGGCCAATCGACTTCAACAATCCATCCAAAAAATCATACACCATGATCAAAAAGGATTCATTTCAGGGATATAAAGCTGGTTCAATATACGCAAATCAATTAATATTATTCATCACATCAACAGGAGCAAGAATAAGAATCACATGGTTATCTCAATAGATGCAGAAAAAGCATTCGACAAGATCCAACACCCCTTTATGATGAAGGTTTTGGAAAAATTAGGAATCCATGGAACATTCCTCAATACAATAAAGGCTGTATATGACAAGCCTACAGCCAGCATTATACTCAATGGTGAAAAACTAAAGCCATTTCCTCTTAACTCAGGAACAAGACAAGGATGCCCACTCTCTCCACTTCTCTTCAATCTAGTATTAGAATGCCTAGCTACAGCAATAAGACAAGATGCAGACATAAAGGGGATCCAAATAGGGAAAGAAGAAATAAAACTCTCCCTCTTTGCAGATGACATGATCTTGTATTTAAAGAATCCCACAGACTCCACTCCCAAATTACTCAAGCTGATTCAAAACTTTGGCAAAGTAGCAGGTTATAAAATTAACCCCCCAAAATCAATGGCTTTTCTGTATGCCAACAATGAGAAAAGTGTGGCTGAAATTAGGAAAGCAACTCCATTTGTAATAGCCCCACAAAAAATAAAATACCTAGGAATTAACTTAACTAAAGAAGTGAAGGACCTCTATGATGAAAACTTTAAAATCTTAAAAAAGGAAATCAACACAGAACTTAAAAAATGGCAAAACCTCCCATGCTCCTGGATTGGAAAGATTAACATCGTGAAAATGGCAATACTTCCCAAGGCTATCTACAAATTCAACGCAATACCTATCAAAATGCCAACCTCATTCTTCAAGGAAATAGAAGAGGCAATCCAAAAATTCATATGGAACAATAAAAGACCCCGAATAGCAAAAACGCTCCTCAATGGAAAGAACACTGCTGGAGGAATATCAATACCAAACTTCAAACTCTACTATAAAGCCATAGTAATCAAAACAGCTTGGTATTGGCATAAGAACAGACCTCAGGACCAATGGAATAGAATTGAAAACCCAGAAATGAACCTACAGACCTATAGCCATCTAATCTTCGATAAGGAAGCTAAAACAATAGAATGGAAGAAAGACAACCTCTTCAGTAAATGGTGCTGGCAAAATTGGTTAACTACATGCAGAAAACTTAAGCTAGATCCTTATATATCACCCTGCACCAGAATCAACTCCAAATGGATCAAAGACCTTGAACTCAAAGCAGACACTCTGAAAACATTACAGGATGGAATAGGAGAAACCCTAGGTCTCCTTGGCTCAGGCCGAAATTTTCTGAATAGAGACCCGGAAACACGACAAATCAAAGAAAGGTTGGACAAATGGGATTGCATAAGGTTGCAGAGCTTCTGCAGGGCAAATGACATAGCTAGCAAGATCAATAGAAAGCCCACGGATTGGGAGAAGATCTTTACTAGCCATACAACGGACAAGGGTCTCATATCTAAAATATACTTGGAACTCAAAAAATTAAACCCCCCAACAACAAAGCATCAAAGAAACAACTGCCCAATAAATAAGTGGGCAAAAGACTTAAAGAGAAACTTCTCTGAAGAAGAAAGAAGGATGGCCAATAGACACATGAAGAAATGTTCAACATCCCTAGCCATAAAAGAAATGCAAATCAAAACAACATTGAGATATCACCTCACTCCAGTTAGAACAGCAAAAATCCAGAACTCTAACAACAACAGATGCTGGAGGGGATGTGGACAGAAAGGAACCTTACTTCATTGTTGGTGGGAATGTAAACTTGTTCAACCACTTTGGAAAGCAGTATGGAGGTTCCTCAAAAGACTTCACATAGAACTCCCCTATGACCCAGCAATCCCACTTTTGGGCATTTACCCAAATGTTTACAAACAAGACCACACTAAAGCTACCAGCACAACTATGTTTATTGCAGCATTATTTACCATAGCTAAGATATGGAACCAACCCAGATGCCCCTCAGTAGATGAATGGATCAAGAAAATGTGGTATATATACACAATGGAATTCTATGCCTCCATCAGAAAGAATGACATTGCCCCATTTGTTAGGAAATGGAAAAACTTGGAAAAATTATATTAAGTGAAGTAAGCCAGGCCCAAAGAAACATAGGTCCCATGGTTTCCCTTATTTGCAATATCTAGTATATGTATGAGTCAAGCGGAAAAGGTCAGATAATGTGATGTCAGGAAAATGAACCCTTAGATGTGTATTTTAATGTTTTTTTCTTTCATGCATGTGTTTCTAATGCATTTATAAGATTATCTCTTTGTTGCTTTGTATGTCCCTCCCCTACAGTATAACCCCTGCTTTCACTATATTTGATGTCAGTATAACTTGTGGAGGAGATGGGGAAAAACCAGTTGTTTAAGGATACAGGTGGACCTGTTGCAACAATGAGAAGTACAAGTTGTCATGTCCAAAACGAGCTTTACAACGTCGGTGCGGGGGGGGGGGAGGTGGGGGAAGGGGGGGAAGGAGAAGGATTGGGATTGGGGGGAGGGGGGAGGCTGGGAAGGGATGTGAAGGGTAAACAAAGGAGGAGGCTGCATGCTTGGTAAGAAATGTACGCATTATCCTGCCCATGTAATTGTAACCCCTCTGTACAGTATGTTCACAAATAAAATAAAATAAAATTAAAAAAAAAAAGAAAAGACAGAAAAATACAGTTCAGAAACAAACAAACAAATAAGCATACTTATGCTTTCTTAAGTCAGTGCTCCACCATTTGACCTCCCAGTGTTAGGCTGTTTTTCTTCATTTTATTTGTATAACCTTGTCTGTCATATGCCTGATTATTTTTGTGTGAATATAAGATGTTGTACATAAATACTAGAGAAATCCTTTGAGATCTAGATCTTATGCCAGAAAAGATTTATTCTGTTCAAACTTGTGGCTAAAAAACCATTTTATTTCTGACTTAGCCTTACTCCTAAGGTATAACCCTTCAGGTTCCAACTCAAAACCTAGAGGAGTTAGCAGACTGTTGATTAGTTTAATAGACTCTGAACTCAAACTGTTATTCAATCAGCCCCATCTCCACAAATGTATAAAAAGCTCTTCTTGTCAGCCTCTTGGCCACCTTTACTGGAAACATCAGGTTCCCCTGAGGGAAAGAAGCCTCAAATGCTCAGCTCACCTTTTAGGTTTCCTTCTTCTCCAGGATCTTGTCCCCATAGTCTTCACTGAAGTGTTAGCTCTCTGATACTTTCAAACAGATGATTGTTATTTTTGATCCAGCTTTCTAGTTGTTCTCAGTGGAAGTTAGTCCAAATTGCCTAATCCACCATCATCAGAAGTGCACCTCTCAATTTTTCTCATCTGTAAAATGAGGATAATAATGACAACTTCCTCAAAGGTATTATTAAAAGAGATCAGAGTGCCAATTATAATATTAAGTGCACAAGAATTTTTGGCCATAGCTTTGACCTATCTATTGCTTATTCACAACAAGCCTCAAAACTAACAGATATCTCGTAAATTTTGCTTGCCAGGAGTCATTTTCTCTAATATCTCAAAATTTCTTCAAAAAACTAGTTTTTAGTTATTAAATACAATAACATTGTGGTTGTCTATGGAGATATTGCCTCCTGTGTCCAAGGGTGGGCAACCTAAGCTAGTTAGAGAAAGTGGCCCATAAAAACATCAGACAGGGGGCTGGGAAGGTGGCTCAGTGGTAGAGCGCTTGCCTTGCATGCATGAGGCCCTGGGTTCGATTCCTCAGTACCACATAAGCAGAAAGAAAAAAGCCGGAAGTGGCGCTGTGGCTCAAGTGGTAGAGCACTAGCCTTGAACTAAAGAGCTGAGGGACAGTGCCCAGGCCCAGAGTTCAGGTCCCACGACCGGACCCAAAAAAAAAACCAAAAAATCATCAGACAGTACATTGAACAGGGTATCTATTAGCTTCTACACACTATCAATCTAAACATTTTTATGTCTTTTTCATGGAATAGTTGTTTGACTTTTATGAGAAGTAGCCAATGGCATTATATAATTTTTTTCTAAGTTAGCCTTTTTGTTCTGTATTTTTTGTTTTGAGATAGGATCTTGATACCTTTTCCCAAGATGACCTTAAACTCTCAATCCTCCTGCCTCTGCTTTCTGAGTAGCTTGTTTTTATTTCTTGAAACTAAAATTCTATATCCCAATGAGAACTATCTCACCAAGTTTTTCTGGTATCCCCTATTACTTAAACATTCCATTTTACTAGGTGTAGGGAGAAACTTTCATGTCTTGACATTACTTAAGAAACTTGCAAAAAAAAAAGTTTAGTTTTCCTAACATTATTATAGAATTGTATTTTAGAATTTCTCTCTGTTTGGATCCTTTTCTGGTTTTCACTCCATTTCTGCCCTCTCATAATTTCTCCTCTTTGTTTCAAGAAGTTAAAAGCCTCCAGACTTTATCTCTCATACTTCCTTGGTACATGGTTTCTAAGTATGTCCTGTCATTGAGAAGAAGAACTGATGAACATCAAGATGACAGTAGAAGGTAAGTTATTTTATTTCATTCTTCTGTTCTTGGATCCTGCAAGGAAAACAACAGCATTCCAGGAAATTCAAAAGGAGAATGCTTACAGGCTCTGGTTCATGATCATACATATAAACACTATAGAGTACTACTGTGCAAATGCTGGCTATTAAAAAGTACAGTGCAGTTCTGGCAGGGGTAGCTGCAGGCTCCAGCATCCTCTCAGGTGAGACCATCAACATCATCAGCATTACAGGCATTCTGGAATAACAGATGTATAGCTTCAAGGGTAGTAGTAGCAGTAGTACTCCAATAACTTTAGCACTTATGTGTTCTGTTTAACACTATTTTCCTTTTTTTTAATACTCTAGCCCTGTGAGTAACAGTTTCCTGTAATTGCTAATCTTTTTATAAATTCATGATCTACATTTTACTCTCCTGCCCTACCAATACATTTGGAAATTAATTCTGTATTAAATTTTCTTTGTTTAAAATACTTAGTATGGTTTTTATTTTACTAATTGCACAACTTCCAATGGCCTGAACCACTCCAATTTTTTTGAGGGGGAGAGGGAGAGTACTGGGATTTGAACACAGGGCCTCATGTTTACTAGGCAGTCACTCTACCACTTGAATCATATCCCTAACTTCCACTGAAGTTCTTATATTCTCTTAATTCCTTTTTTTATTTTTCTTCGCCTATTTACTTAGTATGCCAAATAAATATTTATATGATATTTATTTTAGTGATACTCAGAACAAAAGAAGTTTGACCATTTTCAATTCAAATTCTCAGCAGCTCCAAATTAAGAATTTCCTCAAATTATGACTATTAAATGAAAATTCAATTTTATTATAAATATAATTGCTTATATCTACAAAATATTTTTCATAAGAACTACCACAATTCATCACTTCAGTGGCAAAAATAAAAAAAAATCTTAACCTTATAGATTTGAGGAAAGCAAAAAAATCAACTGAAAAAGAAATTATAATTTATACTTTAGGTTATAGTTCTTAAATTGTTTTGGTGTATCAGGACTATGTCATAAGCAAAGAGAGAAGTCCAGTAAATGTTTTAGAAGATAGCAATAAGACAATATCAAGAGGTCTTGACACATCTGAAAAGCTATAAAAAAATAACTCTATATTTGGGATCACAAATCAAACTTGACATTTGTACAAACTATTGTTTGAGCAGAAATATGTTATCTCTCTTGCCTCAATCTGAACTCTCTTCACAATCACCTTCACACTATTCTATTCAATACTATTTAACCTGACCTCCATAACTTGCCATTATATTTAGAATAAACTCCTTCTGCCATTTAAGTCTGTGCTTAAGCCAAGTCACTACCTACTGTTTCATACTCAATTTATTCTCCTAACAAGACTTATAAAAGGAGTCAAGCAGGAAGTGGTGCTAAAGTGGTTCTAAAGTGGTTGAACGCCAGCCTTGAGCTGAAGAGCTGAGGGATGGCACCGAGGCCCAGAGTTCAAGCCCCACAACCAAAAAAAAAAAAAAAAAAAAAAAAAGAGTCAAGTGATAGTAGCTGGAGGATCTTTGTTCAAAGACAATCTTGGAACTGGGAGTAGTGGGGGAGAAGCAAACCTTGCAGAAAAGTCTAGGAGACTCTACCTCCAATATACAACAATTTCTGGTCCAGAGGTATATCTGAATGGGAACGTACCAGCCATAAGCAAGAAACCCAAGGGAGTACAATACACTGACTTCAAACCTCAGTACTCAGTACCAACACACACACACACACACACACACACACACACACACACACACACACACACACACACACGAATGCCACAAAATGATTCTATCCCAACTCACTGCAAATATATACATAAGAATGTACGCACACAGTCTTGCAGTCTTTGAGCAAGACCTTCCTATGCCCTTATGCTCCTCAGATACTTTGTCTCCTGAGCCACTTCCTCCAAAGAAGCTTGACTCAAAGTTAATCTTACCTTTCCTAGCCAAATAACAGTTGGCAAAGGAGCTCAACCTGAAAATAAAGGGTGAAAAGAATATATGCACACTTTGATAGTTAAAACAAAGAATGGATGCTGAAGACTCAAGATATCTACTCATTTTTCTCTAGGGTAAAAAGTAAACCACATCGTCCATGTGCTTCCTTTATTTCTTTCTCTGTCTCTGTCTCTGTCTCTCTCTGTCTCTCTCTCTCTCTCTCTCTCTCTCTCTCTCTCTCTCTCTCTCTCTCTCTCTCTCTCACATACATACATACACATATACATACATACGCACACACATATCATGCTCATTCCTAATCATATCAAAATGATTCATTTTTCTTAAAATTCAGGGGGTAACTTTTAAAGTATTTTTAATACAATTCTACAATTCCCTGCCGTTATACGCTTTTTTTCTATTAGTCCCTTGAAACTCTTTAAACAAGATGTGTCAATTCCTGCAGAATTCATTACTGTTCACCATGTGTCAGACTCCTGTGCTAAGCTCAAAATAGAGCTTAGCAATACATCACACATAATTCCTGCCCTCAGTCCTCACAAAAATACGATACTGAGTTATAAGTTAAGTCAGTATCTGCTCAAAGTTATAATGGGTTTTTTTTGGGGGGGGGGGATTGTTTTGTTTTGTTTTGCTTGTCAGTCATGGGGCTTGAACTTTGGGCCTGGGTGCTGACCCTGAACTCTTCAGCTTAAGACGAAGAACACTCTACCACTTGAGCCACAGCACCACTTCTGGTTTTCTGGTGGTTTATTGGAGATAAGAGTCTCACAGCCTTCCCTGCCCTGGCTGGCTTTAAACCACGATCCTCAGATCTCAACCTCCTGAGTAGCTAGGATTACAAGTATGAGCCACCAGCGCCTGACTATCATGTTATTTTTTTAAACTTAGGTTACTATATTATTAAAATACAAATACATTTGACTATACCATTTAAAATCATATACTCTTTTCTCTAATATGCTAAAGACTGTAGAGACAAAGTATGAAAACAGTAGAAAGCCAAAAAAGGAAGTTATCTGTAACAGTGGTTTTTGAAAAAAAGGTATCAAATGGAAAAACTAGGAAGAATATATAGTAAGTCACATAAATTTCATTAATTTTACCTTGGTCCGGCCTCTTTATTAGCAAGTTAGAACAAAGTAAAACTGCACTGTCATTATAACACTGTCTTTAGAAACACAAAAATCACAACTATTCCAGATGATTAATGGTTTCTACTTTATTCAGAAGATTATAAAGTATCTATATTGTATTGTCAGAGGATTTAATCATCAACAAGTCTATTTTATATGAACCTAAAGGAAAACATTGCTAAAATTTAGTTATAAAGTCAACAGGAATGCCCATAAGCTTTCTCTTAAGTAGATGCAACAAAACTCTTAGCCTATGATTCAGGTGACCATACAGCTGTAGGAATCCCCAAAAACAAACCAAATTCCACTTGACAACAACTTTGACAGACAATTCAACAGAATGAAGGAAAAATATTTTATCAAATGATATGGAAGATTTCTCTTCAGGAAGAAACTTTGGGAAAACATCTTAAGTTATTTCACAGTTAAAGGGGAAGTCCAAAAGGGAAATGACTGAAGCGGGAAAAGAGACATCCTAACTTTGTATAGAGAAAAGTTTATATAAATTGGAGAGTAGAAAAGAAATAGAGAGAGAAGAAAGGAAGTCTAGCAACACAGTAGATGTAGGTATATTTGTTTAAAGATCCTTTTAAGAGAAGAAGCAATCCAAAAATTCACATGGAACAAAAGACCCCAAATGGCAAAAACAGTCTTTGGCAGAAAGAACAGTGCTGGAGGAATATCAACACCAAATTTCAAACTCTACTACAAAGCCATAGTAATCAAAACAGCTTGGTACTGGCACAAGAACAGACCTGAGGACCAATGGAATAGAACGGAAGACCTAGAAATGAACCCACAGACCTATAGCCACCTAATCTTTGATAAGGGAGCTAAAAAAATAGAATGGTAGAAATTTTTTAAAAAGAGAACAAGAAAATCTTTGAATTATTCACTCTGTGAAATCTTCATCATCATTATTCCAAATCTAGAGAAATACAATTAACACAGCTGTCCAATACATGTAAAATATTAGAATGCAAACCTGGCACTGGTAGCTCATGCCTGTAATCCTAGCTACTCAGTGGCTGAGATCTGAGAATCTCAGTTCAAAGCCAGCCTGGGCAGGAAAGTCCATAAGAAGCTTATCTTCAATCAACCACCAAAATCCCAGAAGTAGGGCTGTGGCTCAAAGTGGTAGAGTAATAGGCTTGAGCAAAAAAGCTCAGGGATAGCACCCAGGTCCCAAGTTCAAGCCCAATGACTGACAAGAAAGAAAAAAATTAGAATTCAGAAAACAGAACTGTGACCCACATTTTACTTAATACCAGGGAAAGGTTAAAGGCAATAAATAAATAAACAAGTAAATAAGCAAACAAAGTAAAAATGAATAGTGGAATGTTGACCACTGTCAGTTAAACTTCAATGAAATTTTCTGTATTAAAAGTTGGAATGGATGAGAATCATTTAAATGAAAATTCCTGTCATGTGACAAGTACTGAGACTGATGATTAATAAAATATACTTATGTAAAATTATTTATATTCTATTAAGTGAAAAAGTTATAATGAACTGTGTGATGGTATTCACCTATATCCTCAGCTCTCAGACACTGAGGCAGGATGATCAAGAAGAATTCAGCCATTCTGGGCTACATAGTATGTTTGAGTCTAGCCTGTACTAGATCCTAACCAAAAAAAAATTTTTTTAAGTAACAGATTACTAAGTAAAAAATAAAATTGTACATATACCACACTGATGTAGGAAAACATGCAATACACATAGGTAATAACTATAAAGGATTATATTGATTATGTTTTGCAGAATTTTTCATTTTTAAATGCCTAATATTAAATTTTTATGATAAAATTAAGATAAAATAAGTAGTCTTTGAATTTTATGATTTTATATAATATAGTCAGAGTCCTAGATGAAAAGATGATGGTTTCAATACTTAGAAGAAAATATATCTTGAAACATACATGCTTGTCAACCTGTGTAATTCCAAATCAAGACTTAGATCACGGTAAATTACAGAATTTTGAGAACAATTTTTAATTATTACTTTTTAAAATAGTAATGAAGACTTGAAAAATGTAATTGTCAGGTTACTAACAGCAGGAATATAGGAAAAATAATCTAACTACTTTCAGCACATTAAAAAATTAATTTAAAAATGTACATTTTAGTCTCAAGAGACTATTTGCTGTTATCAGCAATCTCAAAAACATTGTAGTGGACTAAGTGTGTAGCTGGTTGGTAGGGCACTTTGCTGGCATGCCCTAGTCCTTGAGTTCAATTCCCAGGCAAAAAAAAAAGAAGGGCAAAGGCAAAACAAACCCCTTTACTGAAGAAATTGTTTAAGGACAAATACTCAGATGGATTTTATCATGTTCTTACTTCTTTTCACTCTAATCTTACCTTCTGACCCTCAAAACTGACTCTCATATAAACAAATAACTTCAGGCAGAAATAGGAAAAACATAATGATTGAAGAACAGTAACCTAAAATGTATGATGCTTATTTTTTCTCCATTTAACACTTATTATATGCACTGTATCTTCACCTCACCACAACCGTCTGAAATAGGCATTATTGTCTTTGATTTATAAATAAGGAGACAAAAGGTCCAAGAGATTGAGACTTGTCACAATCTTGACTCGAGTCACATAATTATTAACTGGCAAACTAGAGTGCCTTCCAGTTGGCAAATGGCAAAATCTTTTTCTTTTGTATAAACATGGTGTGCTTCTTTGAAACCTTAAAATCAGCTAAGGAAACAGGATTAGGAGGAAAATAAGCAGTAAAGCAATCTTTGCAGTCATAAAAACTCAGCTACTTACTCAAAGCTATCTTAACTGATTAGATTTAAACTACATAAATTCTCTAAGGTCGAACTAGATAAAAGCAGAATTTAAAAGAGGGAATTTTTTACTGAGTATGCTACTTTATGCTGTTACAAGAGCCATCATAGTGTTTTTGACTAACAAATAGAAGGACAAGCAATATATGTTATAGAACAGTGTCAGGAAAAGTATCTAACAAAGTGTAAGACATAGGTTCAACCTCTAGCCAATCCCCTAAAACTTTTTTAAGACAAACGCAAAGCCCTAACAACATGAACAATGAGCATGAAGAATCTAGACCATGAATTGAGAGTTCTAATTTGAAGACTAAACATTGCTTGTGTTGAGGAAAGAAAACCAGTATAGAACTAATTCTAAACTAGGATTATTCATGAATCAGAGAAATGAATGAAAATTGTAGGCAAAAAGCTGGGACAAAGCTGAGAAATGTAAACTGGAAAGGGTGAGAAAGAGAGAAGAGTGTTTGAAAACACTGGAAATACTGAAGCATATGGCAGATTCTGAGACAGTTTGAGCTATGGCATGATTACATAAATTCCTGCTGCAGAATCTGGTGGCACACTGGAAGCATGTGTCTCAAAACAATACCATAAGATTCCTATTGAAGCTGAAGGGAAGGAGTAACAACAGTTCTGTGACCTTAATAGTAACTGAGCTGCTTTCAGCAACTCAATGAAAAAAGTGCTGATATGGTCTAGATATCAAATATTTCAGGTAATATAGTAAATATTATAAAAATTCACCAGACAGCTTATTCTACATGTATCTCCCTTATGACAGGATCCTCTTTTCTCCTTTAATGCTCCTGAAGTAGTGAAATATTATTCTAAAGGGAAAAACATATGAAAGACAGAAGTATAGAAAATGAAGCTGGAAAGAGACTATGAGGGACCTTGTAAGCAAAATTTAGGCAATTAAGTTTTAGTCAAACCAACAGGAAGCCTAAAGAGTTATTTAAGCTAAGAACTGAATGATTTCATGGTTTCATGCTGGGTTTTTTTTTGGGGGGGGGCTTCTTGGTGAGGAGGAAAGGATGGCTATGGGGCTTGAACTCAGGGTCTGGGCACTGTCCCTGAACCTCTTTGTGCTCAAGGCTAGCACTCTAGCACTTGAGCCACAGCACCACTTCCAATTTTGAGTAGCTAATTGGAGATAGTTTCACGGGGACGTTTCTGCCCGGACTGGCTCTGAACCACGATCCTTAGCCCTCGGCCTCCTTAATAGCTAGGATTACAGAGTTGAGCCACCAGTACCCAGTGATTTCAAATTTATTTTTAAGAAGATACTCTATAGAGAAACAGGGAGGCGACCACAGTAGGAAACAAGAGACACAGTATTTGGGAGATGAATATGATCAATACACGTAATATGAAAATGTCACAGTGAAACCCATTATTTTGTACAATTAACATAAACTAATAAAAACAAAGTAAAGTGCATATTACAAATAAATATGAATATATAAATTATAGTTATAAATTACACGTTTTTTGATCTACTACATTTGTATTTACTATATATTATTTATAAGTGTATATATATATATACCATTTTTATAAATATAGAGGTACAAAAAATTATAAATAAATATACAAGTGTGTATGTGTGTGTGTGTTATAAAGAAGAAACTGCAGCAAATTGAGATGACAAACCTAAGATAGAGACACAAATCCCAGAACACAGAAAGTGCCTGTAGAGATGGAGTTACATTGGCAAGAATTCTCATACTAGTGAGAATTTCTGAAATTAAATAAATAGAATTCATTGACACATCAGGCCCCCATCTCAAAATCTTTCAATATTATGTCAAAATCTATTACTTTATGTCAAATGAGCCAATGAGACAAATTTAAACATTTTAGCTAGTATGGCATTGATCTGAATATTTAATAACTGACACAGTATTAAATTAATATATAAACTTAAAATAAATCTTTCTTTGCCCAAATTAACTATAAACTTAAACATAGAGATAAGGGCTTATTAGGTAATAAAGAGTTATAGCATAGATTATTTACATAGTCACCCTAATAATTTACAAACCATCATTTGAGTTTCAAAATGTATTGAATTAATCTATTTAATAAGGTCATGTTTTGTATTTAAAGCCATATCAAGCTTTTCCTGACATCTTCCTCATTAAAATGACATATAATTAGGTCGCTGGCATGCAACACTTTGTTGCAACTATAAGATAACTGGGCATGTCATGGCTACATAAGCACCCCACAGGGCTAAAAACTCTGTGCCTCAGAATAGTCCTGTAATCAACCCACTCTCTGTCTCCTAAGAGATATATCTTAGATGCAACTACAGGTGTATGTCACTTTGCCCGGCCTAATCATTTCCTCTAAATATTATTTTAATTTTAGGCCAGGTGCTAGTAGATCAAGCCTGCAATCCTAGATACTCAGGAGGCTGAGATCTGAGGGTCAAGATTCAAAGCTAGGTCAGGCAGAAAAGTCTTCGTGAGACTCTTATCTCTAACTCTGAATTCAAGTCCCATGATTTAAAAATATATATATGTATATATATATATATATATATATATATATATACACACACACATATTATTTAGGTGGCTGGCAACCCTTATGATTATAGTAATTTACATATTACAATAACTTATAGCTCAGTACGCACTTTCACTTGCATATGGTCACTTTAATCCTGTGACAAATATACTACAGGCCCATGATTACAAAACCCAAAAAATTCTGAAAAGTATTCTTTTCATAAGTCTGGGCTACACCTCACCCCAGTTAGAACAGTAAAAATCAAGAACTCTAACAACAACAGATGCTGGAGGGGATGTGGACAGAAAGGAACCTTACTTCATTGTTGGTGGGAATGTAAACTTGTTCAACCACTTTGGAAAGCAGTATGGAGGTTCCTCAAAAGACTTCACATAGAACTCCCCTATGACCCAGCAATCCCACTTTTGGGCATTTACCCAAATGTTTACAAACAAGACCACACTAAAGCTACCAGCACAACTATGTTTATTGCAGCATTATTTACCATAGCTAAGATATGGAACCAACCCAGATGCCCCTCAGTAGATGAATGGATCAAGAAAATGTGGTATATATACACAATGGAATTCTATGCCTCCATCAGAAAGAATGACATTGCCCCATTTGTTAGGAAATGGAAAAACTTGGAAAAATTATATTAAGTGAAGTAAGCCAGGCCCAAAGAAACATAGGTCCCATGGTTTCCCTTATTTGCAATATCTAGTATATGTATGAGTCAAGCGGAAAAGGTCAGATAATGTGATGTCAGGAAAATGAACCTTTAGATGTGTATGTTAATGTTTTCTTCTTTCATGCATGTGTTTCTAATGCATTTATAAGATTATCTCTTTGTTGCTTTGTATGTCCCTCCCCCACAGTACAACCCCTACTTTCACTATATTTGATGTCAGTATAACTTGTGGAGGAGATGGGGAAAAACCAGTTGTTTAAGGATGCAGGTGGATCTGTTGCAACAATGAGAAGAACAAGTTGTCATGTCCAAAACGAGCTTTACAACGTCGGTGCGGGGGGGGGGGGGGGGAGAAGGGGGGGAAGGAGAAGGATTGGGATTGGGGGGGAGGGGAGAGGCTGGGAAGGGATGTGAAAGGGTAAACCAAAGGAGGAGGCTGCAATGCTTGGTAAGAAATGTACGCATTATCCTGCCCATGTAATTGTAACCCCTCTGTACAGTATGTTCACAAATAAAATTAAATTAAATTTTAAAAAAAAGTCTGAGCTAATATTCCTGACCTAAATTGAGGTGGTGCTATATATAGTATTTATTTAACACATTTGTTCATATTCATACATTTTCACTAGGGAAATATCCATGTGTTTCATTAGGAACCACTGTCCTAACCCTAAAAAGAATAACATATTATTTGGCATATACACCATTACATTTATAAAGGACCAAAATACTTGAAATATAAACATATCTTGCACTACAAGTTTCAGAGATTGGACCGTGGACCTTTCTTTCCAATCTTCATTTTATAGAGTTTAGGGGGTGTAAGTGGCTTCTTCAAGATAACATAGTTAGCTATATGGACATGGAACTCTAACTTGACTATCTAAATTTTGTTTTCCATCTCCTATTCAAGCCTGACCACAACTAAAAAAGCCTTTTTTGATATACAAGACTTTATTTTTATTTTTTTATTTTTTTTATTTTTTTATCTTTTACCCTAACCCTAACCCTAACCCTAACCCTAATTTATTTCATATAATAACTTGTAAACACAATACAAATTTTCAAAAGGTAAAATTTAAAAATCAAGTGTACTTGCATCTAGTCTCCACAAAAACATTCCTGCTGTTTACACTTTCTCAGCTTCACCGTTTTATACAAACACAGAAGCTAAGAATACCATCAATTTTTATATCAATACAGTTTTTCATAAAATTTCAAAGGAGGAATTGTAATTATCCTATAGGAATTACTGAACTTGTAATGCAAATGCTATCAAACCTGTGGTAGTTATATTTTTCAACAAATATTTCTGGTTTTTTGCATATGGTAATATTAAATTCTCTACCTTTGTTTAGTCATGGAGGGAAAAAATGAGCAGGCAGGGCACTGGTAGCTCATACCTGTAATCATAGGAAGCGGAGATCTAAGGATTGAGATTTGAAGCCAACTCCCTCTTACCTCCAATTAACCACCAGAGTGGAGCTGCAGCTCAAATGGTAGAACACTAGCCATGAGCAAAAAATTCAGAGACAGTGGCCAGACAAGTCCCAGGACTGGAACATATATACTCGTATGTAAGCAAAAGTTGTATTACATTTGAGAGAAAATTGAAGAAACAAGTTGTAGTTCGACAGTGTCCCTTGTCACATGCTCACACTTCCAGACAGCAGTTTTTCTAACACCCTATGTGCCAGATTCTAACACCCTGTGTGCCAGAATGAGAATGATATAAGACAGTGGCACCAAGTAATCCAGAAAAAAAAAACATTCAACATGAAAAAGAAGCCTATGTTGTTTATAGATATTTGAGGATAACACAGTCTACTACAAGTTTGGCCCACTACAAATTTACTGCCTCTCTCCTCCAAATGTCCTGCTTTGTATGAAGTCCATTACCATTTCCCATTTGCCAGCTCATACAGTGTTAAAGGTCTATTCAATAGAGGAAGGCATAGTGACATTAAAAGTTGTCTTACAGTTCTGAGCACTTTGATTTTACTTATGGGATGTGGCTGCCTGGAGCTTAAGGATACCTGGTGATACCAAATCTCCTAGCATGTTTCACTAGCACCTCACAAGTCATCTTTCAGCAAGTTTTAGTGACTCCACCAAAGACAATTTTTCAGTAAGTGTTGCTAATATCCTCATAAGCTTGCCAATACGTTTCTTGAGCAATCCAGCCAACATATCAGCAATTCACGTCCATCAACATCACAGATAATTTCTTGCTTGCTTGTCCCACAGGGGGCTGAATCTCAGTATCAGCTATGGGGAAGGCAGCTTCTTCCAAGTTGGTTTGGTTTGGTTATTTGGGGAGAGGGAAGGGTCACTGCCAGAGCCAGAAAAGAAAACACTGCTCTCTGCCTCTGGTTAGTAACCTTCATGTTAATACATTCCTGATCAGATTATTATTATAGTAATTATAGACTGTGGTACTTAATCTGTGCTAACATACAAAACTATATATAAACATGCATTTATATATTATTTTCATTATTTTTCTACTTTATTTCATAGCCACTTCCAATGTTCATCTTCCAAAGTAAAAATAACTGATTACATTTAAGCACTGTCATAAAGTACAAGTCAGAATACACACACATCTTTCCATTAAGCCAGACTGTTAGCTAGTAATTACAAAAAACAGAAAAATAATACATGAAAGCATCTATTGTAAGAAAATAAAAGTTTATTCAAACCATGCCAACCAAAACCACATCCTTATGAAAAGATTAAGTTCAAATCTTTACATACTTATACTGCAATATAAAGTTTATGCTGAGCCTATAAAATGACCATTAGATAATGAAAGTAATGCATTTGGAAATGGAAGATTTATAGAAGGTTTTATAACCAAAGATAATATTTGATAACTTTTACTATGTTAGTCATATGGTAAAATTATCTATTCTTCACCCTATTAAAAAATACTTTTGACTAAAGTGGGTATTTCTATATAAAACAGAACAATTCACATTTTTTACCTTCAGTTCTTCTACCCCACCTCCAGCTAGACCAACATTTTTCATTCAGGAAAAAAATATCAAATGAATAAAGACTGAAGTACAGACTGGCACTATATTTTCCAATAAAAAGTATTATTATTTCCAAGAAAAATATTATTTCAGAGATTTCATTCTATAATTTGACTGTAGATATAAAATGTTTCTAAAAGATTAAAATTGTATCTACCTTAAAAAAAATACATCCAAACTTATTTTTACTGATTCTTAACAGAGAAAAGTTGTAAGGAAAATAATAATCTCACTGGTATATAAATGTTTCTTTCCATGGTAAAATAAAATTTACAGATATGATTACAAAGAGAAAAATGCTCTTAAATATCTTATCTGAGTGGGCCCAATATAATCACAGGAATCCTTAAAAGATAAAATGTTTCCTAACTATGAGCAGAGAAACAATGATAGAAAAAAGATTAGATGTAGCATCTTGAGTATTCAACATTATTGCTGGATATGTAATATAGGGGCTACATGCAAGTATTAGAACAGTCTCTCAGAGTAACAGACTTTACATGACTGCTAATAAGGAAATAGGAACAAGAGTCCTATGTGCTAAGAAAACTAAATTCTGTCAACAATCCAAGTGACCCTTCTGTAGAACTTCAAGAAAAAAAGACAGCCCTGCTTATACATTAAGTTTAACCCAATTAAACCATTTCAGATTTCTGACTGACTGAGTATAAGATAATAAATTTGTGCTGGGAGGAGGAATAGAACACTAACTCAAACAATATTACATAGTATATACAATGGAATTCTATGCTTCCATCAGAAAGAATGACACTGCCCATTTGTAAAGAAATGGAAAGACTTGGGGGAATAAAATCATATTAAGTGAAGTAAGCCAGACCCAAAGAAACATAGGCGCCATGATTTCCCTCATTTGTGATAATTAGTATATGTCTAGGATAATCCTAACAGATGAGCAGAACAGCTCAATAGCTATGTACATATGACCATATAAGATGATGCTAAGGGAAATGAACTCCAAGATATGGATACGAGTTTTTCCTTTGTTATTGTTGTTTTTAATTTATTATGTAATCTCTTGTTTCATTTGCATTTTCCCCCTATGGTTTATCTTCTGTTGTCACTATATTTGATTTTGGTGCCCTGGGTATTGTATATACATTAGGGAAGGGAAGGGGAACAACAAAATAGTGAGACAAAGGACAAAGGGGGAACCAATGCAACAGTGATACTCACAAGACAATACGTTGGAAATGACCTGTACAACCTGGAGGAGGGAGGGGGAAGGAAAAGCAGGAGAAAAGTGAGGAAGGGGGTGACAAGTTCAACAAGAAATGTACTCACTATCTTACTCATGTAACTGTAACCCCTCTGTACATCACCTTGCCAATAAAATTTTTTAATGAATATTACATAGAACCTTGAGGATCTAGTTGTTTACTAATAGATACTGAAAGTGCCTCCCTCTCCAACTAACTCATTTACTTTTTTATATGGCACTTATGTGCTACTTACATGCTACACATTTTTTAATGGCTTTGCAAATCTAAATTCAATTCTCAAAACAGCCTCTGAAATAGACATAATTATCATCACAATTTTACAAGTAGAAACACACACAGCTACCAAGTAACAGTGGGATTCAAACTCAGGCTGTCTGACTCCAGAGTCAGATCCCTTGAGCTCTAATACTTATTGTTTTCCATAACACTAAATGGCATTGAGAAGGAATGAGTTTCTGTCTCAGAAAGATCTAGGTACAAATCATTGTCTCTGTACTGATAACCTTGATGAGTATGATCCTAGCACATAAAAGATACTGAACAAATATTAGTTTCTTATTCAATTCTCATCACAAGTATAGAGATGCACTCAATTCAAACATAACCCTCAATACAAAACTAAATACTAGCCTCACATTCCTCAATTCCAGCATCTCTTCCTCCCCTTTACAATATTCTTCTTAGATCCTAAAATGATACATGTATACCACAGAGAGACTGTCTTTAGGGGTTCTCTATACCTTATCACTTCAACAAAAATGGACTGGAATTTTACTCTCAGAACTTCACTAGGAAACTAAGGAAGAAAACTTTGCAGGAAACCAAGTGTTTCTAGTAGAAGGATTTAGCCACCTGCAAACACATGGTATAGAAGACTATGAATAATCTAACTTCATTCTCCCCCATCCCTGACAGAATCTAACTGGAAATCAAAGAAAGCAAGAACCCACTGGTACAATCCATCAAAGTCAGCCTCTCCTAATCCTGAGAAGAATGTTAAAAAAAAAAGGGGGGGTAGAGCATATCTCAGGAGTGAATGGAAAAAGACATAATATGCAATGGTGAAGTTCAACATTCAACATTATTTCCCTCTTTCCTTGTAAACCTTTCTACTCTTAGAGATTTAATTTAGCCAGTAGCATTAAATCTGTTAAACTTCTTTACATGAAGCTTCAGTTTATTCTAAAATGAGTCCTTAGATTTGTGACTTTTTCTGTCTAATCATCCTCTTTGTACTACATCCATTTCCAAAGCAAAAATCGGTCGATAGAGCATACACACCCTCAACAAATTTCCAGTTAGATTATGTGTACATTAAATGTCTACTGCCCAATTCATATCTTGAACCCTGTTTTCCCAGTGTGATAGCAATAGAAGGTGGAGGATGATTTTCTCATGAGGAGAGAACCCTCACTAATGAGGCACTAATGTCTCTGAAACCAACATGCAGTGATTATTCTACTATCTATCTATACAGTTGACCATATTCCTTTTTTCTCAGTGTTTGAAGCCAGGAGCCTGGTTTCCTGGGTGCATGATACTGCCAAGTTATTTTTCCCTCACCTGAATAGGAAAATGCTAAAGGGCCTAGAGAATTCCATTTTTCTCCTGTGCCTAATGGAGCATATATCCAGCTCCACTGTCAAACAGAAACTATCAAATTACATGTGTTACAAAAAATATTCAATGTTTAAAGTATATATATTAGACGAAAGTTGCTAATTCTAAATGTTTCTAAGACACATTTGGTTAGCTCTATGTTGTAAAGAAAATGCAATTTAGAGTTTTTGACATGTATAGGTAATATATGTGCACATATATTCAATATTCACAATATATAAATTATGTAAATGTTACTAGTTTTTAGCCAACTAACTGATACTATTCTAGTTGCCTTCTAGTTTTTAGGCAGCAGAATAACGGGCAAAGTAGATGAAATATATCACCCCTGTGTCTAACTTTTTTGTAACTTTCCTCCTTCAATAACCTTTCTCTAATATTATTTCAGGAGCTTCCTATCACAAAGTCCAACAAAGTTTCTCTCCATTTCATAATACATATACTTGCATTGCTACAATAATTCACAAATGTAATAAACAGAGAAACACAATCTTCATTAATTTCACATGGCTAATCTCCTATTTTCCCAAAATGCTTCACATCTTCAAATTCCTTTAGAGGTAAAATAAGAATACATGTATAGAGAAGGGTTTTTCTAGACAAACATTATATATATATATATATATATATATATACATATATATATCAAAGATTGTGTGGTAGTTTAAAATATCAAAAAAATGAAGCAAAACCAGACAGTGAAAAATTCATTGAGATTATCATCAATAGAAATAATGTTTGATGAAACAAAAAACCAAGAATGTTTAAGAATCATTATAAGTAGGAATAAAGCATGTTTGATGAAAGAAAAACTAGTTTACATAGTATGGGTACACATCAGTTTTAAGATACTAAGTAGGATACTTTCCAATTATGAGTTCAATCAAAGAGCCCTGGCCTCTCTTTCTTCCCTTCTTAATTTGTTCTGTTTTCTTTCTCCCTTTCAGCCACTTTTACTACTGTTCTAGTATTTTCCATCACATTCCACTATATCTCAAGTTGTAGTCACTTCTATTACTCATAATCATTCTATAATTCTACAATGAGAGAGAGATGGGAGGGGAGACATGAAAGGGGTGACCACTGATCAAGAAACATTGTGCTTATAACCTGATTTAGGGAATTGTAACTTCTTCGTACAAGTACTTCATAATTTTTTTAAAACTCTACAATAACTAAAATAACAAAAGAAACCACAACTGCTCCCTCAGAAGCACTCTAGTCTTGAGATACTGATGAGCTACCCATCACTGAGATCAACACAGACAGGTTTACATCATATATTGCAGTCAGTTAAGCAAGTCAAGTATCCTAAGTTTACCTGACTCTTTCCACACAGTTCAAATCTGAAATTTTGGCATCTGAATTTTTCAAAAATCTGTCTTGACACTCTTTTTCACCTTTAGTGTGTTAATTCCTATCTTTATCATTTACTACCTAGATAATTATAGGAATCTGTTAACAAGCAGCCTTGTTGCTAGTGTTACACCTTCTCATCAATCAATGCTGTAAGAGTAGAAATTTCTTTCCTAACAAAAGTCTAATTAAATTATCTTGCTGTTTAAAATCTCTACATGACTTTCTAGTTGCCTTCTGGACGAAATCCATATCCAAAGACTAGCATTTAACATCTCTTAAGTTCACACCTTTCACTTCTCAAAATACAATCTCCTGTACTGACTCATCTCCATTTAAACCTTACACTCTTCTGAAACGCTTTCAGTGAATTTCATAGCCATGCTCCTCATGCTATGCCATGCATACTTTACAAATCATGAGTTCTTCGAGAAAGGAAGAACTGAGAATTTCAGAGATTTTTGCTTGGAATAACTCCATCTGCCCAGCTAACATCTGTGTATCCATTCAAACGGAGGAAATGTAATTTCCCAAAGGCTGGATCAGAAACTTCTCTCATCTGCATATATGGATGATATACTGTACACAATACTTTCCTACCATTTATCATTCTGAACTTTGTCACTTACAATGAATTCCCTAAGGGTTAACTAATAATAGTTTGAAGTATTCTGAAAGATAGCTGCATTTCATCAATGGTTGGAAAATGCAAAAGGTTAGAACAAAACTTTTAGAGAGGGCTGGGAAGGTGGCTCAGTGGTAGAGCGCTTGCCTTGCATGCATGAGGCTCTGGGTTCGATTCCTCAGCACCACATAAGCAAAAAGAAAAAAAGCCGGAAGTGGCGCTGTGGCTCAAATGGTAGAGTGCTAGCCTTGAGCTGAAGAGCTGAGGGACAGCGCCCAGGCCCAGAGTTCAGGCCCACAACTGGACCCAAAGAAAAACAAAAACAAAACTTTTAGAGATCTTAATAAAATAAATTGACACCTTCAAACAATACTACAGAGACAACAAACTACTTGTAATGTTAGTTTGATTATTTTTTACTATGGTTACACTGTACTTAAAATGTCATTAAGATATTTTATCCATGGCACATTACTTTCTAGGGTAAGCAGTACTGGGGTTTGAACTAAAGGGCTTGCATTTGCTAGGCAAGCCCTTTATTACTAGAACCACACCCTTAGCCAATGCATTTTTATGTCTTCAAATGATACAATTTGGCTTAGAATTTCTGCCCATGAAAGACATGAACTATTTCTGTTAAAGCTGGATGTAGTGTGCAGTCCTATCCCCAGAATTTGGGGAACTGAAACATGGATTACAATTTCAAGACCAGTCTGGACTACATAGCAAGATCCTATCCTTTCCCCAAGGGGGGAAAGCTATACAATCATTAAGCTCTACTTAACAAAAGGAAAAAAATTTAATCCTCTCTAAGTATTTGGAAAATATTGTGAATATTCTGTTTTCTAGTCAAAAAAGGTCATCTATTAATCTAAAAACTATTGTAATTACACACAAATACACTGTCTGCTTCCAAGTAAAATGAATAAAATTAGACATGTTTAATTTAATTTCAAAAATAAGTACACAACTACATAAACAATCTCTTTTCTTTTCTTCTTTTTTTTTTTTTCTTTGATCCGGTCGTGGGGCCTGAACTCTAGGCCTGGGTGCTGTCCCTCAGCTCTTCGGCTCAAGGCTAGCGCTCTAACACTTGAGCCACAGCGCCACTTCTGGGTTTTTTTTCTTTTTGCTTATGTGGTGCTAAGGAATCGAACCCAGGGCTCCTGCATGCAAGGCAAGAGCTCTACTACTGAACCACCTTCCCAGCCCATCTCTTCCTAGTATTAGATTTTGTCTTAATATGTCACCTAAATGAACACAATATTTCATTCCCAATGTTTTATTCATTTACTCAACTAGTTTTTTAGTACAACTGTTTGTAAGTCATTGTATTAAATTAGAAGTTGGGGTTATAATGATGAACAAAACGGATGCAGTATCTGTTCTCTGAGAGTTTATAATTTAGCCAAGTAAACTAAGTGAGAAAAGTAGACTGATTATACTATGTAAAAAAAAAGTAAACTATGTAATAATAAATACAAAGAAAATAACCTAGTTTAAAAAGCATGGTCTGAAAAAGGATCTTTACCATACAATATTGAGCTATGACAATGAAGGATAAGAAAGGCAGTCATGCAAAGATTGAGCATATTTGAGGGATAATGTGAAGAGGAGCATTCTAAGCTCTAATAACAATGCTTTTGAATTATATTAATTTACCAGGCATAATGCTTTACACCTGTAATCAGAGCTTCTTGGGAGAAGATTCAAAGGATCATGGTTCAAGCCAGTCCAGCCAGGAAGTTAGCTGAACTTTATCTCAACCAACAAGTGGAGAGGAATGTTACACACCATGATCCAGCTTTGCTGGAGATGTAAATAAATAGGAGATTATGGCTCAGATGGGCCCCAGGTTAAAAAAAAAAAAACTTGGAAAAAATTTTATTAAGTGAAGTAAGCCAGGCTCAAAGAAACTTAGGTCCATGGTTTCCCTTATTTGCAATAACTAGTATATGTCTGAGTCAAGCAGAAAAGGTCAGATAAGTTGATGTTACGGGAATGAACCCCAAGATAAGTATTTAAATGTTTTTTTCTTTCATGCAATTGTTTCTAACATATTTATAAGATGATTCTATGTTGCTTTGTATGTCCCTCCCCCATGGTATAACCCCTGCTTTCGCTGTATTTGATGTTGGTATAATCTGTGGAGGGGAAGGGCAAAAACAAATCATTTAACTAGGGATACAGATGGACCCATTGCAACAATGAGATGTACAAGTTGTTATGTTGAAAAACAAACTTTACAACTTTGGTGGGGGGGAGGAATGGGTGGGGGAACATGGGAGGAGTATGGGAAGGGATGGGAAGAGGAAACAAAGAGGAGGCAACAATGCTTGATAAGAAATGTACTCGTTATCTTGCCCATGTAATTGTAACTCCTCTGTATGGTATTCTCACAATAAAAAAAAAAAAAAAAAAAAAAAAAAAAAAACTATCACAAAGTAACCAAAGCAAAAAGGGCTGAGAGCATGGTTCAAATATGTTCGATTTCCAGTTCAATGGTTCCTACCTAAGAAGCACAAGCCCTGAATTCTAAACCCAGTACCACCAAAAAAAAAGTTAGGTTAATCTGATAAAGTTCTATGAATTTTCATCTACAATATTGATAACATAAATAAATAAGTACAAATGTAGTCAAATAACGAAAGTAAAAAAAATGATCCCAGGCCATTCTAAGGATAATCACAAAGTAATTTCCATAAATTAGTTCCCTCCTATTCACCTTTCACAATCCAATATGGTCAGTAGCCAATAACTGAGTGTCAATATTAGCTTCACTACTATTCCTTGGTTATCAGGCTTCCTAAAAATGAATATTTTTGAAGAAACGGCTTCCAAGTCCTCACTCTTCCTTCTCCCTATACATAGTCTTCTAGGTACTTAAAATCTCTCCAACTATGTTTTAGCTTCCAGTAGGTAAAGGAAAGAATCTTTCTATTTGTAAGATTTTACCCCGGAATGTTATTTCAAAAATTGTAAGTTAAAAAGAGTGTTATCTATAACTAATCAACAAGAATGTTTATTGAATACCTACCTATTCCAGGATATTTGGCCTATAGTGATCATCATAATCCTTCAACTCAGACAGATGGATGAGGAAAGTCATCCATACTTAGAAGATTTTACAATTATAAATTATAAAGTTTTAAGTAAAACTTTAAAGTAAAACTTCATCTGGTCCATCAAACTACCTCCACAACTTCACTTATCACATAGTGTGATTAGTCTTTTCTCAAAGTGTACTGCTAATTGGAAGATACTTAATTGTCTTTAAAATACAGAATATATTAAAATTTCATAAGTCATGTTCTTATAAAATTCCAATCAATTTTTAATACATTTTTGAATCTTTAGAAACTATAGGTTTTCATTTTTAGCAATATCAGTGGTTATTTACATGTTATTATAGCTATATTCATTTAAAACTCTTCATAATTCAGCATATCTGATATGTTACAAGAAATGTTTTAATGTGATAATGAAGAAAGCCACCCTAACCTGATCACAAACCCAAAGCTATAAAGCAAAAATGTTATAAATTTCAATGCATTTTTAATCCTGTACAAAAAAGGTACACAAACAAAATGAACACAGATCTTCAACAAGTCACTAAAAATTACAATGAACACAGATCTTCAACAAGTCACTAAAAATTACTAACAGAAAAAGGAAATACAAATGGCTGTAAATAAATGTAAAGGCTCTCAATCTCACTGATAAGAAAATTGCAAGCTAAATCTACAATGGCATGTTATTTACTAAAATACTGACAAAGATTACCAACCACTGAGTTGGCAAGAAATAGGAAAGTTTCATAGTACATGTTACTGATACATACTTCCTCTATTAAAGTAAAGCTGACAATTTTATTAAAATTTAAAATATACTGACCCTTTGAAGCAACAATTTTGTTTCTGAGAATTTATCCCAGAAATAAATGTGGAGGGGCTGGGAATGTGGCTCAGTGGTAGAGTGTTTGCCTTGCATGCATGAGGCCCTGGGTTCGATTCCTCAGCACCATGTAAGCAAAAAACAAGCCGGAAGTGGTGTTGTGGCTCAAGTGGTAGAGCACTAGCCTTGAACTGAAGAGCTGAGGGACAGCACCCAGGCCCAGAGTTCAGGCCCCACGACCAACAAAAAAAATACAAATAAATTTTAAAAAATAAATGTAGAAAATGAGGTATATAAAAAATACTTGTCAAAGTATTGTTGCTAATAGAAAAACACTTAAAAACAATTTAGTTACCTATAAATATGGCACTAATTAAAGGAATTACAGAACATTTATTAAATGGGATATTATACAATCATTACAATGATTGAGGCAGCTAATATTATCAGATGTTGAATTTATTTACTAAAAAAGTGAACTGTAGGACAAATACTGTCTTTTGTGTTTGTATCCAGATACATGTAACATTAGATATTACACATACACATCTACTCTTGTGCATAAGGTAACTGAGATAGTGCCCTCTAGAAGAGTAGACAGTAGACAGTAACAATAAGTACTTAGCATATTTTTATGAATTGCCTATTAAATAATTTTATAAATTAACTTTAGAAACTTCAAAAATTAAATCATTAACAAAATTAGAACTGTTCATCAATAGTTGCATCAATTAATTCTTTATCTTCCTTTATTTAGGGAACAAAGATAATAAATACATCAAGAACATAGAAACAGTTCTGTGTGGTAGAAAACACCTATGATAAAATACACATCAATAAACACATAAAGAGCCAGGAATGGACGTAAGAGAATAATGAGCTCAAGGCTACATAAGCAAAATTCTACCTCAAAAAAGCCAAAATAACCCTTTAATACAACTACTTAGTAATAATTTTTAAAAACTGAAACACCAAAAAAAAGGAAACATGTAACCTTTAATTTTTGTGTGTAAAGTAAAAACTACATGTATTTACCAAATAAATACTTTTTAATTGATTTTAGTAGGTTTTCTTCATATTTTTCATAATAGTTCACCAAAATAAAATTAAAAATAGAATTATAACTTTTAATACGTTGTATTTTGCTTTCAAAAATGACTATACACTTTCCCACATAATTGGTAAACTATTTCATTTAAATTAACACAATTCAACTTAATGTTACCTACTAAGTGCCTGTTATGTACAGATGTTAAGAATGCTACAAAACAAGCATAAAAAAGGGCAAATTATGATTCTTTCATTTAAGAAGTTTAGAGTCTTGGAAGGCAACGTTTAAAAACACTGATCAGTAAAAGAACACAGATTTTACAGATATATTAAACTATCCAAACCAAAAGTACTACAGGAATTCATGTAAGAATTTGTTAAGTAGTTATTGACTGCTACAGGAATTCATGTAAGAATCTGTAAGTCATTTCTAAGTATTTATTGAGATATAAAATGCTTTCAAATTTATAGTATTTCATTTACAAATGAAAATGCTATCATGTGATGAATACAGAGGACTTCCTGAGTATGTGTACACTTAACTGGGCTTTGAGGGAATTACTGACAATTAAGTATAAATTGCTCTTAATTATTCATGATCTTTAGGAAAAAGTTTATTGCATTGGTCTCAATCTGTTTTGATTGCTCACCTATATGTTATTGAAAATATTCAGGCATGAACCTCATAATACATGCAAATTTATTAAGATATATGCACATTACTGCTGCTAATATATTAAATATTAATGAAGCTTACTTTACTTTTAAATAAAATAGAAATATAAGTTTTAATATTTTTCTTACTGTATTCCAGCATATCATCTTGCAATGCCCTAGGGTATGAACATTTGAGTTTGCATAATACTAACAATAATGAAATTCACAGATCATATAAAAACATTTTAACCAAGTTTCAATCTCTTTACACATCCAACTTTTCTTCACATAGATGTTAAAAGGTATCAGGCACAAATCTGAATTTCATCTCATTTCTTGTACCCAGAGAAAAGATGTTAATGTGTATTTAAGTGATTATCATTACAGAGAAACCAAGGATAAGTTAGTCATGGCCTCATAAATGGGTACTGTAACTTTACACTGCAGAATACTATAAATATTTTTCTTGTGTATTTATTATTTAATACCCAACTGTGACCCTATATTATTGAATAAGCTGTGAACTTCTTCAAAATGATGCGATTCTCATTACTATAATCCTATTATAAAGTCTATTCCTCTCTTCATTTTTCTTACCTAATCGTATGTTATTACAAGAACATTTTAAAGAAAATCTAAAACTAAATTTTCGAATACATTGTGCTTCTTCAAAGTAACTTGTTAAAATGAAAATATATAGACATATATACGTATATGTATACACATGTGTTTATGTGCATATATGTGTATATTTTGAGTGAAGACCACTCCCTTACCAATCCTATTAAGCAAAAAATGAAAAAATGTTTAAAATAACTCTATGTACAAAGGTACATAGTCAGATTTGATGTAATTTCATGTGTTTCACGAATATGTTCAGAGAATACTATCTAAATTATTCAAATATAAATGCACATATATATTTTCACAGTATGTGAGTTTTATATCTAGCTACCAGGGAAGGCCTTTTGCATTTCAAAAAGAAAGTATTCTGGAAGGGGCGCTGTAGCTCAAGTGGTAGAGTGCTCTCCTTGAGCTAAAGAGCGGAGGAACAGCGCTCAGGCCCAGAGTTCAAGCCCCATGATAGACAAAAAAAGAAAGAAAGAAAGTATTCTGTTCATTTTGAGTAATCTTTAGCTGAACAGTCAAAAGTTCACTTAAAGTTCTACATTTTAAAACAACACAGAACTACATACTATGAATCAGCCAAGAAACACTAGGATCTGACAATAAATAACACATTTTATATTTAAATGTTTGTCAAAGAAATTAAACTATTTTTCTCTTGAGCATAATTTGGGCAACACTGTTTTTTAGTACTTATAGTAAAAAGTATAAATTCATATATCTACATATAAAATTGTAAGACATGGAAAGCATGGTATCAATAGCAAAGTTGAGCCATTGTAAGGAGTATGCCCCAACATCTCTCTTTTTGATGATTTTTATTTTTACATGAGCTGAAATTGTTTAAACTGATCTATTTTTTTCCTATCCATCCCTAATAATACACTACATTCTCAAATAAGCACTTAAACCCAAAAAATAACTTTGAAGAAGCAATCCTTAATTTTAGTTCACACATCAAACACATTTTGCTCTCTTAGGCCTTCAGCGTTTTACGAAGAATTGTACTTTGTGAGAAACTACACTTTGTGAGAAACATGTAGTATGGCGGGGACTGCAAATTATACCACGTCCATTTGTCAACATGAAAAAGATACACGTGAAGACAAAGTGTACCTTTGTACATGTAAGAAGGAATACTGAATTCCGCAGCCTGTTTTCCTCTTTTTATTAAGTGTATAGAGAGGTCAGCGTCCTTTCCTTCTCAGAGGAACTCTGCACTTGCTGCGTTGCTAAACAGGGAGAAGTTGGATGACGTGTAAAGGAAAAGTCCCATAGGGAGCACAGGCCAGTTAATCTTTTAGTACAAAACTCATTTCAAGAAAAAAAAAAGGGGGGGGGAATGAGCTGGGGAAAAAAACACACACAATAAAGATTACACAGCGGCACAGTCTCTTCCCCGTAGTAACTGAGAGTCCGGTCACCATCAAACATTTAAAAAGCAAAGCTGGAAGAAACAAATCTCAGCTCCAGAACTCAGAAAGCGCCAGTGAACCGGCTGGACAGTTCCCGGTGCTGAAGTTACCGGGCTGGCGACCGCGCGCCTGGGCGCCCCTTCCCGCCCGCACCCGCGGCAGAAGCCAGGACCGCCTGGACCAGGAGCACAAACAGGAGAACTTTGCAACCCAGACGGAAATCGTGGAAGGCGCTGGAGTGACGAGTAGCACGCAGGAAGAGCAGCGGAGTGCAGGGTGTTAGCACCCGCCGGGGGAGGGGCTGGAAGATGGCGGCGGCCGCACACCCACCCGAGACGCCACCCAGCCTCGGCCCCTCGCCCACGCCGCTGCCCTCCTGCCCGCGGCAGTCGTGGCCAGCCCCGCTCTTCCCGACGCGGGGAGGCAGAGCCGCAGCGCGGCCGCGCGGGGCGAGGGGCCCCCGGCGGCGCCCGCACCCCGGGCCGGCGCGCTCTGGCCCGGGTCCGGCCGGGAGCACCTGTGCACGGCCATATTGGATTCCTTGCCCCAGTCACAGCCTCCCCGCGCGCGGGGGCGGCGGGAAAGCAAAAGGGACGCGCGGAGTCCGGGGTCCGTCCCAGCCCGGCCGAGGCCCGGGAGTCGGGCGGGCTGGCGGCGAAAGCCGGAGGGCGCCCCCGTCACCCCGGGCGCCCGCCCCGACACACACCCCCCGCGCCCCGACAACCCCACCGCGGCCGCGCCGGCCGCCCGCGTGGCCCGGGCGCCACCGGCGGGAGGGAGAGCGGGAGGGAGGCGGGTGGCGGTTCGGGACGCGCGGGCGGCCGGCGGGCAGCGGCCGAGGGGGCGGAGGGCTGGCAGGGAGGAAGGGGACGCGGGAAGATGGAGCCGGGTCCTTACTTGAGCACAGACTGCTCCTTCTCCTCTTCTTTCTTCTGCCGGTCCATGACTGCCAGGATGATCTTCCTCTCCTCCTCCGTGAGGTGGCTGAGGTCGGGCATCTCGGGCTGCGGAGGCGGCAGAGAGGCCGCCGGGGTGGGAGCCGACCGGCCCCGGGGCCCGACCGGAGCCGACATGTTTGGTGGAGCCGAAGCACCCTAGACCGGCGGGGAGGCCACTCCACGGGCGGCGGCGCGGGCGCGGGCGGCCGGGGCAGCCTCCGGCGCCGGGACAAATGCATACAAATCAATGGCCTTCAATCCGAGGCGACAGCCCCCTCCCCCCGAGAAGGCAGGGGGAGGGGAGGGCGGGAGGAGGGCGGGCGGGGGAGAGGGCCGGGAAATGTCTCTTCTTCCCGGGGGCGAAGGGCTGCCAAGTGAGCGAGCGGGGCAGCGAGCGGCTCGGGCGGGGAGAGCAGCCGGAGGCCCAGACGCCGGGAGCGCCTAGCGGCCGGGGCGGGCCGCGGGGACGTCTCGGGGTGGGGTGGCTGGAGGGAGCGGGCGGGACGGGCGTCGGGCCGCGGCGGCGCTCGCTGGGAGGAGGGGTTCGGGCGAACGCCCCCTCCCCAGGGGGAGCGCCCGGGGGCGGCGTCCCGCGGGCCGGGGAGCGCCGAGGCGGGAGCTGGGAGGACCGTGAGGAAGCGGGGCGCTTTCCCCGCGGGAAGCCTCTCGGCCGTCCGGCCGGCTGACGCGCGGTGAGGGAGGCCCCCTCCCGGAGCTGCAGGGCTCGGCCCCGGCTGCCGCAGGAGACCCCCACCCCCACCCGGGCTAGCGCGAGGCCGCGGGAGCCGGGGAGGAGCGGCAGGGGCCAGCGGCGGCCGGTGTCGGGGTCAGGGCCCCGCGCCCCACGCCCGCGTCCACACGAGCTCCGACGCGTAGCGAGGTCGGGCGCCCGCCCCTCGTCATCCTGCGCCCGCTCGGGGTCCCTCAGCCGCCGCCGCCGCCCCTGGGTTGGCGGAGTCCGCGCCCAGGGCCCGCTTGCTGCGCCGCCGCCGCCGCCGCCGCCGCCGCTGCTGCTGGGCGCCTCCGCCTGCGCCGCCTCCGCCCTCCGCCTCCCCGGCTCTTCCCGCGGGGGCCGCGTCACCACCTCGCCGCCCAGGCCGGGCCAAGGCGGGCGCCCTCTTGAGCGCGAACTGTGGGTTGGGGCCCAGCGGGGACGGGGCGGGGGAGAGGGGGCACCCGAGTTATCATGGGCCGAGGGAGGGGACGGCGGGCGGGTGTAGGGTGCGGGCGAGAGCGCCAGGTGTGGCCGGTGAGGAGGGAGAAAGGTGGAGGCGCCCAGCTGGGTGAAGTCTGGGTACGAGGGTCCGAGGCTGGGGTATCCAGCCGGGGCGGGGGAGGGGGCAGTGACGTTAGGGCAGAGCGAGCGCTGGAGGAGGTGTCCGGGAGTCGTCCTAGGAGGGGTAGTGGCAGGTGGATTCCTAGCCCCCACCCCCAGGTGTCAAAAATTCGGGGAGCAGGAAGGGGTAGAGCCGCGGGGGGGGGGGGAGAGGTGACCTGAGGGAAGGAAGAAAATGGGAAGCGCAGGCGGTGTCGCGAGCCAGGGGTAAGGAAGTTCTGGAAACCCGGGGTAGCGAGTGGACCGTGGAGGAGACAGTGTGAGTTGGGTGCGAGCATGGAAGTACTGGCTCTCGTCTGGGAGAAAGGATGGGCCAAGAGCTTCGGTCTCAGGCCGTTTGGAGCGCTCACTTTCTTACAGAAGAGGCCGCAGCTAACAACCCCGTGAGGTGGGCTGGGGTGGAAGCCAGCTCCTGGAGGATGGAGGTGGCCAGAGGCGGGAGAGGTAGGGTTTGGAGATGGAGTGCACAAAGTGGGGGTGCGGCCTGGGGTCAGCCCCGGTCCGGGTGGAGAGAGGGTGTGCAGGTGTCTGTGCGCTCGGTGTAGTAGCAGGCCACCTTATGGTCTGGTGAGTAAAGCCTTTGGGGTTTGTATTATATTTACCTTCTTGTGTAGTAAGCTCTCTCCCTCCTTCCTTTGTTCCCCAGACACCGTCTGACTTAGCTCTGGACTTAGAAAACTGGGAACAGACTAAGCAGCCCTAAATGACTCCGTTGATTTCTAAGCTTAAATTTCTACTTTTTTTTTTTCCTCCCATGCCTTGTAACTAGAAAAAGAAAAACCCCACCGGAAATGTGCTATGTGCTTCATTGTTATTATTATTCCTAATCACCTGCTTCAACACGATACTTACTCCAGATAATTTGGTTTAGGAACTAGACAAACTAGATGAGATTATGTGAATCTCAATTTGTCTAATTTTATTATAGAATTAAAGGATGTGTTACATCTCTTAGTATTTCATTGCCATAGGGAAATTAAAGACCAAAATCAGAGGGCCTTATAAATCTAGTAACCATGGTGGTCTTCAATCATAGCTACACAAGAAAATTGCTGTGGTTATTGTTTTTAAATACTACCTGGGTTCAAGCCTGGTAGCTGGTAGCTCACTCCTGCAATCTTAGCTACTCAGGAGGCTGACATGGAAAAAAGCTCAGGAACAGTGCCCAGGCCCTGAGTTCAAGCCCCATGACCGACCAAAATGAGTAAATCTCTAGGATGAAGAAATTTATATGAGTTTATTTTGAAAATATGGGTCCCAGGTAACTGATATATAGCAAAGGTTGAGAACAATACTATGCATTCCATAATAGATAATGGAGAAGAAAAATAACACAACTAAGCAACTAAGAAAGAGCTAAGCAAAAAGAACACTTCTGAAGTAACTGAATTTTTTACCTAAAATTCAAATGTCAAATTTTACTATCCATACAGTTCCTTTTTCTGTCCCATACAATGACAGTTACTAGCAATATGCATATCTAATATATACAATGAAATATTTTATTGTCCAAAAAGAATGAAGTTATGTCATTTTCAAGAAAAAAGAAGTAGAAAACATCATTTTAGGCAAAATAAGCCATACCCAGGCAAATAGCAACATATTTTCTTTCAGATGTGGGTGATAAATCTAAGTCTGAAAACAAAACATGAATATGATCAAATCACATTCTAAACCTGTATGAAAATGACATCATTATTTTGTACAACAAACAGCAAAAATGTCACTAAAATGCTCCAATATTTCTGTTTCTTTTCTTTTCTTTTTTGTAGTGGTTGTTGTTGTTGGTGGTGGTGGTGGTGGTGATTGCAGGGCTTGAACTCATGGCTTGGGCATGCTGTCCCTGAGCTCTTTGTGCTCAAGGCTAGCCTACCATTTGAGCCACAATGCTGCTTCTGGGTTTTTGAGTGATTAATTGGAGGTGAGTCTCTTGGGGACTTTTCTTTCCTAAGCGTGATTCTCAGATCTCAGCCTCCTGAGTAGCTAGGATTACAGGTGTGAGCCACCGGTGCCCAGCTCACTAATGTCCTCTTTAAAAAGAGAAAATCAAAACCCAAAGGGATAGGCACAGCATTCTACCTTATTCAACTGTGCAGAATTTAAAAAGAAAAAAAAAACACTCATATACCCAAAGCTAACTCTGAACCCAAGCAGAACAAGAAGCCAGAATATACACCACTCTGAGGCCCAGATTCTGAGGTTAAAATAGCTGAGTAGTTCCATTACACATAATGTGACTTAACAAGTAGTTGTCCTGATTAGGAAGTTTGGAGTTCCTTTACAGAAGAGATTAATCTCCTAGGCCAGTGTAGTAGTTAGCATCATGAGTTCCTGTCCCCACTGCCTCCCTGGAAACAGTGCCAGAACAAGAAATAGAATGGCACAAGCCTGAGTCACCAGACAGTTGACTTCCTACAGGACTGAAGCGGAAGTGAGTGGGCTTACTGTTTCTGTGTTCCCTTTTTATGAGCTTTACTACACTAGTTGAGCTTTTGCTATTAAAGGAAATTCTTAGAAATGGGAGCATCTTAAAATCATCTTCCATTAGTCATAGACCTTTACAAAATAAAAGTTTTCATATTGTACAGACAGAATATATTTCATATAATTGTTAATGGATTGCAGCGTAAGTGAGCTACTTTTCAAAATAGCTTAATTTAACATAAGATTCCTATGCTCAGAAAGAAATATATCTTCATGAGACCTCTTGGTCTTTGCCCAGTTTGGACCTTGGAAACGTTACTTGTGTTTTACTTAAAATATCATATTTTACCATGTCCTATATAGTGCTATTTGAATTGGGCTTGTCCTTTATGTGAATATTTTTGAAGTTGCCTCAAAACTGAAACATTCTGGGGCTGGGGAGGTGGCTCAGTGGTAGAATGCTTGCCTTGCATGCATGAGGCCCTGGGCTCAATTCCTCAGCACCACATAAGCAGAAAAAGCCAAAAGTGGCACTATGGCTCAAGTGGCAGAGTGCTAGCTTTGAGCTGAAGAGCTGAGGGACAGCACCCAGGTCCAGAGTTCAGGCCCCACAACCAACAACAACAACAACAACAACAACAACAACAACAACAAATCTGCAACATTCTTGTTCAATGTTAGAAGTAACTGGCCATCTTTAGTACTAAATTTTTAAGGTCTTGACAGATCAAAAACTAATCCCCTACTGAAAGTCTTTTCTGCATTTCCTACACACTTTCAAAAATTGTCTGTAGCCTTCCAATTTTGCCTATGACTAAGGGCTACTTGTAATCTACTAAATCACTATTAGGGGGTATATCAAAAGCAATGTGCAAAACTACAAACTAAGATAACTATGTCATTAGAATGTATTAAAGGCTTAGTATACTGCTAAGAAATCTGGCTATCTCACAATGTTCCAGCTGATTGCAGGTTTCCTGCACAGATAGATGGTTGGTACTTGTATAGTCTCTCCTCAGTTCAGCATGAAGAACAAGCATCCTGGGCTGGGCATGGAGATCAGCAATACAAGGCTTGCCTAGCATGTGAAACCCTGGTTTCAACATCAACACAGGAGTTCAGGGTGAGAAAAGGCAAATCCCCTAAAACATTACTCAAATCTTAATACCCAACTGATAAAAATCCTGAGATTTTTTTCTGCAATAAGTCAACTCAGTAAATGATCTGCAAGTCCCACTTGAACTCTCTGACCTTATCTCTTAGGACTTTATTTAAGACTTTCCATAGCTATTTTCACTGCCTGGAATACCTTCCACTGTGATATTCACTGAGCTACCTTTTCCACATGTTTGCTCAGTTAAGCCTTTTGTGTTTGATAGGAAAGCAACCTACCACTTGATCCATACTTGTAACCCTTTATGCTTTAATTACTTTTCAAAATGGATCTCACCCTTTTTTTCCTAGCTGACAATGGACTTTGGTCCTCATACTTATGAGCCACCACATCCAACTTGTTTGTTGAGATGCGGGGTCTCATTAACTTTTTGCATGCCCTGGGCTTGAACCACAATCTGCCCAATCCCCATTTCCTAAATAGCTAGGATTACAAGCCTTGACTACCACACCCATCTCTCCTCTATTGTATTTAATATTCTAGCCTGTGCCTTCATTCTTGGTCATGATGTCCTCTTTCACCTTACCTCGCTTTTTCTTTTCTCCAGTGTACTTTCTACACTGATATTTGTAATTTTACTGTTAGTCAAGTAGTTTATAATGCTTATTATTGATCATCTGTATACCACTTCCATAAGCCCAGTGACATGAGGAATATTTTATGTGACCCAAGCACCTAGAATAATAAGTGACACATATACGTGTTCAAATATTTATTTAATGAATTTCTGGAAGAAAGATTTGTCATTTTTGTTTAAATTGGAAAGGAAAGAGGGAAAAGCAATCTGAAAAGAGAATGTGGGTACAAAGCAACTATGAAGTCATTCAGTTCCAGTTTTCCTTCCAACCCAATCTGCAACACATCCCCTCTTCTGCTGTGACAGCCTTCTCACACTTTGTGTAGTTTCTCTTCTCTGTGTCTGTCTCTTCCCTCATTTTGGCTTATGTTTTCTGCTCCCTGTTTCATAGCGCTCTCCGGTTCATTTTTTTGTCTATACCATATGCTCATCCCTTCCTCCTCCCTCCACCTGCTTGCCCCAGGCTGACTTACACAGCAAGCTCATAGACAGTACTCAGCACAATGTGCTGTAGCCATTTATTCCCTTGCTTATAGCCTCAACTGCACCATGAATTCTTTAACAGCAAGGAGTGTGCCTTTCTTTCCAGTTTCTCCAGGGCCTATCAGAAAGTGCTTCATATATGATGAGGAGCTCAATAAATATACATAAAACCAGCCTATGACCAGTAATGAACTAATTAGAAAAATCACTAACTGAAGTCAGATGAAAGGGAGGCAGGGAGTGGTAGCAAAAGGCAAAGTGTAGCAATAGGTCATGACAAGATGGTACTATAACTTACATGCTGTGCAGAAGAATTTGAACTTGTCTTACACACATCAGACAGGCAGTGGAAGTGTTAGACAACTGATCTGAACAATTTTGGTTTTCAGGATGGAATCCTGCCTTCAGTTACTCATCAGTCTCTTCAACACCAGATTAACGGAGTAATTCAAAGGATGCGGGTGTACAGTGGCTTAGACATGGACACAGAAATAGCAGAATTTTTTGCTTCCTGATTTCAGAATTTATTTTTGTAGCTATTTTGCTCAGTAGATTATAACAGCATGATAATGAGGCCAAGGTCATGGTTTAAATCCCTGAGTGAGTGAGTCAGTGCAATAGTCACATTTGCCAGTTGTCAAATGACAATATATTATTTCATGACCAGGAATTGAAGGGGAGAATATAGCTGGTTCACTCAAAGTTAATCAACATTATTAGAGAAGCAACTCAAAGTACATGGCCATAATGTCATTTTAAATTAGTATAACAGTATTTTATTAGTCTTCACCAAAGAACATAGTGCCAGGGAAAGAATACCTTCTTTGTACCTGGAAAAGAAGCTAAACAATTTAATTCTTTGGTTTCAAGGCCAAGAAATAATGAAAAAAGCTAATGTATATTAGTGTAGAGAAGTTTTTGTATATTTTTATTATGTTTCAATAGTTGTATAAAGGAGTTGCTGTTAGTTTATGAATACAAACTATCTTGATCAAAGGGGTAATGCCTTTGTGCCTCCGATTATATAAAAATAATATCAAAATCAAAAAAATGCATCTATATCTTGTTAAATGTCACCCCTTTCAGATAAGTTTTATGAGTTTTTCACTTTTGTGTATTCAGCAGTATGTGAGTTTATTTCGTAATTATATCATAAAATTATAGAGGTACAGCTTGGGCAACATTTAAAGGGCCTGGGAAAATAATATTCCAATCATCTTTTATTTATAGTGTTATAATTTTTTCTACTTTTGTTTGCTCATACAAGTGAAAAAAGACATTAGAGGTTGGTGTGTATGAAGATATATGTATATGCATAACTGTTGTTAATATTTTCTTAATTGAATATCCAAAGTACAACTCTGTGTATAGAAGTTAAGAAAGTGAATCTTAAGGTGTCAGAAATAATTTTAAGCTCTTAAGGAACAAATAGGCAGAAGCATTGAATATCAATTAAATAGCAGCAGTACTATCTGATGAAGGAACTCAGCACAACCTGGGAAGTTGTTGTGCCAAATACAAAACAAAATTCAATCAGTCTTGAGGTTGAATATTACCTAGGTCCATCCATTAATTTACAGGGACTTTCAAAAACAGAAGAACACATTAAACTGTACCATGACGTTCCTATCTGAACAAAAAATTGAAGCAAAAAGGGCTGGAGGCATAGTTCCAGTAGAGCACCTGCCTATCAAGTGGACAGGTACTTGGTTGGCCTCAAGTCAAAATCCAGAACTGCCAGAGAAAGAAAGGCAGAAAAAGAAATGAAATTTTGCCAGTGGATATTTGATTGTAATAGAGAATAGTTGCTTCTTTCCACTTCCAGCTTTTTAACAATTATTATAAAGGTGATTTACAGGGAGGTTACAGCTATGTAAGTCAGGTAATGAGTACATTTCATTTTGGACAATGTCACCCCTTCCCTCACTCTCTCCCAGATTTTCCTTCTGATCCTACCCACAAGTTGTATAGTTCATTTTCAACAGAGTTTCTAGCAAGTACCACTGCTGCATTTGTTCACCCTTTGTCCCTCCATTTCTGTACCCCTTCACCCTCCAAAAGTCAGATAAATGAATAAACAAGACAGAAAGAAAAGAAGACAAAAACATCAACAAAGAAAAACACCCCTTGTTTTTATTTCCTGGGGTTCATTTCGGTAAATACTATTTTGTATGATCAGATGCAAAGGCATTGCCCCCTTTCTGCTCCTCTCCTCAGAATATCCACATTTGGTCTCACTGTGTGTGAATGCCTAACGTCTGAGAATAGTTGATTGTGTGTGTGTGGTAGAGAGAGACACAGACAGAGACAGAGACTAGAGATTGAGCCCAAGTACCACATGCTAGGCAAGCATCCTGTCACTTGAGCCATACCTCCAACCCTTTAAATAAAAAAAAAAAATATATATATATATATATAAAATTGTAAAGATACTGTCATGAGGGATTACAGTTACATGAATAAGGTAATTACTGCATTTCCTTTCGAACATTGTTACCCCCTCCTTTGCTTTTCCCCTAACATCCCTTTCCTCCCCACCTCCCCAACTCTTTCCCCCCACCCACCCAAGTTGAAAAGTTTGTTTTCAACATAGTGTCTTGTACATCTCATTGTTACAATGGATCAACCTATATCCTGTTTCAGCATTTTGTTATTTCCCTTCCCCCCCGCACCAAATTAGAAACATGTATATACAAGATGCAGGGCACCAGAATCAAATACAGTGACAAAAGGGGTTATACCACAGGGGGAAGAACATACAAAAGAAACAAAAAAAATCACATAGTATATTAAAACCAACAGAGACAAAGAAAAAACCTCTTGTGTCCCTATCTTGGGGTTCACCTTGCTTAGCATAATCTTATATGGTAATATGTACATAGTTTTTGACCTTTTCTACTTGTCTGGTAAGATTTGCAAATAAGGGAAAGCATGGGACCTATGTTTCTTTAGGACTGGCTTACTTCACTTAATATAATTTTTCCAAGTCTTTCCATTTCCTAACAAATGGGGCAATGCCATTCTTTCTGATGGAGGCATAGAATTCATATACATACATATATATGCATATATATATATCACATTTTCTTGATCCATTCATCTACTGAGGGGCATCTGGGTTGGTTCCATATCTTGGCTATGGTAAATAATGCTGCAATAAACATAGTTGTGCTGGTAGCTTTAGTATGGCCTTGTTTGTGATCATTTGGGTAAATGCCCAAAAGTGAATCATAGGGGAACTCTATGTATAGTCTTTTTTTTGGGGGGGGGGTCCGGTCATGGGCCTGAACTCTGGGCCTGGGCACTGTCCCTCAGCTCTTCAGCTCAAGGCTAGGGCTCTACCACTTGAGCCACAGCACCATTCTGGCTTTTTTCTTTTTTCTTATGTGGTGCTGAGGAATCGAACCCAGGGCCTCAAGCATGCAAGGCAAGCACTCTACCACTGAGCTACCTTCCCAACCCTATGTATAGTCTTTTGAGGAACCTCCATACTGCTTTCCAAAGTGGTTGAACAAGTTTACACGCCCACCAACGGTGCAGTGGGGTTCCCTTTTGGCTACATCCCCTCCAGCATCTGTTGTTATTAGGTTTCTTGATTATAGCCATTCTAACTGGGGTGAGGTGGAATCTCAATGTTGTTTTGATTTGCATTTCTTTTATGGACAGAAAAGTTGAGCATTTCTTCATGTGTTTATTGGCCATTCTTATTTTCTCTTCAGAGAAGTCTCTCTTTAAGTCTTTAGCCCACTATTAATCAGGCAGTTGTTTCTTTGAGGATTTTTGCCTGTGTATGCATGTTGTTTCCAACATAAAGTCTTGCTGACTTTTTCAAGGCTGGTCTATAAACATTATAATTGTTATAGAAGTCATCAATATACACCCAACATACAGTGCATGAAGGTTAACTCATAGAAAACTTCCTTAATACAAGAAAAGATATTGACTGTTAATCTAAAGCATCGAAGAAGTGAGTGCAAAAGTCTTGGCCAAGAATGATGAAAGGAGTGACATTGTCCAAAATAAACGTACTAATTTCCTACTTATGAAACTGAAAGCCTCTATATGTCACCTTTATAATAACAATTTTTCTTAAGGTTTGGGCCAAAATCTAGGAAATCTGAATGGGCTGCAATCCAATATTTCCTACAAAATAGTATCTTTTGGAGACAAAAGGTGTGCTATGGCTTATAAAAGCTATGTCTCCTTGGAAACTCATTTGAAACTTAATCCTCATTATGATCTCTTAAGATATAGAACCAGGCAGGACCTGGAAAGGAGATTATACCTCTGTCTTCATGAATGCATTAATCTACTCATTCAATTAAAAACAAATGCATTCATTAGTTAACTAGTTATCTCAACAATGGATCTACCACTCTACCTTGGTATTACATGCTCTTTATGTCACTAGGTGATGTCCTGCACCACCTTGAAAAGAAGGTCATCGCCAGCTATAGACCTTCTCTACATTGGATCACAATAGTAAGCAAAAATAAACCTCTTTTCTTTATATGTGACCCAGGGTGTGGTCTTATGCTATGGGCAATAGAAAGGGGACTAACACAGGATGGGTTTATTTCTACAGCACAAGTCTACCACTGTAGACATCCCCTGTGCCTTCAAGGATTGCTCTAGCCTTATCTAGATGGTGCCTGATCCAGCTGCTTTTGTCTATGTCCTTTGCTCTGCCAGACACTGTGAAATTCAAGAAACTACATCCTAGATCTGATGAAAGGAGTTGCAATGGCTACTATCAGCTGTGTACTGATGGTGCTGCATCCCTAATTACTTCACTATCTTCCTGATCAGCATCATATAACACTAAACTGAAAGGGAGATCGAAAAGAGCCCTGTCATTTCTCACAAAGGAAAGATGAAGAAAGGATTAGCAGAAGATAGCAAGAATAATCTATTTCTTAGTCTTTATCTTACTAGTAAAAGTGAATTTAGCTCAGCCCATTATCAGAAAGAGAAAAATAAGTTTATCATGTTTATTAGCTGCATATTTTATAAGATTCTTACTATATATCAAGAAAATGGTATCATGTGGAAAATTTTGAAAAAGTCATTAAACTCTGGAGATTTCAGTTCTCCTCTTATAAAATAAGTTATCTACAAGTGATTAGTAATAGTCTATCTTTCAAAAGGAATGATTCCAGAAAATACAACCATTATTTAATGTTTCAGATATGCCAGGTAATTCATTCCCCAAACATGTATTTGGGCTGGGAAGGTGGCTCAGTGATAGAGCGTTTGCCTTGCATGCATGAGGCCCTGGGTTCAATTCCTCAGCACCACATAAGCAAAAAGAAAAAAGCCGGAAGTGGCACTGTGGCTCAAGTGGTAGAGCGCTAGCCTTGAGCTGAAGAGCTGAGGGACAGCACCCAGACCCAGAGTTCAGGCCCCACGACCAGACCCAAAAAAAACAAAAACAAAAGAACATGTATTATGAACTATTGAGAATAACAGAACAGGATACAAGATAATACCTACCCTCAGAAATTTCACAGTCTAGTAAAAAAGACATACAAAGGTTCATAATCTATCATTACGCATACTATAAAAGAATAAACATCAATGGAAACACAAAAAAGATATAGCTGACTATTATGAGGGACCATAGAAGAATTTTTTCCAATTGAAACTTGATAACCAGGAGGGAAAGGTAATTCAGATGGAAGAACTATGATAAGTACAGGGAACTGCAAATTATTTGTATGACTTGAAGTGAGATTTCAAAAGGTTAAGAAGGGACTGAAGCTGTAACTCAACTGGACTGAATCATGTAAATCCTCTAAGTTATTTGAAGGAATCTGGACACAACCATTAACAACAGTGCCTCTCAAATTCAAGTGCATAAAAATTGTTTTCATAGGTCTCATTAAAATGCATATTCTGATTCAGTGTGGGTGGAACCTCAGATTCTGCATTGCTAAGGCACTTGGAATACTGGTCAAGGACCACATCTTGAGTAAGATGTGTATTGTATAGCAAAGAATGTAGTGAGGTGGGTTTTGGAACAGAAATGCTATGGAAATAAGTAAGAGTGGTGATAAGGAGAAATATTAGGAACCTCTTAAAATGTGAAACCACTAGGAACTGAACAGTGGTAATGGAGATAGAAAGGAAGGATACCTAAAATACATTTAGGATGTAGGATAAATAGAATTTAGTCAACTGTTATGGGTGAAGGAAAGGAGACATCCCCACAAGAATATAGTAGTCTCAGTTAATTTGGTTTAAATGAATAAAACCTCATTAAAACAATGTTAGAAAGGGCTTTAGTTAATTTGGTTTAAATGAATAAAACCTCTTTAAAACAATGTTAGAAAAGTCTCTAAAAATACATTTGTGGCTGGGTATGCCTATAATCTGAACACTCATGGGGGAAACAGGAGCACTGTGATCTCAAGCCTGTGTAGTGTGTTTGAACTAGCCCGGGCTACACAGAGAGATGCAAGAAAAAAAAAATGGGACCACTGGCCATAGATGCTACTCATAGGCAGTAAATTTATGTTAATTTGTTATCATATCAAGATTAAATAATACATCTTTGTTCCTCTGTTAACACTAGTAGTGTGTGTGTGTGTGTGTGTGTGTGTGTGTGTGTGTGTGTGTGTGTGTGTGCCAGTCATGGGGCTTGAACTCAAGATCTGAGTGTTGTCCTGAGCTTTTATACTCAAGGCTAGCATTCTACCACTTGAACCACAGCTTCACTTCCAGCTTTTTAATGGTTTATTGGAGATAAGATTCTCACAGACTGGGCTGGAAATGTGACATAGTGGTACAGTGCTTGCCTAGAATGCATGAAGCCCTGGGTTTGATTCCTCAGTACCACATAAACAAAAGTAGCAACTGTGGCTCAAGTGATAGAGTGCTAGCCTTGAGCAAAAGAAGCTCAGGGACAGCGCCCAGCCCCTGAGTTCAAGCCCCAGGACTTCACCTCCCCTCCCCCCAAAAAAAGATTCTCACAGATTTTCTTTCTTTTTTTTTGGGGGGGGGTCTGGTCGTGGGGCCTGAACTCTGGGCCTGGGCACTGTCCCTCAGCTCTTCAGCTCAAGGCTAGCACTCTACCACTTGAGCCACAGCGCCACTTCCGGCTTTTTTCTTATGTGGTGCTGAGGAATCGAACCCAGGGCCTCGAGCATGCAAGTCAAGTGCTCTACCACTGAGCCACCTTCCCAGCCCCTCACAGATTTTCTTTCTTTCTTTCTTTCTTTCTTTCTTTCTTCCTTTCTTTCTTTCCTTCCTTCCTTCCTTCCTTTCTTTTTTTCTTTCCTTTTTTCCTTTTTTCTTTCTTTTTTTGTCAGTCATGGGGCTTGAACTCTGGGCCTGAATGCTTTCCCTCAGCTCTTCATCTCAAAGCTAATGCTCTACCACTTGAACCACTGCCAGTTTTCTGAGTGGTTTATTGGAGATAAGAGTCTCACAGAGGTTCCTGCCCGAGCTGGCTTTAAATCACGATCCTCAGATCTCAGCCTCCTGAGTAGCTAGGATTACAGGCGTGAGCCACCAGCACCTAGCTAAGATTCTCACAGATTTTTCTTGCCCAGGTTGACTTCATTCCACAATCCTTAAATCAGCCTTCTGATTACCTGATTACAGGTATGAGCCACCAGTGCCTGGCTAACACTAGTAATATTTTAAGTGCCCAAGAATTATATATAGCTAAGACTCCACCTTGAAAGCAATATCTATTGTACAGCACTAATATATTGGTAATGAGTTAGGAATTCAAAGTAGTCAACATGAAGTGCATTCCATCACCTTTATACTTTGTATATTTCTTTTAAAATGTGAACTTTTCTTCTTGTAAGACACTCTTTAAAAATGAAACAACCAGCCGGGCGCTGGTGGCTCAAGCCTATAATCCTAGCTACTCAGGAGGCTGAGATCTGAGGATCGTGGTTCAAAGCCAGCGTGGTTCAAAGCCAGCCCGGGCAGGAGAGACCGTGAGACTCCTATCTCCTATAAACCACCAGAAAACCGGAAGTGGCGCTGTAGCTCAAGTGGTAGAGCACTCCCCTTGAGCTAAAGAGCTGAGGGACAGCGCCCAGGCCCAGAGTTCAAGCCCCATGACCGACCAAAAAAAAAAAAAAAAATGAAACAATGAGTTTTTAAAATGAGAATATATATATATATATATATATATAATTTTTTTGCCAGTCGTGGGGCCTGAACTCTGGGCCTGGGCGCTGTCCCTCAGCTCTTCAGCTCAAGGCTAGCACTCTACCACTTGAGCCACAACACCACTTCTGGATTTTTCTGCTTATATGGTGCTGAGGAATTGAACCCAGGGCCTCATACATGCAAGGCAAGCACTCTACCACTGAGCCACCTTCCCAGCCCCTAAAATGGGAATATTTATAAACCATATTGAACATGGGGACAAGATCTTGGCAGCCTCAACAACATTGTTTACCTTTGAGAAACAACACCAAGGGTTGGAAATCCCAGGAGATCATAACATCCCAGGGGAAATGAGCTCATTTGTAAGTAAGTAAGTCTGTGAGAATGATGACAGATATTCTCCTCACCTGTAAGCAACAGATAACTAAGGCTCAGTTCCAAGGCTTTGTGCAATTGCCTTGGGTAGTTTCAGTAAGAAGGTCGAGCTGAGTACAGAATTCTAAGCGTGGGGCCCATTCCATGACGTTTTTGGTAATGGCAGAAAAAGAAAGTTTTTCCTCTTAGGATACTTTTAATAATGCTAAAGGGGACATCAGTTCTACAAGTATTAGGGTAATTTGTGGGCTCACATCACTAGAAAAAAAAACCATAAATAGGTAAGAGCTCAGAACTGATTGATCCAGCTGACCATGCAAATTTTGTCAGGGACTCAGTTTTGTTCTGTAGCTCTGCTTTGCTGTCCTTGGTGCTGACTTTCACAATGATTCTTTTCATAACATAATATGGTTTACAAAAACAACTGAGTTTTTTCAGTGTCTAAGTTGATATTCTTTTATATCCATTCAAAAGAAGTTCTGAACTGCCCCCTGTCCACAGCACTTGTGCTTTCATTATGACACCTACGATGAAGACTAAAGAGTTATTTACCAATGCTAACCCTACAGTCAGAATTCAAAGGTTTTAGTCTCAAGTCTGCCAATTAAGATACAACTAGTGAGTTACTAAACACCTTCACCATCTGTAAGACAAAGAAAATGATAGTACTTCATTAAACATTTTAGCAATTATATGAGATGAGTGAAACATACAAGGCCAAACAAAATTAACAAATGTTTGTTTTTATTCTTACATTCACCAATCACAACCCATTAAATCACAACCCATTAAATGCCAGTGGATCATCTTGAACTCTGGGCCTAGGCGCTGTCCCTCAGTTCTTCAGCTCAAAGAGAGCACTCTACCACTTGAATCACAGTACCACTTCCGTTTTTCTGATAATTTATTGGAGTTAAGAGTTACACAGACTTTCCTGCCTGGGCTGGCTTTGAACCGAGATCCTCAGGTCTCAACCTTTTGAGTAGGTAGGATTACAGGCATGAGCCACCAGTGCCTGGCTAAGAGCCTCCCTTTTAACCCATAGCTGGGAGCAGTGGCATAGACCTGTCATCCTAAACTATGTGGTACTCTGAGGTTGACTTTTGAGATTGGGAGGATCCATTTTCAGGCCAACCCAAGCAGAAAAATCTGCAAGATTCCATTTCAACAGCGCAAGTTGGACACAATAGTCCTCATCTGTCATCCCAGGAGTTAAAAAAGCCTACCTTAAATATAAAGAGCCTACCTTAAACATAAAGAACAGAAATAGAGTTGGAAGTATGGCTTAGTTGTTGAGCACCTGTCTAGCAAGTACAAGGCTCTAAGTCAAACCCCAGCACAGGGAAAAACTATTAAATTACATTACCTTCAAAAGGTCCAAAAATCCATAGTCTAATCTATATATTTTACATTAGCCCCTGATCCACTTCTTTCATATTATATATTTCCTTATTTATCAACTGTATGTCTTCCAAGACTCTTAGTTTCTTTACATCTCTTCAGTATTATTTATTGAAGAGATAAATGCATCCACCTAAACATGAAAAGCACCAACTTAAACTGGGTCAATTGATCAGTAAATGTATTGGTCTAGCATGAAGACAGACTTCAGCTTGTCTTGAACCAGTGGTTCTGCTTCTGTTTCTTTGCAGTTGTCTTGATAGAACTCTCATTTGTATATTTTCTTGCCTTATGTGTGACAAAATGACTCTACTGATTCCAGGCTTCAAATCCATGCATGCAGTATTGAAAGAGAAAGATTATAACAAGCTTTCTAAACTAAAGTCCTGAAAATCACCCTGACTGGATCATAGATTTCTCTTCCATTCCCACCCTCTTCCAATGATGTGCCTGTGGGAAATGGAATGTATCAGTGGTTTCACTACTTTTACAAGTTTGGGACTGGATCAACTTCTCTCTAAATACTTGAAATTATGGTAAAGGATGCATGTTGTCTAAGTTAAAGTGTAGATGTTGTTAGTAGTGCAAAGTGACTTAGCTATAATGATCTTTTTGTTGGCAATAACAGCTTCTATAAACAGTCTGAACTTGCCTTATACTAGATCTTTTTTATATAACATGCCTCCTAAGTATAACCTGAACCACGTCTTCTGGTTATTTTTGCCCAGGCACACACCTGGATATCTTGCTATTTATCACTTCCTGCTGTAGCTAGGATGATAGGTATGTCACTACACCCAACTTTATCCAACTTTTTTCCTACCCAGGCAGGAGAGCTTGTGAAACTCTCCAGTTTTAAGACAAAATCTGCAAATGGAACTATGGCTCAAGTGGTAGAATGCTAGCCTTGAACAAAAAAAAAAAGAGAGAGAGCTCAGGGACAATGCTCTAGTCCCTGAACTCAAGCTTCAGGACTAGTACACACACACACACACACACACACACACACACACACACACACACACACACACACACACACACACACACACACACACACACACACACACACACACACACACACACACACACACACACCATACATTTACAGGTCTAAAAGTTGTTCTGTCTTCAACATTGTTTGTTGTAAACTCCTTTCTCAAAGGTATAGAAAATACCTTATTTTCCCTTATATTCACCTGTTTTCTAACACAGTCCCTTCTACCACACTAAACACTTACATTTAAAATCAATGAGCCATTTTATTTATTTATTTTTTTAATTGTGATTAAGTGATTACATAATTTCTCAAATTTCACAGTATTGTGGAATAATGATGCTCATTTAAAGTCACAAGCTCATTCTAACTTTCCTGGAGCAAATTGTCTATCATGGTCTATAACCTATAACGGTGTACACATATACACCATACATGTGATCAGCAGCATGGGGATATTTAGTAGTGGTTCGACCAGATGAGTGGAAGTTCTTTGTTTCTTAAGTCCTGTTAATTTTGTCGTATCACCTAACATTTTTGGATTTAACATCCACTTATCAGGGAGACCATGTACCGTTTGTCTCTTTGCTCTTGGCAATGAGCCATTTTAAGAGGCATCAAGTATCAGGTATGACTTTGACTCCAAATTCTTGAGACAGTTGAAGAAAACATCTAAGCATAGAAATACAATCTTCATTTATAATACTGCTGAATGTTTTTCTTCCTTTCGCCTTTATCATTAACATAAGTGTTGAAAAATTTAAATATACCTTGCCAGGTGAATTAGTGGAACATCATTTCACTTTTCCAAATTTGAGTTCACTTTTAAGTGAATATTAATTTTTTTTGAAAAACAAATAATAGCTAATCATTTTATAACTCACATTGTGGGAGATCATAATTTCCCACTGATTTTTCCTTTATTCCCTGTGTGTGTCTACTATAGTGAGGGCTGGTCTGTGGTTACTGCTCCCATGCTGTGATGATAACAGGATTAAAGTCCTGCTGTGATCGTGCCCAAAAAGGTGTTGGTGGTGATTGTGATGGTGGTGATAATGGAAATAATGACAGCTCTTACTCACAGAAGATCTATTAGCTTTAGCAACTTAATTTGGAAGATCTGTTAACATCAGCAACAAAAATTAGATGACTCATCTCAATATTCATAATTTCAGTAGTTTACTGTGGATAAGATGTATACCTTAGGCTAGAAACCTGAGCTGTGCAGAAAAAAATTTAGATAATCTGAAAAGGTTAAACCATGCTCCTAATCCTTAGCAAGGAATGAGTCCGTGTGTCATGAAGATCACACTATTATAATAGAATATGTGATGCCATAAAATATGGCTATAGGGAAATGAAAGGGAGGAAACCATACTTGCAAATTTGGTCTAAACTTTTGAGGTTGCTGAAGAGTTAGATGGAGATCATCATCAAAAAGCTTGGATTAGGCTAGGTGCTGGTGGCTCATGCCTGTAATCCTAGTCAGGAGGCTGAACTGAGGATCACAGTTCAAAGCCAGCTTGGGAAGAAAAGTCCCTGTGAGACTTACCTCCAATTAACCACTCAAAAACTGAAAGTGGTGCAGTACCTCAAGTGATAGACCACTAGCCTTGAGCACAAAGAAACTCAAGGACAGCACCCCACAACTGACTAAAAAAAAATAAAAGCTTGCACTGGATGTGGTGGCTTATATTTATAATCTTATTTACTCAGGAGGAGGACATTGGGAAGCTCTGAGTTCAAGGACAGCATAGGCAAAACGTTAGTTAGATCTCATCTCAATAAGCTAGCCAGACACGGTAGGTCTATATTATTGGCTCTGCTGGAGACATAGAAAAGAGAAAAACCACAAGAATCTAACCCAAAAAATAGCCAGAGCAGGAGTATAGCTATACTCCAAGGAGTATAGTTCAATGGGTAGAGACCTGCCTAGCCTGTGGGGCAGGGTTCAAATTTTAGCTACCAAAAAGGTGAAACAAAAACTTGCATATCTTATGCTTGTTTTATCTTTCTTTACATTTTGTACTGTTTTAATATTGAGTAAAGTGTTCATAGTAATATCTGGGTCCCCCCCCCGCTGAAAATTGGATCAAAATATTGTCTACATTGGATCAGAGTAGAGTACCCACATAATTCCAAGTGGACAGCACAAATCTTCCCAAGGGAAGGGGAGGTGAAAGAATTACGGTAGTTTAGTCAGGTTCTCTTTCTTGATATTTCCTTTTAGAATTTTCACTAAATGAATCTTAAAAGGTGGTATGTTTGAGGTTTCATGAAAGATCTTGCACTCTGATTCAACATATAGTAATTTCATAAAGTTCAAATGATCATTTCGAAGCATGTCGACTCATGATTCTCAGAAGAGGTGACAGAAATCATGAGGACTTTTTCAGGAAAACAAGACTAAAGGTATGAGACTGTCTTTGACTGCTATTGTCATGAGTGCACTTAAGAATCCCCACAGTGCTCCATGATTGGTCTGTACTCCACATGGCGCTCTGCTGGGTTTTCCAAGGAAAATTGCCTAATAGCTTCAAGTATTTAGTACAAATTGGGAGCATGAGATTTCACAGGATTGAAATAATACTGCAAAACAGAAAAAAAAAAAGTAAAAGGAAAGTTTAGAGACATTAAAAAGAAATAGTATTGAGGGGCTGAGAAGGTGGCTCAGTGATAGAGTGTTTGCCTTGCATGCATGAAGCTCTGGGTTTGATTCCTCAGCACCACATTAGCAGAAAAAGCCAGAAGTGGCACTATAGCTCTAGTGATAGAGTGCTAGCCTTGAGCTGAAGAGCTGAGGGACAGTGCCTAGGCCCAGAGTTCAGGCCCCACGACTGACCAAAAAAAAAAGAAAAAAGAAAAGAAAAGAAATAACATTGAGATCTGAGGGGGGACTGGAGGTATGACTCGGGTAGTAAAGCATCAGACAATGATTGAAAGCATCACATATTGAGTTCAATTTCTGGTTCTGGACAAATAAGAGAGAGAGAGAGAGAGAGAGAGAGAGAGAGAGAGAGAGAGAGAGAGAGAGAGAGAGAGAAATTGGGAGGGATTTGAGGTTCACTCTGTGTTATTAATGTTAGTTTTCTTTTTCAGCTGGGTTCATCTCACAATTCACTATTTTGCTATGTTCTTTGTATTAACAATATTTTAACTGACAAATAATGTATACAAGTATAGAATACATAAAATGTGATGTTTTGATATATGTGTATAACAGTAGATGATTAAATCAAGCTAATTAACACATCCATCAGTCAAGTGTATGCCCATCGGCTATAATCCCAATTACTTGGGCAATAAAGACAGGAAGATCATGAGTTTGAGGCCAATCAGAGTAAAGTGAACAACACTATCTCAAAGTCAAAATAAAATCAACAGGGCTGGGAAGGTGGCATGCATGAAGCCCTGGGTTCCATTCCTCAGTACCGCATAAAAATCAACAGAGCTGGGCTGGGAAGGTGGCTCAGTGGTAGAGCGCTTGCCTTGCATGCATGAGGCCCTGGGTTCGATTCCTCAACCACATAAGCAAAAAGAAAAAAGCTGGAAGTGGCACTGTGGCTGAAGAGCTGAGGGACAGCGCCCAGACACAGAGTTCAGGCCCCACGACCGGACCCCCCAAAAAAATAATAAGTAAATAAAAATCAACAGAGCTAGGTGTGGGCTGGGAAGGTGACTCGGTGGTAGACTGCTTGCCCATTCATGAGGTCTCAGCACCACATGAGTAGAAAAAGCAGGAAGTGGCACTGTGGCTCAAGCGGCAGAGCGCTAGGGACAGCGTCCAGGCTCAGAGTTCAAGCCCCACAACCGACAAAAATATAAAGGGGTGTAAAGTTAGGTGCTACAGCATGTATTTGTCTAGTGAGTACAAAGACCTGAGTTCAATCACTTTTAATATCTTGCTTAGTTATTGCTTTTGTATAATGACATTTAAAATTTAATTCTAGTAAGTTTGAAGCATATATATTATTATTGACTACAGTCAATTTTCTGTACAATAACTTTCAAAACGTCTCCCTCCTTATCTCGAACATTTTACCCCTGAGCAAAAAGAACAAAGCCAATGGTGTCACATTCTCTGATTTCAAAACATTATCAAGAGATTGTAATCAAATGGCATGATAATTACATCAAAACAGAATATTGATCAAAAAGAACATAATGAAAAGCCCAGAAAGAAACCATGCATTTACAGCCAATTAAATTTCAACAAAATTCTCACAAATATACGGTGAGGAAAGGACAGCCACTTCAGTAAATAGTGCAAGGACAACTGGAAAGAATGAAATTAGAACCATAGCTCCCACTACATACACTTAAAAAAGCAACTCAAAACGGATTAAAGACTCAGACACAATACCAAAACAATAAAAAATAAAGCAAGCAGAGGAGAAAGAAAGCTCTACAGCATTCTTTTGGGCAAAAAAAACACTTTGGATCTGACCTGGAAAGCAGCAGCAACCAAACTGTAACTGAATAAACAGACTATGTTGAACCAAAAAGTTCTCCATACCAAAGGAAACAATTAATAGTGTGAAGAAGCAACCTGTAGAATGGGGGGAAATATATACCAAACCAAATATTTGATAAGGGACTAGTAGTCAAAATACAGAAGAAACTCAAACAATTCCGTAGCAAGAAAACAAATAATTTAAAATGAGAAAAAAAAAGAGCAGACATTTCTCAAAATAAGATGTATCCTAATAGGGAAGTAGGTGTGTGTGTGTGTGTGTGTGTGTGTGTAACTGCTAATCATTAAAGAAATGCAAACTAAAATCAGAGTGAACTATCACTCAACACTTATTAGAATGGCTTTCATGAAAAAGATGAACCAAGTTTGGGTAAGGATGTGGAGAAAAGGGAATTCATAAGCTTTGTTGAAGAGCATATAACTTAATACAGTTATAAAAAGGATAGCAGGTTCATGGGGCACTTGTAGGGTGCTTATAATCCTAACTACTCCAGAGGCTGAAATCTGAGGATCATGGTTCAAAGCCATTACTTATCTTCAGTTAACTACCAAAAAAGCTGGAAGTGGAACTGAGGATCAAGTGGTAGAACATTAACTTGAACACAAAAGTTTATGCCTCGAATTTAAGCCCAGGATTAGCACCGCCCCCCCCCCCCCCAAAACCCACTATGTAGGTTCATCAATAAATTAAAAATAGAACTATCATGGGAGATTGTGTTACTATACCAAGAAATGTCTGTATTCCCATTTCACTACATCCCTCACAACCACCAAGAAATGAAAACAACCTAAGTGCCCATTTATGTAGGGCCAAATAAAGAAAATGACTAAATATATAAACTTACATAAAGAAATCTATATGACTTTCCCTGTTTTTTTAAAAAAGGCATGGTAGCAGAAACCTAATGTAAAATCCCTGCATCAGAGATCCCTTTTACTATTCTCTTGATTTTCACAAGTGCACAATAACACATATGTACCGTGACAGTCAGCCAGAGTAACTTCACATCTCTGGAAACTTCTGTGCTGCACTTATTGTCCTTACTTACCCTTCCTGCACACACCTGAGCACGGCTTTTTGGTCTTGTGCATTTCAGGAAGATGAAACTCATCTGAATTTCTTTTCTTGTTCAATTTCTAATTTAGTTTTCCTTGGTAAACAATTTCAGCATTAAGAAAGTAATACTGAAAGTTAACATTTGCTGACTCTGGCTTACATTTTTGTGGAGAGAAAAAAAGCACTTTTACTGTGTTGTTAAAGATAAACCTAATATTTTACATTTTAGTTAAAATGTTTCTTTCGGGAATGATGATTATGTTATGAAAGGCAAACTGAAAGTCTTATTCCTGCATGTTAGAAGAAAATAAATGTCATGTGATGGTACAAATGTATTTACTACTCTAAGCAACTTTTTATTGAGGTGTATCATACATAAGGGATAAATACTAATTCTACTTTTAAACCATGGAAATAATTAAGAGTTCACCCTAAAAAAAAAAAAAGAGTTCACCCTAATCCCAATATTCAGTCCCAGTATTATCGTTGTTTAAATGGTATTAGAATGTCCAAATAGGCAAAGAGCCAATCAGAACCAAGACTGGTTTTCCAGCCTTGTTTGTAGCTCCTGGGGCCGGTGTGTCTGGGCTCTGGCCAATGCAGTGTCAGGGGAAATGCTGTTTGGAGGCTTCTGGGAAACTCCCTTAAGAGAATGCTGAGCTGGCCTTGGCTCCTTTTGCTAACACCTTCCTGCACCTAGCTTGTGAAGTATGGTTGTTGGTCTGACACTTCTCTGCCAAGAGAAACACAACTTTAGTCTGGCCAATTTGTGAGCTATAAGGAAATTGGGTCTCTTAGATTTTTACAGGAAAGTGTTATTGGGCTTCCAGCCTTAGACAATGCATCTGTACTTTTACATGGTAGAAAACGTGTCTTATTTAAGCTACAGTTATTAAGAACCACAGTGTTGGGGCTGGGAAGTTGGCTCAGTGATAAGAGTGTTTGCCTCGCATGCATGAGGCTCTGGGTTCGATTCCTCAGCACCACATAAGCAGAAAAAAGCCGGAAGTGGTGCTGTAGCTCAAGTGGTAGGGCATTAGCCTTGAGCTGAGGGATAGCTCCCAAACCCAGAGTTCACGCCCCACGACTGTCAAAAAAAAAAAAAAAAAAAAAAAGAATCACAATGTTTTGGTCTCTGTAGTTTCTTTAATTGAGAGCTCCATGAAGTAGTTGGTTTAGAGAAGGACCACCTTATATTAAAAGATGTTTC